>NW_027363787.1:0-463686 GCF_046119375.1 Phyllobates terribilis | reverse complement strand
AAAAAACCCAGCATGTAAAATTCTTAGCTTTGACAAGTGACAACATATCTGGCAAAATGCATTGTAAACCAAATGTAATTTTTAGCTGCAGTAAATTTTAGACAATCAAAATGATGTTAAAATGTGTGTGTTTCTTACAGTCTAGAAGCTGCTTATTCTGATGGAGGAAAACACTGACAGCATCCTTCATGATCACTGAAAGAACTGTTCTCCTTTCTCCTGCCCCACACTGATCTATCTGATCGGTGCAGTGCAGGGGAGAAAGTCACCAGGACTTGCACGGATGTTGCGCATCCTGTGTAGCTGAAAAAACTTCTGCAAGACTAGCCCTTGGACCTCTTTATGAAAAGAAGAACGACACTCCTGATATGTGAGGTGGCATGGATAGGGTCCCAATCAAACAAAGTTGTTGATTAGCCATTGAACCTTTCAGGTCATGTGATCAGTCACATTCCTGGAAGGAATTTCAAGATGTGGTAATGTATACGATGGATGAGTGTACATATATATATATATATATATATATAAGTGTTTGTGTGTGTGGAGCTGCATGAGTATATAAGAGAGCTGTTGGTGTATGTAAGAAAGCTGTGTACAAGTATGTAGCAAAACAGTGCGTGTATGTAACAGAGGTGTGAGTGCATACTTCAAAGCTGTAGAAAAGCTATATGTGTTAGAACTGTGTTTGTGTATGGAGGAGAGTTGTGTGTGTATTTCGGAAAATTGCGTGTGTGATAGTAGTAGAGTTGTGTGTATGCAGGAGAGATGTGTGTATGTAGGAAAGAGGGTGGAAACTTATCAATGCTATAGGACCTATGCAAGAACCTAACATGATCAAATTTGACTCATGACAATACAGCTTTAAAAAATGCATTGGCAGCAATTGTACCGATCATCTACTTTCAATGAATTATCAGCAAATTGGTGAAAGTACACCTATTAAAAAAAAAATAACAGCCTCCTCCATATCCCCTCTAGCTGTCCTGTCCATCACCAAGATAGGTGCGTTTTCTGCCATTTTAGGTAGAAGTAATGTTCAACCAATTTGCTTCTAATTTAGACAAAGTAGTAGGAAAGTTTATCAAACAAACTCTACATATGAGCTCTATCTATTTTACAATACGTGTAATATGTATTCACAAAATGTCCATTTTCTATATGTGTGAACTTCACATCTTTTTTTTTTTTAGTAAGTTTTAGTGCATGATGAGGTGGTGTTTACCTATAGGATCCACCATCTCTTGGACTGGGCACCATTGATGGTATTTATTGGGCCCCACGTTCTTAAGTAAATCTCAATATTGCTTCAAAAAGGTAGCTATGCATATACAGTTTACAGACAGAATGTTAACATATTAAGCAAGAGTGTGACAACTTATCAGTGCTAAATGTGCCATAAAAAAACCCAGCATGTAAAATTCTTAGCTTTGACAAGTGACAACATATCTAGCAAAATGCATTGTAAACCAAATGTAATTTTTAGCTGCAGTAAATTTTAGACAATCAAAATGATGTTAAAATGTGTGTGTTTCTTACAGTCTAGAGGCTGCTTATTCTGATGGAGGAAAACACTGACAGCATCCTTCATGATCACTGAAAGAACTGTTCTCCTTTCTCCTGCCCCACACTGATCTATCTGATCGGTGCAGTGCAGGGGAGAAAGTCACCAGGACTTGCACGGATGTTGCGCATCCTGTGTAGCTGAAAAAACTTCTGCAAGACTAGCCCTTGGACCTCTTTATGAAAAGAAGAACGACACTCCTGATATGTGAGGTGGCATGGATAGGGTCCCAATCAAACAAAGTTGTTGATTAGCCATTGAACCTTTCAGGTCATGTGATCAGTCACATTCCTGGAAGGAATTTCAAGATGTGGTAATGTATACGATGGATGAGTGTACATATATATATATATATATATATATATAAGTGTTTGTGTGTGTGGAGCTGCATGAGTATATAAGAGAGCTGTTGGTGTATGTAAGAAAGCTGTGTACAAGTATGTAGCAAAACAGTGCGTGTATGTAACAGAGGTGTGAGTGCATACTTCAAAGCTGTAGAAAAGCTATATGTGTTAGAACTGTGTTTGTGTATGGAGGAGAGTTGTGTGTGTATTTCGGAAAATTGCGTGTGTGATAGTAGTAGAGTTGTGTGTATGCAGGAGAGATGTGTGTATGTAGGAAAGAGGGTGGAAACTTATCAATGCTATAGGACCTATGCAAGAACCTAACATGATCAAATTTGACTCATGACAATACAGCTTTAAAAAATGCATTGGCAGCAATTGTACCGATCATCTACTTTCAATGAATTATCAGCAAATTGGTGAAAGTACACCTATTAAAAAAAAAATAACAGCCTCCTCCATATCCCCTCTAGCTGTCCTGTCCATCACCAAGATAGGTGCGTTTTCTGCCATTTTAGGTAGAAGTAATGTTCAACCAATTTGCTTCTAATTTAGACAAAGTAGTAGGAAAGTTTATCAAACAAACTCTACATATGAGCTCTATCTATTTTACAATACGTGTAATATGTATTCACAAAATGTCCATTTTCTATATGTGTGAACTTCACATCTTTTTTTTTTTTAGTAAGTTTTAGTGCATGATGAGGTGGTGTTTACCTATAGGATCCACCATCTCTTGGACTGGGCACCATTGATGGTATTTATTGGGCCCCACGTTCTTAAGTAAATCTCAATATTGCTTCAAAAAGGTAGCTATGCATATACAGTTTACAGACAGAATGTTAACATATTAAGCAAGAGTGTGACAACTTATCAGTGCTAAATGTGCCATAAAAAAACCCAGCATGTAAAATTCTTAGCTTTGACAAGTGACAACATATCTGGCAAAATGCATTGTAAACCAAATGTAATTTTTAGCTGCAGTAAATTTTAGACAATCAAAATGATGTTAAAATGTGTGTGTTTCTTACAGTCTAGAAGCTGCTTATTCTGATGGAGGAAAACACTGACAGCATCCTTCATGATCACTGAAAGAACTGTTCTCCTTTCTCCTGCCCCACACTGATCTATCTGATCGGTGCAGTGCAGGGGAGAAAGTCACCAGGACTTGCACGGATGTTGCGCATCCTGTGTAGCTGAAAAAACTTCTGCAAGACTAGCCCTTGGACCTCTTTATGAAAAGAAGAACGACACTCCTGATATGTGAGGTGGCATGGATAGGGTCCCAATCAAACAAAGTTGTTGATTAGCCATTGAACCTTTCAGGTCATGTGATCAGTCACATTCCTGGAAGGAATTTCAAGATGTGGTAATGTATACGATGGATGAGTGTACATATATATATATATATATATATATATATAAGTGTTTGTGTGTGTGGAGCTGCATGAGTATATAAGAGAGCTGTTGGTGTATGTAAGAAAGCTGTGTACAAGTATGTAGCAAAACAGTGCGTGTATGTAACAGAGGTGTGAGTGCATACTTCAAAGCTGTAGAAAAGCTATATGTGTTAGAACTGTGTTTGTGTATGGAGGAGAGTTGTGTGTGTATTTCGGAAAATTGCGTGTGTGATAGTAGTAGAGTTGTGTGTATGCAGGAGAGATGTGTGTATGTAGGAAAGAGGGTGGAAACTTATCAATGCTATAGGACCTATGCAAGAACCTAACATGATCAAATTTGACTCATGACAATACAGCTTTAAAAAATGCATTGGCAGCAATTGTACCGATCATCTACTTTCAATGAATTATCAGCAAATTGGTGAAAGTACACCTATTAAAAAAAAAATAACAGCCTCCTCCATATCCCCTCTAGCTGTCCTGTCCATCACCAAGATAGGTGCGTTTTCTGCCATTTTAGGTAGAAGTAATGTTCAACCAATTTGCTTCTAATTTAGACAAAGTAGTAGGAAAGTTTATCAAACAAACTCTACATATGAGCTCTATCTATTTTACAATACGTGTAATATGTATTCACAAAATGTCCATTTTCTATATGTGTGAACTTCACATCTTTTTTTTTTTTAGTAAGTTTTAGTGCATGATGAGGTGGTGTTTACCTATAGGATCCACCATCTCTTGGACTGGGCACCATTGATGGTATTTATTGGGCCCCACGTTCTTAAGTAAATCTCAATATTGCTTCAAAAAGGTAGCTATGCATATACAGTTTACAGACAGAATGTTAACATATTAAGCAAGAGTGTGACAACTTATCAGTGCTAAATGTGCCATAAAAAAACCCAGCATGTAAAATTCTTAGCTTTGACAAGTGACATCATATCTGGCAAAATGCATTGTAAACCAAATGTAATTTTTAGCTGCAGTAAATTTTAGACAATCAAAATGATGTTAAAATGTGTGTGTTTCTTACAGTCTAGAGGCTGCTTATTCTGATGGAGGAAAACACTGACAGCATCCTTCATGATCACTGAAAGAACTGTTCTCCTTTCTCCTGCCCCACACTGATCTATCTGATCGGTGCAGTGCAGGGGAGAAAGTCACCAGGACTTGCACGGATGTTGCGCATCCTGTGTAGCTGAAAAAACTTCTGCAAGACTAGCCCTTGGACCTCTTTATGAAAAGAAGAACGACACTCCTGATATGTGAGGTGGCATGGATAGGGTCCCAATCAAACAAAGTTGTTGATTAGCCATTGAACCTTTCAGGTCATGTGATCAGTCACATTCCTGGAAGGAATTTCAAGATGTGGTAATGTATACGATGGATGAGTGTACATATATATATATATATATATATATATAAGTGTTTGTGTGTGTGGAGCTGCATGAGTATATAAGAGAGCTGTTGGTGTATGTAAGAAAGCTGTGTACAAGTATGTAGCAAAACAGTGCGTGTATGTAACAGAGGTGTGAGTGCATACTTCAAAGCTGTAGAAAAGCTATATGTGTTAGAACTGTGTTTGTGTATGGAGGAGAGTTGTGTGTGTATTTCGGAAAATTGCGTGTGTGATAGTAGTAGAGTTGTGTGTATGCAGGAGAGATGTGTGTATGTAGGAAAGAGGGTGGAAACTTATCAATGCTATAGGACCTATGCAAGAACCTAACATGATCAAATTTGACTCATGACAATACAGCTTTAAAAAATGCATTGGCAGCAATTGTACCGATCATCTACTTTCAATTAATTATCAGTAAATTGGTGAAAGTACACCTATTAAAAAAAAAAATAACAGCCTCCTCCATATCCCCTCTAGCTGTCCTGTCCATCACCAAGATAGGTGCGTTTTCTGCCATTTTAGGTAGAAGTAATGTTCAACCAATTTGCTTCTAATTTAGACAAAGTAGTAGGAAAGTTTATCAAACAAACTCTACATATGAGCTCTATCTATTTTACAATACGTGTAATATGTATTCACAAAATGTCCATTTTCTATATGTGTGAACTTCACATCTTTTTTTTTTTTAGTAAGTTTTAGTGCATGATGAGGTGGTGTTTACCTATAGGATCCACCATCTCTTGGACTGGGCACCATTGATGGTATTTATTGGGCCCCACGTTCTTAAGTAAATCTCAATATTGCTTCAAAAAGGTAGCTATGCATATACAGTTTACAGACAGAATGTTAACATATTAAGCAAGAGTGTGACAACTTATCAGTGTTAAATGTGCCATAAAAAACCCAGCATGTAAAATTCTTAGCTTTGACAAGTGACAACATATCTGGCAAAATGCATTGTAAACCAAATGTAATTTTTAGCTGCAGTAAATTTTAGACAATCAAAATGATGTTAAAATGTGTGTGTTTCTTACAGTCTAGAGGCTGCTTATTCTGATGGAGGAAAACACTGACAGCATCCTTCATGATCACTGAAAGAACTGTTCTCCTTTCTCCTGCCCCACACTGATCTATCTGATCGGTGCAGTGCAGGGGAGAAAGTCACCAGGACTTGCACGGATGTTGCGCATCCTGTGTAGCTGAAAAAACTTCTGCAAGACTAGCCCTTGGACCTCTTTATGAAAAGAAGAACGACACTCCTGATATGTGAGGTGGCATGGATAGGGTCCCAATCAAACAAAGTTGTTGATTAGCCATTGAACCTTTCAGGTCATGTGATCAGTCACATTCCTGGAAGGAATTTCAAGATGTGGTAATGTATACGATGGATGAGTGTACATATATATATATATATATATAAGTGTTTGTGTGTGTGGAGCTGCATGAGTATATAAGAGAGCTGTTGGTGTATGTAAGAAAGCTGTGTACAAGTATGTAGCAAAACAGTGCGTGTATGTAACAGAGGTGTGAGTGCATACTTCAAAGCTGTAGAAAAGCTATATGTGTTAGAACTGTGTTTGTGTATGGAGGAGAGTTGTGTGTGTATTTCGGAAAATTGCGTGTGTGATAGTAGTAGAGTTGTGTGTATGCAGGAGAGATGTGTGTATGTAGGAAAGAGGGTGGAAACTTATCAATGCTATAGGACCTATGCAAGAACCTAACATGATCAAATTTGACTCATGACAATACAGCTTTAAAAAATGCATTTGCAGCAATTGTACCGATCATCTACTTTCAATTAATTATCAGTAAATTGGTGAAAGTACAACTATTAAAAAAAAAATAACAGCCTCCTCCATATCCCCTCTAGCTGTCCTGTCCATCACCAAGATAGGTGCGTTTTCTGCCATTTTAGGTAGAAGTAATGTTCAACCAATTTGCTTCTAATTTAGACAAAGTAGTAGGAAAGTTTATCAAACAAACTCTACATATGAGCTCTATCTATTTTACAATACGTGTAATATGTATTCACAAAATGTCCATTTTCTATATGTGTGAACTTCACATCTTTTTTTTTTTTTAGTAAGTTTTAGTGCATGATGAGGTGGTGTTTACCTATAGGATCCACCATCTCTTGGACTGGGCACCATTGATGGTATTTATTGGGCCCCACGTTCTTAAGTAAATCTCAATATTGCTTCAAAAAGGTAGCTATGCATATACAGTTTACAGACAGAATGTTAACATATTAAGCAAGAGTGTGACAACTTATCAGTGCTAAATGTGCCATAAAAAAACCCAGCATGTAAAATTCTTAGCTTTGACAAGTGACATCATATCTGGCAAAATGCATTGTAAACCAAATGTAATTTTTAGCTGCAGTAAATTTTAGACAATCAAAATGATGTTAAAATGTGTGTGTTTCTTACAGTCTAGAGGCTGCTTATTCTGATGGAGGAAAACACTGACAGCATCCTTCATGATCACTGAAAGAACTGTTCTCCTTTCTCCTGCCCCACACTGATCTATCTGATCGGTGCAGTGCAGGGGAGAAAGTCACCAGGACTTGCACGGATGTTGCGCATCCTGTGTAGCTGAAAAAACTTCTGCAAGACTAGCCCTTGGACCTCTTTATGAAAAGAAGAACGACACTCCTGATATGTGAGGTGGCATGGATAGGGTCCCAATCAAACAAAGTTGTTGATTAGCCATTGAACCTTTCAGGTCATGTGATCAGTCACATTCCTGGAAGGAATTTCAAGATGTGGTAATGTATACGATGGATGAGTGTACATATATATATATATATATATATATAAGTGTTTGTGTGTGTGGAGCTGCATGAGTATATAAGAGAGCTGTTGGTGTATGTAAGAAAGCTGTGTACAAGTATGTAGCAAAACAGTGCGTGTATGTAACAGAGGTGTGAGTGCATACTTCAAAGCTGTAGAAAAGCTATATGTGTTAGAACTGTGTTTGTGTATGGAGGAGAGTTGTGTGTGTATTTCGGAAAATTGCGTGTGTGATAGTAGTAGAGTTGTGTGTATGCAGGAGAGATGTGTGTATGTAGGAAAGAGGGTGGAAACTTATCAATGCTATAGGACCTATGCAAGAACCTAACATGATCAAATTTGACTCATGACAATACAGCTTTAAAAAATGCATTGGCAGCAATTGTACCGATCATCTACTTTCAATTAATTATCAGTAAATTGGTGAAAGTACACCTATTAAAAAAAAAATAACAGCCTCCTCCATATCCCCTCTAGCTGTCCTGTCCATCACCAAGATAGGTGCGTTTTCTGCCATTTTAGGTAGAAGTAATGTTCAACCAATTTGCTTCTAATTTAGACAAAGTAGTAGGAAAGTTTATCAAACAAACTCTACATATGAGCTCTATCTATTTTACAATACGTGTAATATGTATTCACAAAATGTCCATTTTCTATATGTGTGAACTTCACATCTTTTTTTTTTTTAGTAAGTTTTAGTGCATGATGAGGTGGTGTTTACCTATAGGATCCACCATCTCTTGGACTGGGCACCATTGATGGTATTTATTGGGCCCCACGTTCTTAAGTAAATCTCAATATTGCTTCAAAAAGGTAGCTATGCATATACAGTTTACAGACAAAATGTTAACATATTAAGCAAGAGTGTGACAACTTATCAGTGCTAAATGTGCCATAAAAAAACCCAGCATGTAAAATTCTTAGCTTTGACAAGTGACAACATATCTGGCAAAATGCATTGTAAACCAAATGTAATTTTTAGCTGCAGTAAATTTTAGACAATCAAAATGATGTTAAAATGTGTGTGTTTCTTACAGTCTAGAGGCTGCTTATTCTGATGGAGGAAAACACTGACAGCATCCTTCATGATCACTGAAAGAACTGTTCTCCTTTCTCCTGCCCCACACTGATCTATCTGATCGGTGCAGTGCAGGGGAGAAAGTCACCAGGACTTGCACGGATGTTGCGCATCCTGTGTAGCTGAAAAAACTTCTGCAAGACTAGCCCTTGGACCTCTTTATGAAAAGAAGAACGACACTCCTGATATGTGAGGTGGCATGGATAGGGTCCCAATCAAACAAAGTTGTTGATTAGCCATTGAACCTTTCAGGTCATGTGATCAGTCACATTCCTGGAAGGAATTTCAAGATGTGGTAATGTATACGATGGATGAGTGTACATATATATATATATATATATATATAAGTGTTTGTGTGTGTGGAGCTGCATGAGTATATAAGAGAGCTGTTGGTGTATGTAAGAAAGCTGTGTACAAGTATGTAGCAAAACAGTGCGTGTATGTAACAGAGGTGTGAGTGCATACTTCAAAGCTGTAGAAAAGCTATATGTGTTAGAACTGTGTTTGTGTATGGAGGAGAGTTGTGTGTGTATTTCGGAAAATTGCGTGTGTGATAGTAGTAGAGTTGTGTGTATGCAGGAGAGATGTGTGTATGTAGGAAAGAGGGTGGAAACTTATCAATGCTATAGGACCTATGCAAGAACCTAACATGATCAAATTTGACTCATGACAATACAGCTTTAAAAAATGCATTGGCAGCAATTGTACCGATCATCTACTTTCAATTAATTATCAGTAAATTGGTGAAAGTACACCTATTAAAAAAAAAATAACAGCCTCCTCCATATCCCCTCTAGCTGTCCTGTCCATCACCAAGATAGGTGCGTTTTCTGCCATTTTAGGTAGAAGTAATGTTCAACCAATTTGCTTCTAATTTAGACAAAGTAGTAGGAAAGTTTATCAAACAAACTCTACATATGAGCTCTATCTATTTTACAATACGTGTAATATGTATTCACAAAATGTCCATTTTCTATATGTGTGAACTTCACATCTTTTTTTTTTTTAGTAAGTTTTAGTGCATGATGAGGTGGTGTTTACCTATAGGATCCACCATCTCTTGGACTGGGCACCATTGATGGTATTTATTGGGCCCCACGTTCTTAAGTAAATCTCAATATTGCTTCAAAAAGGTAGCTATGCATATACAGTTTACAGACAAAATGTTAACATATTAAGCAAGAGTGTGACAACTTATCAGTGCTAAATGTGCCATAAAAAAACCCAGCATGTAAAATTCTTAGCTTTGACAAGTGACAACATATCTGGCAAAATGCATTGTAAACCAAATGTAATTTTTAGCTGCAGTAAATTTTAGACAATCAAAATGATGTTAAAATGTGTGTGTTTCTTACAGTCTAGAGGCTGCTTATTCTGATGGAGGAAAACACTGACAGCATCCTTCATGATCACTGAAAGAACTGTTCTCCTTTCTCCTGCCCCACACTGATCTATCTGATCGGTGCAGTGCAGGGGAGAAAGTCACCAGGACTTGCACGGATGTTGCGCATCCTGTGTAGCTGAAAAAACTTCTGCAAGACTAGCCCTTGGACCTCTTTATGAAAAGAAGAACGACACTCCTGATATGTGAGGTGGCATGGATAGGGTCCCAATCAAACAAAGTTGTTGATTAGCCATTGAACCTTTCAGGTCATGTGATCAGTCACATTCCTGGAAGGAATTTCAAGATGTGGTAATGTATACGATGGATGAGTGTACATATATATATATATATATATATATAAGTGTTTGTGTGTGTGGAGCTGCATGAGTATATAAGAGAGCTGTTGGTGTATGTAAGAAAGCTGTGTACAAGTATGTAGCAAAACAGTGCGTGTATGTAACAGAGGTGTGAGTGCATACTTCAAAGCTGTAGAAAAGCTATATGTGTTAGAACTGTGTTTGTGTATGGAGGAGAGTTGTGTGTGTATTTCGGAAAATTGCGTGTGTGATAGTAGTAGAGTTGTGTGTATGCAGGAGAGATGTGTGTATGTAGGAAAGAGGGTGGAAACTTATCAATGCTATAGGACCTATGCAAGAACCTAACATGATCAAATTTGACTCATGACAATACAGCTTTAAAAAATGCATTGGCAGCAATTGTACCGATCATCTACTTTCAATTAATTATCAGTAAATTGGTGAAAGTACACCTATTAAAAAAAAAATAACAGCCTCCTCCATATCCCCTCTAGCTGTCCTGTCCATCACCAAGATAGGTGCGTTTTCTGCCATTTTAGGTAGAAGTAATGTTCAACCAATTTGCTTCTAATTTAGACAAAGTAGTAGGAAAGTTTATCAAACAAACTCTACATATGAGCTCTATCTATTTTACAATACGTGTAATATGTATTCACAAAATGTCCATTTTCTATATGTGTGAACTTCACATCTTTTTTTTTTTTAGTAAGTTTTAGTGCATGATGAGGTGGTGTTTACCTATAGGATCCACCATCTCTTGGACTGGGCACCATTGATGGTATTTATTGGGCCCCACGTTCTTAAGTAAATCTCAATATTGCTTCAAAAAGGTAGCTATGCATATACAGTTTACAGACAGAATGTTAACATATTAAGCAAGAGTGTGACAACTTATCAGTGCTAAATGTGCCATAAAAAAACCCAGCATGTAAAATTCTTAGCTTTGACAAGTGACAACATATCTGGCAAAATGCATTGTAAACCAAATGTAATTTTTAGCTGCAGTAAATTTTAGACAATCAAAATGATGTTAAAATGTGTGTGTTTCTTACAGTCTAGAGGCTGCTTATTCTGATGGAGGAAAACACTGACAGCATCCTTCATGATCACTGAAAGAACTGTTCTCCTTTCTCCTGCCCCACACTGATCTATCTGATCGGTGCAGTGCAGGGGAGAAAGTCACCAGGACTTGCACGGATGTTGCGCATCCTGTGTAGCTGAAAAAACTTCTGCAAGACTAGCCCTTGGACCTCTTTATGAAAAGAAGAACGACACTCCTGATATGTGAGGTGGCATGGATAGGGTCCCAATCAAACAAAGTTGTTGATTAGCCATTGAACCTTTCAGGTCATGTGATCAGTCACATTCCTGGAAGGAATTTCAAGATGTGGTAATGTATACGATGGATGAGTGTACATATATATATATATATATATATATAAGTGTTTGTGTGTGTGGAGCTGCATGAGTATATAAGAGAGCTGTTGGTGTATGTAAGAAAGCTGTGTACAAGTATGTAGCAAAACAGTGCGTGTATGTAACAGAGGTGTGAGTGCATACTTCAAAGCTGTAGAAAAGCTATATGTGTTAGAACTGTGTTTGTGTATGGAGGAGAGTTGTGTGTGTATTTCGGAAAATTGCGTGTGTGATAGTAGTAGAGTTGTGTGTATGCAGGAGAGATGTGTGTATGTAGGAAAGAGGGTGGAAACTTATCAATGCTATAGGACCTATGCAAGAACCTAACATGATCAAATTTGACTCATGACAATACAGCTTTAAAAAATGCATTGGCAGCAATTGTACCGATCATCTACTTTCAATTAATTATCAGTAAATTGGTGAAAGTACACCTATTAAAAAAAAAATAACAGCCTCCTCCATATCCCCTCTAGCTGTCCTGTCCATCACCAAGATAGGTGCGTTTTCTGCCATTTTAGGTAGAAGTAATGTTCAACCAATTTGCTTCTAATTTAGACAAAGTAGTAGGAAAGTTTATCAAACAAACTCTACATATGAGCTCTATCTATTTTACAATACGTGTAATATGTATTCACAAAATGTCCATTTTCTATATGTGTGAACTTCACATCTTTTTTTTTTTTAGTAAGTTTTAGTGCATGATGAGGTGGTGTTTACCTATAGGATCCACCATCTCTTGGACTGGGCACCATTGATGGTATTTATTGGGCCCCACGTTCTTAAGTAAATCTCAATATTGCTTCAAAAAGGTAGCTATGCATATACAGTTTACAGACAAAATGTTAACATATTAAGCAAGAGTGTGACAACTTATCAGTGCTAAATGTGCCATAAAAAAACCCAGCATGTAAAATTCTTAGCTTTGACAAGTGACAACATATCTGGCAAAATGCATTGTAAACCAAATGTAATTTTTAGCTGCAGTAAATTTTAGACAATCAAAATGATGTTAAAATGTGTGTGTTTCTTACAGTCTAGAGGCTGCTTATTCTGATGGAGGAAAACACTGACAGCATCCTTCATGATCACTGAAAGAACTGTTCTCCTTTCTCCTGCCCCACACTGATCTATCTGATCGGTGCAGTGCAGGGGAGAAAGTCACCAGGACTTGCACGGATGTTGCGCATCCTGTGTAGCTGAAAAAACTTCTGCAAGACTAGCCCTTGGACCTCTTTATGAAAAGAAGAACGACACTCCTGATATGTGAGGTGGCATGGATAGGGTCCCAATCAAACAAAGTTGTTGATTAGCCATTGAACCTTTCAGGTCATGTGATCAGTCACATTCCTGGAAGGAATTTCAAGATGTGGTAATGTATACGATGGATGAGTGTACATATATATATATATATATATATATAAGTGTTTGTGTGTGTGGAGCTGCATGAGTATATAAGAGAGCTGTTGGTGTATGTAAGAAAGCTGTGTACAAGTATGTAGCAAAACAGTGCGTGTATGTAACAGAGGTGTGAGTGCATACTTCAAAGCTGTAGAAAAGCTATATGTGTTAGAACTGTGTTTGTGTATGGAGGAGAGTTGTGTGTGTATTTCGGAAAATTGCGTGTGTGATAGTAGTAGAGTTGTGTGTATGCAGGAGAGATGTGTGTATGTAGGAAAGAGGGTGGAAACTTATCAATGCTATAGGACCTATGCAAGAACCTAACATGATCAAATTTGACTCATGACAATACAGCTTTAAAAAATGCATTGGCAGCAATTGTACCGATCATCTACTTTCAATTAATTATCAGTAAATTGGTGAAAGTACACCTATTAAAAAAAAAATAACAGCCTCCTCCATATCCCCTCTAGCTGTCCTGTCCATCACCAAGATAGGTGCGTTTTCTGCCATTTTAGGTAGAAGTAATGTTCAACCAATTTGCTTCTAATTTAGACAAAGTAGTAGGAAAGTTTATCAAACAAACTCTACATATGAGCTCTATCTATTTTACAATACGTGTAATATGTATTCACAAAATGTCCATTTTCTATATGTGTGAACTTCACATCTTTTTTTTTTTTAGTAAGTTTTAGTGCATGATGAGGTGGTGTTTACCTATAGGATCCACCATCTCTTGGACTGGGCACCATTGATGGTATTTATTGGGCCCCACGTTCTTAAGTAAATCTCAATATTGCTTCAAAAAGGTAGCTATGCATATACAGTTTACAGACAGAATGTTAACATATTAAGCAAGAGTGTGACAACTTATCAGTGCTAAATGTGCCATAAAAAAACCCAGCATGTAAAATTCTTAGCTTTGACAAGTGACAACATATCTGGCAAAATGCATTGTAAACCAAATGTAATTTTTAGCTGCAGTAAATTTTAGACAATCAAAATGATGTTAAAATGTGTGTGTTTCTTACAGTCTAGAGGCTGCTTATTCTGATGGAGGAAAACACTGACAGCATCCTTCATGATCACTGAAAGAACTGTTCTCCTTTCTCCTGCCCCACACTGATCTATCTGATCGGTGCAGTGCAGGGGAGAAAGTCACCAGGACTTGCACGGATGTTGCGCATCCTGTGTAGCTGAAAAAACTTCTGCAAGACTAGCCCTTGGACCTCTTTATGAAAAGAAGAACGACACTCCTGATATGTGAGGTGGCATGGATAGGGTCCCAATCAAACAAAGTTGTTGATTAGCCATTGAACCTTTCAGGTCATGTGATCAGTCACATTCCTGGAAGGAATTTCAAGATGTGGTAATGTATACGATGGATGAGTGTACATATATATATATATATATATATATATATAAGTGTTTGTGTGTGTGGAGCTGCATGAGTATATAAGAGAGCTGTTGGTGTATGTAAGAAAGCTGTGTACAAGTATGTAGCAAAACAGTGCGTGTATGTAACAGAGGTGTGAGTGCATACTTCAAAGCTGTAGAAAAGCTATATGTGTTAGAACTGTGTTTGTGTATGGAGGAG
Organism: Phyllobates terribilis; assembly: GCF_046119375.1. Classification (NCBI taxonomy): domain Eukaryota; kingdom Metazoa; phylum Chordata; class Amphibia; order Anura; family Dendrobatidae; genus Phyllobates; species Phyllobates terribilis. The sequence continues at coordinate 448,997 of NW_027363787.1, read as the reverse complement.
AGTTGTGTGTGTATTTCGGAAAATTGCGTGTGTGATAGTAGTAGAGTTGTGTGTATGCAGGAGAGATGTGTGTATGTAGGAAAGAGGGTGGAAACTTATCAATGCTATAGGACCTATGCAAGAACCTAACATGATCAAATTTGACTCATGACAATACAGCTTTAAAAAATGCATTGGCAGCAATTGTACCGATCATCTACTTTCAATTAATTATCAGTAAATTGGTGAAAGTACACCTATTAAAAAAAAAATAACAGCCTCCTCCATATCCCCTCTAGCTGTCCTGTCCATCACCAAGATAGGTGCGTTTTCTGCCATTTTAGGTAGAAGTAATGTTCAACCAATTTGCTTCTAATTTAGACAAAGTAGTAGGAAAGTTTATCAAACAAACTCTACATATGAGCTCTATCTATTTTACAATACGTGTAATATGTATTCACAAAATGTCCATTTTCTATATGTGTGAACTTCACATCTTTTTTTTTTTTAGTAAGTTTTAGTGCATGATGAGGTGGTGTTTACCTATAGGATCCACCATCTCTTGGACTGGGCACCATTGATGGTATTTATTGGGCCCCACGTTCTTAAGTAAATCTCAATATTGCTTCAAAAAGGTAGCTATGCATATACAGTTTACAGACAAAATGTTAACATATTAAGCAAGAGTGTGACAACTTATCAGTGCTAAATGTGCCATAAAAAAACCCAGCATGTAAAATTCTTAGCTTTGACAAGTGACAACATATCTGGCAAAATGCATTGTAAACCAAATGTAATTTTTAGCTGCAGTAAATTTTAGACAATCAAAATGATGTTAAAATGTGTGTGTTTCTTACAGTCTAGAGGCTGCTTATTCTGATGGAGGAAAACACTGACAGCATCCTTCATGATCACTGAAAGAACTGTTCTCCTTTCTCCTGCCCCACACTGATCTATCTGATCAGTGCAGTGCAGGGGAGAAAGTCACCAGGACTTGCACGGATGTTGCGCATCCTGTGTAGCTGAAAAAACTTCTGCAAGACTAGCCCTTGGACCTCTTTATGAAAAGAAGAACGACACTCCTGATATGTGAGGTGGCATGGATAGGGTCCCAATCAAACAAAGTTGTTGATTAGCCATTGAACCTTTCAGGTCATGTGATCAGTCACATTCCTGGAAGGAATTTCAAGATGTGGTAATGTATACGATGGATGAGTGTACATATATATATATATATATATATATAAGTGTTTGTGTGTGTGGAGCTGCATGAGTATATAAGAGAGCTGTTGGTGTATGTAAGAAAGCTGTGTACAAGTATGTAGCAAAACAGTGCGTGTATGTAACAGAGGTGTGAGTGCATACTTCAAAGCTGTAGAAAAGCTATATGTGTTAGAACTGTGTTTGTGTATGGAGGAGAGTTGTGTGTGTATTTCGGAAAATTGCGTGTGTGATAGTAGTAGAGTTGTGTGTATGCAGGAGAGATGTGTGTATGTAGGAAAGAGGGTGGAAACTTATCAATGCTATAGGACCTATGCAAGAACCTAACATGATCAAATTTGACTCATGACAATACAGCTTTAAAAAATGCATTGGCAGCAATTGTACCGATCATCTACTTTCAATTAATTATCAGTAAATTGGTGAAAGTACACCTATTAAAAAAAAAATAACAGCCTCCTCCATATCCCCTCTAGCTGTCCTGTCCATCACCAAGATAGGTGCGTTTTCTGCCATTTTAGGTAGAAGTAATGTTCAACCAATTTGCTTCTAATTTAGACAAAGTAGTAGGAAAGTTTATCAAACAAACTCTACATATGAGCTCTATCTATTTTACAATACGTGTAATATGTATTCACAAAATGTCCATTTTCTATATGTGTGAACTTCACATCTTTTTTTTTTTTAGTAAGTTTTAGTGCATGATGAGGTGGTGTTTACCTATAGGATCCACCATCTCTTGGACTGGGCACCATTGATGGTATTTATTGGGCCCCACGTTCTTAAGTAAATCTCAATATTGCTTCAAAAAGGTAGCTATGCATATACAGTTTACAGACAGAATGTTAACATATTAAGCAAGAGTGTGACAACTTATCAGTGCTAAATGTGCCATAAAAAAACCCAGCATGTAAAATTCTTAGCTTTGACAAGTGACAACATATCTGGCAAAATGCATTGTAAACCAAATGTAATTTTTAGCTGCAGTAAATTTTAGACAATCAAAATGATGTTAAAATGTGTGTGTTTCTTACAGTCTAGAGGCTGCTTATTCTGATGGAGGAAAACACTGACAGCATCCTTCATGATCACTGAAAGAACTGTTCTCCTTTCTCCTGCCCCACACTGATCTATCTGATCGGTGCAGTGCAGGGGAGAAAGTCACCAGGATTTGCACGGATGTTGCGCATCCTGTGTAGCTGAAAACACTTCTGCAAGACTAGCCCTTGGACCTCTTTATGAAAAGAAGAACGACACTCCTGATATGTGAGGTGGCATGGATAGGGTCCCAATCAAACAAAGTTGTTGATTAGCCATTGAACCTTTCAGGTCATGTGATCAGTCACATTCCTGGAAGGAATTTCAAGATGTGGTAATGTATACGATGGATGAGTGTACATATATATATATATATATATATATATATAAGTGTTTGTGTGTGTGGAGCTGCATGAGTATATAAGAGAGCTGTTGGTGTATGTAAGAAAGCTGTGTACAAGTATGTAGCAAAACAGTGCGTGTATGTAACAGAGGTGTGAGTGCATACTTCAAAGCTGTAGAAAAGCTATATGTGTTAGAACTGTGTTTGTGTATGGAGGAGAGTTGTGTGTGTATTTCGGAAAATTGCGTGTGTGATAGTAGTAGAGTTGTGTGTATGCAGGAGAGATGTGTGTATGTAGGAAAGAGGGTGGAAACTTATCAATGCTATAGGACCTATGCAAGAACCTAACATGATCAAATTTGACTCATGACAATACAGCTTTAAAAAATGCATTGGCAGCAATTGTACCGATCATCTACTTTCAATTAATTATCAGTAAATTGGTGAAAGTACACCTATTAAAAAAAAAATAACAGCCTCCTCCATATCCCCTCTAGCTGTCCTGTCCATCACCAAGATAGGTGCGTTTTCTGCCATTTTAGGTAGAAGTAATGTTCAACCAATTTGCTTCTAATTTAGACAAAGTAGTAGGAAAGTTTATCAAACAAACTCTACATATGAGCTCTATCTATTTTACAATACGTGTAATATGTATTCACAAAATGTCCATTTTCTATATGTGTGAACTTCACATCTTTTTTTTTTTTAGTAAGTTTTAGTGCATGATGAGGTGGTGTTTACCTATAGGATCCACCATCTCTTGGACTGGGCACCATTGATGGTATTTATTGGGCCCCACGTTCTTAAGTAAATCTCAATATTGCTTCAAAAAGGTAGCTATGCATATACAGTTTACAGACAGAATGTTAACATATTAAGCAAGAGTGTGACAACTTATCAGTGCTAAATGTGCCATAAAAAAACCCAGCATGTAAAATTCTTAGCTTTGACAAGTGACAACATATCTGGCAAAATGCATTGTAAACCAAATGTAATTTTTAGCTGCAGTAAATTTTAGACAATCAAAATGATGTTAAAATGTGTGTGTTTCTTACAGTCTAGAGGCTGCTTATTCTGATGGAGGAAAACACTGACAGCATCCTTCATGATCACTGAAAGAACTGTTCTCCTTTCTCCTGCCCCACACTGATCTATCTGATCGGTGCAGTGCAGGGGAGAAAGTCACCAGGACTTGCACGGATGTTGCGCATCCTGTGTAGCTGAAAAAACTTCTGCAAGACTAGCCCTTGGACCTCTTTATGAAAAGAAGAACGACACTCCTGATATGTGAGGTGGCATGGATAGGGTCCCAATCAAACAAAGTTGTTGATTAGCCATTGAACCTTTCAGGTCATGTGATCAGTCACATTCCTGGAAGGAATTTCAAGATGTGGTAATGTATACGATGGATGAGTGTACATATATATATATATATATATATATAAGTGTTTGTGTGTGTGGAGCTGCATGAGTATATAAGAGAGCTGTTGGTGTATGTAAGAAAGCTGTGTACAAGTATGTAGCAAAACAGTGCGTGTATGTAACAGAGGTGTGAGTGCATACTTCAAAGCTGTAGAAAAGCTATATGTGTTAGAACTGTGTTTGTGTATGGAGGAGAGTTGTGTGTGTATTTTGGAAAATTGCGTGTGTGATAGTAGTAGAGTTGTGTGTATGCAGGAGAGATGTGTGTATGTAGGAAAGAGGGTGGAAACTTATCAATGCTATAGGACCTATGCAAGAACCTAACATGATCAAATTTGACTCATGACAATACAGCTTTAAAAAATGCATTGGCAGCAATTGTACCGATCATCTACTTTCAATTAATTATCAGTAAATTGGTGAAAGTACACCTATTAAAAAAAAAATAACAGCCTCCTCCATATCCCCTCTAGCTGTCCTGTCCATCACCAAGATAGGTGCGTTTTCTGCCATTTTAGGTAGAAGTAATGTTCAACCAATTTGCTTCTAATTTAGACAAAGTAGTAGGAAAGTTTATCAAACAAACTCTACATATGAGCTCTATCTATTTTACAATACGTGTAATATGTATTCACAAAATGTCCATTTTCTATATGTGTGAACTTCACATCTTTTTTTTTTTTAGTAAGTTTTAGTGCATGATGAGGTGGTGTTTACCTATAGGATCCACCATCTCTTGGACTGGGCACCATTGATGGTATTTATTGGGCCCCACGTTCTTAAGTAAATCTCAATATTGCTTCAAAAAGGTAGCTATGCATATACAGTTTACAGACAGAATGTTAACATATTAAGCAAGAGTGTGACAACTTATCAGTGCTAAATGTGCCATAAAAAAACCCAGCATGTAAAATTCTTAGCTTTGACAAGTGACATCATATCTGGCAAAATGCATTGTAAACCAAATGTAATTTTTAGCTGCAGTAAATTTTAGACAATCAAAATGATGTTAAAATGTGTGTGTTTCTTACAGTCTAGAGGCTGCTTATTCTGATGGAGGAAAACACTGACAGCATCCTTCATGATCACTGAAAGAACTGTTCTCCTTTCTCCTGCCCCACACTGATCTATCTGATCGGTGCAGTGCAGGGGAGAAAGTCACCAGGACTTGCACGGATGTTGCGCATCCTGTGTAGCTGAAAAAACTTCTGCAAGACTAGCCCTTGGACCTCTTTATGAAAAGAAGAACGACACTCCTGATATGTGAGGTGGCATGGATAGGGTCCCAATCAAACAAAGTTGTTGATTAGCCATTGAACCTTTCAGGTCATGTGATCAGTCACATTCCTGGAAGGAATTTCAAGATGTGGTAATGTATACGATGGATGAGTGTACATATATATATATATATATATATATATAAGTGTTTGTGTGTGTGGAGCTGCATGAGTATATAAGAGAGCTGTTGGTGTATGTAAGAAAGCTGTGTACAAGTATGTAGCAAAACAGTGCGTGTATGTAACAGAGGTGTGAGTGCATACTTCAAAGCTGTAGAAAAGCTATATGTGTTAGAACTGTGTTTGTGTATGGAGGAGAGTTGTGTGTGTATTTCGGAAAATTGCGTGTGTGATAGTAGTAGAGTTGTGTGTATGCAGGAGAGATGTGTGTATGTAGGAAAGAGGGTGGAAACTTATCAATGCTATAGGACCTATGCAAGAACCTAACATGATCAAATTTGACTCATGACAATACAGCTTTAAAAAATGCATTGGCAGCAATTGTACCGATCATCTACTTTCAATTAATTATCAGTAAATTGGTGAAAGTACACCTATTAAAAAAAAAATAACAGCCTCCTCCATATCCCCTCTAGCTGTCCTGTCCATCACCAAGATAGGTGCGTTTTCTGCCATTTTAGGTAGAAGTAATGTTCAACCAATTTGCTTCTAATTTAGACAAAGTAGTAGGAAAGTTTATCAAACAAACTCTACATATGAGCTCTATCTATTTTACAATACGTGTAATATGTATTCACAAAATGTCCATTTTCTATATGTGTGAACTTCACATCTTTTTTTTTTTTTAGTAAGTTTTAGTGCATGATGAGGTGGTGTTTACCTATAGGATCCACCATCTCTTGGACTGGGCACCATTGATGGTATTTATTGGGCCCCACGTTCTTAAGTAAATCTCAATATTGCTTCAAAAAGGTAGCTATGCATATACAGTTTACAGACAGAATGTTAACATATTAAGCAAGAGTGTGACAACTTATCAGTGCTAAATGTGCCATAAAAAAACCCAGCATGTAAAATTCTTAGCTTTGACAAGTGACATCATATCTGGCAAAATGCATTGTAAACCAAATGTAATTTTTAGCTGCAGTAAATTTTAGACAATCAAAATGATGTTAAAATGTGTGTGTTTCTTACAGTCTAGAGGCTGCTTATTCTGATGGAGGAAAACACTGACAGCATCCTTCATGATCACTGAAAGAACTGTTCTCCTTTCTCCTGCCCCACACTGATCTATCTGATCGGTGCAGTGCAGGGGAGAAAGTCACCAGGACTTGCACGGATGTTGCGCATCCTGTGTAGCTGAAAAAACTTCTGCAAGACTAGCCCTTGGACCTCTTTATGAAAAGAAGAACGACACTCCTGATATGTGAGGTGGCATGGATAGGGTCCCAATCAAACAAAGTTGTTGATTAGCCATTGAACCTTTCAGGTCATGTGATCAGTCACATTCCTGGAAGGAATTTCAAGATGTGGTAATGTATACGATGGATGAGTGTACATATATATATATATATATATATATATAAGTGTTTGTGTGTGTGGAGCTGCATGAGTATATAAGAGAGCTGTTGGTGTATGTAAGAAAGCTGTGTACAAGTATGTAGCAAAACAGTGCGTGTATGTAACAGAGGTGTGAGTGCATACTTCAAAGCTGTAGAAAAGCTATATGTGTTAGAACTGTGTTTGTGTATGGAGGAGAGTTGTGTGTGTATTTCGGAAAATTGCGTGTGTGATAGTAGTAGAGTTGTGTGTATGCAGGAGAGATGTGTGTATGTAGGAAAGAGGGTGGAAACTTATCAATGCTATAGGACCTATGCAAGAACCTAACATGATCAAATTTGACTCATGACAATACAGCTTTAAAAAATGCATTGGCAGCAATTGTACCGATCATCTACTTTCAATTAATTATCAGTAAATTGGTGAAAGTACACCTATTAAAAAAAAAATAACAGCCTCCTCCATATCCCCTCTAGCTGTCCTGTCCATCACCAAGATAGGTGCGTTTTCTGCCATTTTAGGTAGAAGTAATGTTCAACCAATTTGCTTCTAATTTAGACAAAGTAGTAGGAAAGTTTATCAAACAAACTCTACATATGAGCTCTATCTATTTTACAATACGTGTAATATGTATTCACAAAATGTCCATTTTCTATATGTGTGAACTTCACATCTTTTTTTTTTTTTAGTAAGTTTTAGTGCATGATGAGGTGGTGTTTACCTATAGGATCCACCATCTCTTGGACTGGGCACCATTGATGGTATTTATTGGGCCCCACGTTCTTAAGTAAATCTCAATATTGCTTCAAAAAGGTAGCTATGCATATACAGTTTACAGACAGAATGTTAACATATTAAGCAAGAGTGTGACAACTTATCAGTGCTAAATGTGCCATAAAAAAACCCAGCATGTAAAATTCTTAGCTTTGACAAGTGACAACATATCTGGCAAAATGCATTGTAAACCAAATGTAATTTTTAGCTGCAGTAAATTTTAGACAATCAAAATGATGTTAAAATGTGTGTGTTTCTTACAGTCTAGAGGCTGCTTATTCTGATGGAGGAAAACACTGACAGCATCCTTCATGATCACTGAAAGAACTGTTCTCCTTTCTCCTGCCCCACACTGATCTATCTGATCGGTGCAGTGCAGGGGAGAAAGTCACCAGGACTTGCACGGATGTTGCGCATCCTGTGTAGCTGAAAAAACTTCTGCAAGACTAGCCCTTGGACCTCTTTATGAAAAGAAGAACGACACTCCTGATATGTGAGGTGGCATGGATAGGGTCCCAATCAAACAAAGTTGTTGATTAGCCATTGAACCTTTCAGGTCATGTGATCAGTCACATTCCTGGAAGGAATTTCAAGATGTGGTAATGTATACGATGGATGAGTGTACATATATATATATATATATATATATATATAAGTGTTTGTGTGTGTGGAGCTGCATGAGTATATAAGAGAGCTGTTGGTGTATGTAAGAAAGCTGTGTACAAGTATGTAGCAAAACAGTGCGTGTATGTAACAGAGGTGTGAGTGCATACTTCAAAGCTGTAGAAAAGCTATATGTGTTAGAACTGTGTTTGTGTATGGAGGAGAGTTGTGTGTGTATTTCGGAAAATTGCGTGTGTGATAGTAGTAGAGTTGTGTGTATGCAGGAGAGATGTGTGTATGTAGGAAAGAGGGTGGAAACTTATCAATGCTATAGGACCTATGCAAGAACCTAACATGATCAAATTTGACTCATGACAATACAGCTTTAAAAAATGCATTGGCAGCAATTGTACCGATCATCTACTTTCAATTAATTATCAGTAAATTGGTGAAAGTACACCTATTAAAAAAAAAATAACAGCCTCCTCCATATCCCCTCTAGCTGTCCTGTCCATCACCAAGATAGGTGCGTTTTCTGCCATTTTAGGTAGAAGTAATGTTCAACCAATTTGCTTCTAATTTAGACAAAGTAGTAGGAAAGTTTATCAAACAAACTCTACATATGAGCTCTATCTATTTTACAATACGTGTAATATGTATTCACAAAATGTCCATTTTCTATATGTGTGAACTTCACATCTTTTTTTTTTTTAGTAAGTTTTAGTGCATGATGAGGTGGTGTTTACCTATAGGATCCACCATCTCTTGGACTGGGCACCATTGATGGTATTTATTGGGCCCCACGTTCTTAAGTAAATCTCAATATTGCTTCAAAAAGGTAGCTATGCATATACAGTTTACAGACAGAATGTTAACATATTAAGCAAGAGTGTGACAACTTATCAGTGCTAAATGTGCCATAAAAAAACCCAGCATGTAAAATTCTTAGCTTTGACAAGTGACAACATATCTGGCAAAATGCATTGTAAACCAAATGTAATTTTTAGCTGCAGTAAATTTTAGACAATCAAAATGATGTTAAAATGTGTGTGTTTCTTACAGTCTAGAGGCTGCTTATTCTGATGGAGGAAAACACTGACAGCATCCTTCATGATCACTGAAAGAACTGTTCTCCTTTCTCCTGCCCCACACTGATCTATCTGATCGGTGCAGTGCAGGGGAGAAAGTCACCAGGACTTGCACGGATGTTGCGCATCCTGTGTAGCTGAAAAAACTTCTGCAAGACTAGCCCTTGGACCTCTTTATGAAAAGAAGAACGACACTCCTGATATGTGAGGTGGCATGGATAGGGTCCCAATCAAACAAAGTTGTTGATTAGCCATTGAACCTTTCAGGTCATGTGATCAGTCACATTCCTGGAAGGAATTTCAAGATGTGGTAATGTATACGATGGATGAGTGTACATATATATATATATATATATATATAAGTGTTTGTGTGTGTGGAGCTGCATGAGTATATAAGAGAGCTGTTGGTGTATGTAAGAAAGCTGTGTACAAGTATGTAGCAAAACAGTGCGTGTATGTAACAGAGGTGTGAGTGCATACTTCAAAGCTGTAGAAAAGCTATATGTGTTAGAACTGTGTTTGTGTATGGAGGAGAGTTGTGTGTGTATTTCGGAAAATTGCGTGTGTGATAGTAGTAGAGTTGTGTGTATGCAGGAGAGATGTGTGTATGTAGGAAAGAGGGTGGAAACTTATCAATGCTATAGGACCTATGCAAGAACCTAACATGATCAAATTTGACTCATGACAATACAGCTTTAAAAAATGCATTGGCAGCAATTGTACCGATCATCTACTTTCAATTAATTATCAGTAAATTGGTGAAAGTACACCTATTAAAAAAAAATAACAGCCTCCTCCATATCCCCTCTAGCTGTCCTGTCCATCACCAAGATAGGTGCGTTTTCTGCCATTTTAGGTAGAAGTAATGTTCAACCAATTTGCTTCTAATTTAGACAAAGTAGTAGGAAAGTTTATCAAACAAACTCTACATATGAGCTCTATCTATTTTACAATACGTGTAATATGTATTCACAAAATGTCCATTTTCTATATGTGTGAACTTCACATCTTTTTTTTTTTTAGTAAGTTTTAGTGCATGATGAGGTGGTGTTTACCTATAGGATCCACCATCTCTTGGACTGGGCACCATTGATGGTATTTATTGGGCCCCGCGTTCTTAAGTAAATCTCAATATTGCTTCAAAAAGGTAGATATGCATATACAGTTTACAGACAGAATGTTAACATATTAAGCAAGAGTGTGACAACTTATCAGTGCTAAATGTGCCATAAAAAAACCCAGCATGTAAAATTCTTAGCTTTGACAAGTGACAACATATCTGGCAAAATGCATTGTAAACCAAATGTAATTTTTAGCTGCAGTAAATTTTAGACAATCAAAATGATGTTAAAATGTGTGTGTTTCTTACAGTCTAGAGGCTGCTTATTCTGATGGAGGAAAACACTGACAGCATCCTTCATGATCACTGAAAGAACTGTTCTCCTTTCTCCTGCCCCACACTGATCTATCTGATCGGTGCAGTGCAGGGGAGAAAGTCACCAGGACTTGCACGGATGTTGCGCATCCTGTGTAGCTGAAAAAACTTCTGCAAGACTAGCCCTTGGACCTCTTTATGAAAAGAAGAACGACACTCCTGATATGTGAGGTGGCATGGATAGGGTCCCAATCAAACAAAGTTGTTGATTAGCCATTGAACCTTTCAGGTCATGTGATCAGTCACATTCCTGGAAGGAATTTCAAGATGTGGTAATGTATACGATGGATGAGTGTACATATATATATATATATATATATATAAGTGTTTGTGTGTGTGGAGCTGCATGAGCATATAAGAGAGCTGTTGGTGTATGTAAGAAAGCTGTGTACAAGTATGTAGCAAAACAGTGCGTGTATGTAACAGAGGTGTGAGTGCATACTTCAAAGCTGTAGAAAAGCTATATGTGTTAGAACTGTGTTTGTGTATGGAGGAGAGTTGTGTGTGTATTTCGGAAAATTGCGTGTGTGATAGTAGTAGAGTTGTGTGTATGCAGGAGAGATGTGTGTATGTAGGAAAGAGGGTGGAAACTTATCAATGCTATAGGACCTATGCAAGAACCTAACATGATCAAATTTGACTCATGACAATACAGCTTTAAAAAATGCATTGGCAGCAATTGTACCGATCATCTACTTTCAATTAATTATCAGTAAATTGGTGAAAGTACACCTATTAAAAAAAAAATAACAGCCTCCTCCATATCCCCTCTAGCTGTCCTGTCCATCACCAAGATAGGTGCGTTTTCTGCCATTTTAGGTAGAAGTAATGTTCAACCAATTTGCTTCTAATTTAGACAAAGTAGTAGGAAAGTTTATCAAACAAACTCTACATATGAGCTCTATCTATTTTACAATACGTGTAATATGTATTCACAAAATGTCCATTTTCTATATGTGTGAACTTCACATCTTTTTTTTTTTTTAGTAAGTTTTAGTGCATGATGAGGTGGTGTTTACCTATAGGATCCACCATCTCTTGGACTGGGCACCATTGATGGTATTTATTGGGCCCCACGTTCTTAAGTAAATCTCAATATTGCTTCAAAAAGGTAGCTATGCATATACAGTTTACAGACAGAATGTTAACATATTAAGCAAGAGTGTGACAACTTATCAGTGCTAAATGTGCCATAAAAAAACCCAGCATGTAAAATTCTTAGCTTTGACAAGTGACAACATATCTGGCAAAATGCATTGTAAACCAAATGTAATTTTTAGCTGCAGTAAATTTTAGACAATCAAAATGATGTTAAAATGTGTGTGTTTCTTACAGTCTAGAGGCTGCTTATTCTGATGGAGGAAAACACTGACAGCATCCTTCATGATCACTGAAAGAACTGTTCTCCTTTCTCCTGCCCCACACTGATCTATCTGATCGGTGCAGTGCAGGGGAGAAAGTCACCAGGACTTGCACGGATGTTGCGCATCCTGTGTAGCTGAAAAAACTTCTGCAAGACTAGCCCTTGGACCTCTTTATGAAAAGAAGAACGACACTCCTGATATGTGAGGTGGCATGGATAGGGTCCCAATCAAACAAAGTTGTTGATTAGCCATTGAACCTTTCAGGTCATGTGATCAGTCACATTCCTGGAAGGAATTTCAAGATGTGGTAATGTATACGATGGATGAGTGTACATATATATATATATATATATATATATATAAGTGTTTGTGTGTGTGGAGCTGCATGAGTATATAAGAGAGCTGTTGGTGTATGTAAGAAAGCTGTGTACAAGTATGTAGCAAAACAGTGCGTATATGTAACAGAGGTGTGAGTGCATACTTCAAAGCTGTAGAAAAGCTATATGTGTTAGAACTGTGTTTGTGTATGGAGGAGAGTTGTGTGTGTATTTCGGAAAATTGCGTGTGTGATAGTAGTAGAGTTGTGTGTATGCAGGAGAGATGTGTGTATGTAGGAAAGAGGGTGGAAACTTATCAATGCTATAGGACCTATGCAAGAACCTAACATGATCAAATTTGACTCATGACAATACAGCTTTAAAAAATGCATTGGCAGCAATTGTACCGATCATCTACTTTCAATTAATTATCAGTAAATTGGTGAAAGTACACCTATTAAAAAAAAAATAACAGCCTCCTCCATATCCCCTCTAGCTGTCCTGTCCATCACCAAGATAGGTGCGTTTTCTGCCATTTTAGGTAGAAGTAATGTTCAACCAATTTGCTTCTAATTTAGACAAAGTAGTAGGAAAGTTTATCAAACAAACTCTACATATGAGCTCTATCTATTTTACAATACGTGTAATATGTATTCACAAAATGTCCATTTTCTATATGTGTGAACTTCACATCTTTTTTTTTTTTTAGTAAGTTTTAGTGCATGATGAGGTGGTGTTTACCTATAGGATCCACCATCTCTTGGACTGGGCACCATTGATGGTATTTATTGGGCCCCACGTTCTTAAGTAAATCTCAATATTGCTTCAAAAAGGTAGCTATGCATATACAGTTTACAGACAGAATGTTAACATATTAAGCAAGAGTGTGACAACTTATCAGTGCTAAATGTGCCATAAAAAAACCCAGCATGTAAAATTCTTAGCTTTGACAAGTGACAACATATCTGGCAAAATGCATTGTAAACCAAATGTAATTTTTAGCTGCAGTAAATTTTAGACAATCAAAATGATGTTAAAATGTGTGTGTTTCTTACAGTCTAGAGGCTGCTTATTCTGATGGAGGAAAACACTGACAGCATCCTTCATGATCACTGAAAGAACTGTTCTCCTTTCTCCTGCCCCACACTGATCTATCTGATCGGTGCAGTGCAGGGGAGAAAGTCACCAGGACTTGCACGGATGTTGCGCATCCTGTGTAGCTGAAAAAACTTCTGCAAGACTAGCCCTTGGACCTCTTTATGAAAAGAAGAACGACACTCCTGATATGTGAGGTGGCATGGATAGGGTCCCAATCAAACAAAGTTGTTGATTAGCCATTGAACCTTTCAGGTCATGTGATCAGTCACATTCCTGGAAGGAATTTCAAGATGTGGTAATGTATACGATGGATGAGTGTACATATATATATATATATATATATATATATATATATAAGTGTTTGTGTGTGTGGAGCTGCATGAGTATATAAGAGAGCTGTTGGTGTATGTAAGAAAGCTGTGTACAAGTATGTAGCAAAACAGTGCGTGTATGTAACAGAGGTGTGAGTGCATACTTCAAAGCTGTAGAAAAGCTATATGTGTTAGAACTGTGTTTGTGTATGGAGGAGAGTTGTGTGTGTATTTCGGAAAATTGCGTGTGTGATAGTAGTAGAGTTGTGTGTATGCAGGAGAGATGTGTGTATGTAGGAAAGAGGGTGGAAACTTATCAATGCTATAGGACCTATGCAAGAACCTAACATGATCAAATTTGACTCATGACAATACAGCTTTAAAAAATGCATTGGCAGCAATTGTACCGATCATCTACTTTCAATTAATTATCAGTAAATTGGTGAAAGTACACCTATTAAAAAAAAAATAACAGCCTCCTCCATATCCCCTCTAGCTGTCCTGTCCATCACCAAGATAGGTGCGTTTTCTGCCATTTTAGGTAGAAGTAATGTTCAACCAATTTGCTTCTAATTTAGACAAAGTAGTAGGAAAGTTTATCAAACAAACTCTACATATGAGCTCTATCTATTTTACAATACGTGTAATATGTATTCACAAAATGTCCATTTTCTATATGTGTGAACTTCACATCTTTTTTTTTTTTAGTAAGTTTTAGTGCATGATGAGGTGGTGTTTACCTATAGGATCCACCATCTCTTGGACTGGGCACCATTGATGGTATTTATTGGGCCCCACGTTCTTAAGTAAATCTCAATATTGCTTCAAAAAGGTAGCTATGCATATACAGTTTACAGACAGAATGTTAACATATTAAGCAAGAGTGTGACAACTTATCAGTGCTAAATGTGCCATAAAAAAACCCAGCATGTAAAATTCTTAGCTTTGACAAGTGACAACATATCTGGCAAAATGCATTGTAAACCAAATGTAATTTTTAGCTGCAGTAAATTTTAGACAATCAAAATGATGTTAAAATGTGTGTGTTTCTTACAGTCTAGAGGCTGCTTATTCTGATGGAGGAAAACACTGACAGCATCCTTCATGATCACTGAAAGAACTGTTCTCCTTTCTCCTGCCCCACACTGATCTATCTGATCGGTGCAGTGCAGGGGAGAAAGTCACCAGGACTTGCACGGATGTTGCGCATCCTGTGTAGCTGAAAAAACTTCTGCAAGACTAGCCCTTGGACCTCTTTATGAAAAGAAGAACGACACTCCTGATATGTGAGGTGGCATGGATAGGGTCCCAATCAAACAAAGTTGTTGATTAGCCATTGAACCTTTCAGGTCATGTGATCAGTCACATTCCTGGAAGGAATTTCAAGATGTGGTAATGTATACGATGGATGAGTGTACATATATATATATATATATATATATATATATAAGTGTTTGTGTGTGTGGAGCTGCATGAGTATATAAGAGAGCTGTTGGTGTATGTAAGAAAGCTGTGTACAAGTATGTAGCAAAACAGTGCGTGTATGTAACAGAGGTGTGAGTGCATACTTCAAAGCTGTAGAAAAGCTATATGTGTTAGAACTGTGTTTGTGTATGGAGGAGAGTTGTGTGTGTATTTCGGAAAATTGCGTGTGTGATAGTAGTAGAGTTGTGTGTATGCAGGAGAGATGTGTGTATGTAGGAAAGAGGGTGGAAACTTATCAATGCTATAGGACCTATGCAAGAACCTAACATGATCAAATTTGACTCATGACAATACAGCTTTAAAAAATGCATTGGCAGCAATTGTACCGATCATCTACTTTCAATTAATTATCAGTAAATTGGTGAAAGTACACCTATTAAAAAAAAAATAACAGCCTCCTCCATATCCCCTCTAGCTGTCCTGTCCATCACCAAGATAGGTGCGTTTTCTGCCATTTTAGGTAGAAGTAATGTTCAACCAATTTGCTTCTAATTTAGACAAAGTAGTAGGAAAGTTTATCAAACAAACTCTACATATGAGCTCTATCTATTTTACAATACGTGTAATATGTATTCACAAAATGTCCATTTTCTATATGTGTGAACTTCACATCTTTTTTTTTTTTAGTAAGTTTTAGTGCATGATGAGGTGGTGTTTACCTATAGGATCCACCATCTCTTGGACTGGGCACCATTGATGGTATTTATTGGGCCCCACGTTCTTAAGTAAATCTCAATATTGCTTCAAAAAGGTAGATATGCATATACAGTTTACAGACAGAATGTTAACATATTAAGCAAGAGTGTGACAACTTATCAGTGCTAAATGTGCCATAAAAAAACCCAGCATGTAAAATTCTTAGCTTTGACAAGTGACAACATATCTGGCAAAATGCATTGTAAACCAAATGTAATTTTTAGCTGCAGTAAATTTTAGACAATCAAAATGATGTTAAAATGTGTGTGTTTCTTACAGTCTAGAGGCTGCTTATTCTGATGGAGGAAAACACTGACAGCATCCTTCATGATCACTGAAAGAACTGTTCTCCTTTCTCCTGCCCCACACTGATCTATCTGATCGGTGCAGTGCAGGGGAGAAAGTCACCAGGACTTGCACGGATGTTGCGCATCCTGTGTAGCTGAAAAAACTTCTGCAAGACTAGCCCTTGGACCTCTTTATGAAAAGAAGAACGACACTCCTGATATGTGAGGTGGCCTGGATAGGGTCCCAATCAAACAAAGTTGTTGATTAGCCATTGAACCTTTCAGGTCATGTGATCAGTCACATTCCTGGAAGGAATTTCAAGATGTGGTAATGTATACGATGGATGAGTGTACATATATATATATATATATATATATAAGTGTTTGTGTGTGTGGAGCTGCATGAGTATATAAGAGAGCTGTTGGTGTATGTAAGAAAGCTGTGTACAAGTATGTAGCAAAACAGTGCGTGTATGTAACAGAGGTGTGAGTGCATACTTCAAAGCTGTAGAAAAGCTATATGTGTTAGAACTGTGTTTGTGTATGGAGGAGAGTTGTGTGTGTATTTCGGAAAATTGCGTGTGTGATAGTAGTAGAGTTGTGTGTATGCAGGAGAGATGTGTGTATGTAGGAAAGAGGGTGGAAACTTATCAATGCTATAGGACCTATGCAAGAACCTAACATGATCAAATTTGACTCATGACAATACAGCTTTAAAAAATGCATTGGCAGCAATTGTACCGATCATCTACTTTCAATTAATTATCAGTAAATTGGTGAAAGTACACCTATTAAAAAAAAAATAACAGCCTCCTCCATATCCCCTCTAGCTGTCCTGTCCATCACCAAGATAGGTGCGTTTTCTGCCATTTTAGGTAGAAGTAATGTTCAACCAATTTGCTTCTAATTTAGACAAAGTAGTAGGAAAGTTTATCAAACAAACTCTACATATGAGCTCTATCTATTTTACAATACGTGTAATATGTATTCACAAAATGTCCATTTTCTATATGTGTGAACTTCACATCTTTTTTTTTTTTAGTAAGTTTTAGTGCATGATGAGGTGGTGTTTACCTATAGGATCCACCATCTCTTGGACTGGGCACCATTGATGGTATTTATTGGGCCCCACGTTCTTAAGTAAATCTCAATATTGCTTCAAAAAGGTAGCTATGCATATACAGTTTACAGACAGAATGTTAACATATTAAGCAAGAGTGTGACAACTTATCAGTGCTAAATGTGCCATAAAAAAACCCAGCATGTAAAATTCTTAGCTTTGACAAGTGACATCATATCTGGCAAAATGCATTGTAAACCAAATGTAATTTTTAGCTGCAGTAAATTTTAGACAATCAAAATGATGTTAAAATGTGTGTGTTTCTTACAGTCTAGAGGCTGCTTATTCTGATGGAGGAAAACACTGACAGCATCCTTCATGATCACTGAAAGAACTGTTCTCCTTTCTCCTGCCCCACACTGATCTATCTGATCGGTGCAGTGCAGGGGAGAAAGTCACCAGGACTTGCACGGATGTTGCGCATCCTGTGTAGCTGAAAAAACTTCTGCAAGACTAGCCCTTGGACCTCTTTATGAAAAGAAGAACGACACTCCTGATATGTGAGGTGGCATGGATAGGGTCCCAATCAAACAAAGTTGTTGATTAGCCATTGAACCTTTCAGGTCATGTGATCAGTCACATTCCTGGAAGGAATTTCAAGATGTGGTAATGTATACGATGGATGAGTGTACATATATATATATATATATATATATAAGTGTTTGTGTGTGTGGAGCTGCATGAGTATATAAGAGAGCTGTTGGTGTATGTAAGAAAGCTGTGTACAAGTATGTAGCAAAACAGTGCGTGTATGTAACAGAGGTGTGAGTGCATACTTCAAAGCTGTAGAAAAGCTATATGTGTTAGAACTGTGTTTGTGTATGGAGGAGAGTTGTGTGTGTATTTCGGAAAATTGCGTGTGTGATAGTAGTAGAGTTGTGTGTATGCAGGAGAGATGTGTGTATGTAGGAAAGAGGGTGGAAACTTATCAATGCTATAGGACCTATGCAAGAACCTAACATGATCAAATTTGACTCATGACAATACAGCTTTAAAAAATGCATTGGCAGCAATTGTACCGATCATCTACTTTCAATTAATTATCAGTAAATTGGTGAAAGTACACCTATTAAAAAAAAAATAACAGCCTCCTCCATATCCCCTCTAGCTGTCCTGTCCATCACCAAGATAGGTGCGTTTTCTGCCATTTTAGGTAGAAGTAATGTTCAACCAATTTGCTTCTAATTTAGACAAAGTAGTAGGAAAGTTTATCAAACAAACTCTACATATGAGCTCTATCTATTTTACAATACGTGTAATATGTATTCACAAAATGTCCATTTTCTATATGTGTGAACTTCACATCTTTTTTTTTTTTAGTAAGTTTTAGTGCATGATGAGGTGGTGTTTACCTATAGGATCCACCATCTCTTGGACTGGGCACCATTGATGGTATTTATTGGGCCCCACGTTCTTAAGTAAATCTCAATATTGCTTCAAAAAGGTAGCTATGCATATACAGTTTACAGACAGAATGTTAACATATTAAGCAAGAGTGTGACAACTTATCAGTGCTAAATGTGCCATAAAAAAACCCAGCATGTAAAATTCTTAGCTTTGACAAGTGACAACATATCTGGCAAAATGCATTGTAAACCAAATGTAATTTTTAGCTGCAGTAAATTTTAGACAATCAAAATGATGTTAAAATGTGTGTGTTTCTTACAGTCTAGAGGCTGCTTATTCTGATGGAGGAAAACACTGACAGCATCCTTCATGATCACTGAAAGAACTGTTCTCCTTTCTCCTGCCCCACACTGATCTATCTGATCGGTGCAGTGCAGGGGAGAAAGTCACCAGGACTTGCACGGATGTTGCGCATCCTGTGTAGCTGAAAAAACTTCTGCAAGACTAGCCCTTGGACCTCTTTATGAAAAGAAGAACGACACTCCTGATATGTGAGGTGGCATGGATAGGGTCCCAATCAAACAAAGTTGTTGATTAGCCATTGAACCTTTCAGGTCATGTGATCAGTCACATTCCTGGAAGGAATTTCAAGATGTGGTAATGTATACGATGGATGAGTGTACATATATATATATATATATATATATATATAAGTGTTTGTGTGTGTGGAGCTGCATGAGTATATAAGAGAGCTGTTGGTGTATGTAAGAAAGCTGTGTACAAGTATGTAGCAAAACAGTGCGTGTATGTAACAGAGGTGTGAGTGCATACTTCAAAGCTGTAGAAAAGCTATATGTGTTAGAACTGTGTTTGTGTATGGAGGAGAGTTGTGTGTGTATTTCGGAAAATTGCGTGTGTGATAGTAGTAGAGTTGTGTGTATGCAGGAGAGATGTGTGTATGTAGGAAAGAGGGTGGAAACTTATCAATGCTATAGGACCTATGCAAGAACCTAACATGATCAAATTTGACTCATGACAATACAGCTTTAAAAAATGCATTGGCAGCAATTGTACCGATCATCTACTTTCAATGAATTATCAGCAAATTGGTGAAAGTACACCTATTAAAAAAAAAATAACAGCCTCCTCCATATCCCCTCTAGCTGTCCTGTCCATCACCAAGATAGGTGCGTTTTCTGCCATTTTAGGTAGAAGTAATGTTCAACCAATTTGCTTCTAATTTAGACAAAGTAGTAGGAAAGTTTATCAAACAAACTCTACATATGAGCTCTATCTATTTTACAATACGTGTAATATGTATTCACAAAATGTCCATTTTCTATATGTGTGAACTTCACATCTTTTTTTTTTTTTAGTAAGTTTTAGTGCATGATGAGGTGGTGTTTACCTATAGGATCCACCATCTCTTGGACTGGGCACCATTGATGGTATTTATTGGGCCCCACGTTCTTAAGTAAATCTCAATATTGCTTCAAAAAGGTAGCTATGCATATACAGTTTACAGACAGAATGTTAACATATTAAGCAAGAGTGTGACAACTTATCAGTGCTAAATGTGCCATAAAAAAACCCAGCATGTAAAATTCTTAGCTTTGACAAGTGACAACATATCTGGCAAAATGCATTGTAAACCAAATGTAATTTTTAGCTGCAGTAAATTTTAGACAATCAAAATGATGTTAAAATGTGTGTGTTTCTTACAGTCTAGAGGCTGCTTATTCTGATGGAGGAAAACACTGACAGCATCCTTCATGATCACTGAAAGAACTGTTCTCCTTTCTCCTGCCCCACACTGATCTATCTGATCGGTGCAGTGCAGGGGAGAAAGTCACCAGGACTTGCACGGATGTTGCGCATCCTGTGTAGCTGAAAAAACTTCTGCAAGACTAGCCCTTGGACCTCTTTATGAAAAGAAGAACGACACTCCTGATATGTGAGGTGGCATGGATAGGGTCCCAATCAAACAAAGTTGTTGATTAGCCATTGAACCTTTCAGGTCATGTGATCAGTCACATTCCTGGAAGGAATTTCAAGATGTGGTAATGTATACGATGGATGAGTGTACATATATATATATATATATATATAAGTGTTTGTGTGTGTGGAGCTGCATGAGTATATAAGAGAGCTGTTGGTGTATGTAAGAAAGCTGTGTACAAGTATGTAGCAAAACAGTGCGTGTATGTAACAGAGGTGTGAGTGCATACTTCAAAGCTGTAGAAAAGCTATATGTGTTAGAACTGTGTTTGTGTATGGAGGAGAGTTGTGTGTGTATTTCGGAAAATTGCGTGTGTGATAGTAGTAGAGTTGTGTATATGCAGGAGAGATGTGTGTATGTAGGAAAGAGGGTGGAAACTTATCAATGCTATAGGACCTATGCAAGAACCTAACATGATCAAATTTGACTCATGACAATACAGCTTTAA
This sequence comes from Phyllobates terribilis, assembly GCF_046119375.1. Classification (NCBI taxonomy): domain Eukaryota; kingdom Metazoa; phylum Chordata; class Amphibia; order Anura; family Dendrobatidae; genus Phyllobates; species Phyllobates terribilis. Next base: position 427,824 of record NW_027363787.1, on the reverse strand, counting down.
AAAATGCATTGGCAGCAATTGTACCGATCATCTACTTTCAATTAATTATCAGTAAATTGGTGAAAGTACACCTATTAAAAAAAAAATAACAGCCTCCTCCATATCCCCTCTAGCTGTCCTGTCCATCACCAAGATAGGTGCGTTTTCTGCCATTTTAGGTAGAAGTAATGTTCAACCAATTTGCTTCTAATTTAGACAAAGTAGTAGGAAAGTTTATCAAACAAACTCTACATATGAGCTCTATCTATTTTACAATACGTGTAATATGTATTCACAAAATGTCCATTTTCTATATGTGTGAACTTCACATCTTTTTTTTTTTTTAGTAAGTTTTAGTGCATGATGAGGTGGTGTTTACCTATAGGATCCACCATCTCTTGGACTGGGCACCATTGATGGTATTTATTGGGCCCCACGTTCTTAAGTAAATCTCAATATTGCTTCAAAAAGGTAGCTATGCATATACAGTTTACAGACAGAATGTTAACATATTAAGCAAGAGTGTGACAACTTATCAGTGCTAAATGTGCCATAAAAAAACCCAGCATGTAAAATTCTTAGCTTTGACAAGTGACAACATATCTGGCAAAATGCATTGTAAACCAAATGTAATTTTTAGCTGCAGTAAATTTTAGACAATCAAAATGATGTTAAAATGTGTGTGTTTCTTACAGTCTAGAGGCTGCTTATTCTGATGGAGGAAAACACTGACAGCATCCTTCATGATCACTGAAAGAACTGTTCTCCTTTCTCCTGCCCCACACTGATCTATCTGATCGGTGCAGTGCAGGGGAGAAAGTCACCAGGACTTGCACGGATGTTGCGCATCCTGTGTAGCTGAAAAAACTTCTGCAAGACTAGCCCTTGGACCTCTTTATGAAAAGAAGAACGACACTCCTGATATGTGAGGTGGCATGGATAGGGTCCCAATCAAACAAAGTTGTTGATTAGCCATTGAACCTTTCAGGTCATGTGATCAGTCACATTCCTGGAAGGAATTTCAAGATGTGGTAATGTATACGATGGATGAGTGTACATATATATATATATATATATATATATAAGTGTTTGTGTGTGTGGAGCTGCATGAGTATATAAGAGAGCTGTTGGTGTATGTAAGAAAGCTGTGTACAAGTATGTAGCAAAACAGTGCGTGTATGTAACAGAGGTGTGAGTGCATACTTCAAAGCTGTAGAAAAGCTATATGTGTTAGAACTGTGTTTGTGTATGGAGGAGAGTTGTGTGTGTATTTCGGAAAATTGCGTGTGTGATAGTAGTAGAGTTGTGTGTATGCAGGAGAGATGTGTGTATGTAGGAAAGAGGGTGGAAACTTATCAATGCTATAGGACCTATGCAAGAACCTAACATGATCAAATTTGACTCATGACAATACAGCTTTAAAAAATGCATTGGCAGCAATTGTACCGATCATCTACTTTCAATTAATTATCAGTAAATTGGTGAAAGTACACCTATTAAAAAAAAAATAACAGCCTCCTCCATATCCCCTCTAGCTGTCCTGTCCATCACCAAGATAGGTGCGTTTTCTGCCATTTTAGGTAGAAGTAATGTTCAACCAATTTGCTTCTAATTTAGACAAAGTAGTAGGAAAGTTTATCAAACAAACTCTACATATGAGCTCTATCTATTTTACAATACGTGTAATATGTATTCACAAAATGTCCATTTTCTATATGTGTGAACTTCACATCTTTTTTTTTTTTTAGTAAGTTTTAGTGCATGATGAGGTGGTGTTTACCTATAGGATCCACCATCTCTTGGACTGGGCACCATTGATGGTATTTATTGGGCCCCACGTTCTTAAGTAAATCTCAATATTGCTTCAAAGAGGTAGCTATGCATATACAGTTTACAGACAGAATGTTAACATATTAAGCAAGAGTGTGACAACTTATCAGTGCTAAATGTGCCATAAAAAAACCCAGCATGTAAAATTCTTAGCTTTGACAAGTGACAACATATCTGGCAAAATGCATTGTAAACCAAATGTAATTTTTAGCTGCAGTAAATTTTAGACAATCAAAATGATGTTAAAATGTGTGTGTTTCTTACAGTCTAGAGGCTGCTTATTCTGATGGAGGAAAACACTGACAGCATCCTTCATGATCACTGAAAGAACTGTTCTCCTTTCTCCTGCCCCACACTGATCTATCTGATCGGTGCAGTGCAGGGGAGAAAGTCACCAGGACTTGCACGGATGTTGCGCATCCTGTGTAGCTGAAAAAACTTCTGCAAGACTAGCCCTTGGACCTCTTTATGAAAAGAAGAACGACACTCCTGATATGTGAGGTGGCATGGATAGGGTCCCAATCAAACAAAGTTGTTGATTAGCCATTGAACCTTTCAGGTCATGTGATCAGTCACATTCCTGGAAGGAATTTCAAGATGTGGTAATGTATACGATGGATGAGTGTACATATATATATATATATATATATATATATAAGTGTTTGTGTGTGTGGAGCTGCATGAGTATATAAGAGAGCTGTTGGTGTATGTAAGAAAGCTGTGTACAAGTATGTAGCAAAACAGTGTGTGTATGTAACAGAGGTGTGAGTGCATACTTCAAAGCTGTAGAAAAGCTATATGTGTTAGAACTGTGTTTGTGTATGGAGGAGAGTTGTGTGTGTATTTCGGAAAATTGCGTGTGTGATAGTAGTAGAGTTGTGTGTATGCAGGAGAGATGTGTGTATGTAGGAAAGAGGGTGGAAACTTATCAATGCTATAGGACCTATGCAAGAACCTAACATGATCAAATTTGACTCATGACAATACAGCTTTAAAAAATGCATTGGCAGCAATTGTACCGATCATCTACTTTCAATTAATTATCAGTAAATTGGTGAAAGTACACCTATTAAAAAAAAAATAACAGCCTCCTCCATATCCCCTCTAGCTGTCCTGTCCATCACCAAGATAGGTGCGTTTTCTGCCATTTTAGGTAGAAGTAATGTTCAACCAATTTGCTTCTAATTTAGACAAAGTAGTAGGAAAGTTTATCAAACAAACTCTACATATGAGCTCTATCTATTTTACAATACGTGTAATATGTATTCACAAAATGTCCATTTTCTATATGTGTGAACTTCACATCTTTTTTTTTTTTAGTAAGTTTTAGTGCATGATGAGGTGGTGTTTACCTATAGGATCCACCATCTCTTGGACTGGGCACCATTGATGGTATTTATTGGGCCCCACGTTCTTAAGTAAATCTCAATATTGCTTCAAAAAGGTAGCTATGCATATACAGTTTACAGACAGAATGTTAACATATTAAGCAAGAGTGTGACAACTTATCAGTGCTAAATGTGCCATAAAAAAACCCAGCATGTAAAATTCTTAGCTTTGACAAGTGACAACATATCTGGCAAAATGCATTGTAAACCAAATGTAATTTTTAGCTGCAGTAAATTTTAGACAATCAAAATGATGTTAAAATGTGTGTGTTTCTTACAGTCTAGAGGCTGCTTATTCTGATGGAGGAAAACACTGACAGCATCCTTCATGATCACTGAAAGAACTGTTCTCCTTTCTCCTGCCCCACACTGATCTATCTGATCGGTGCAGTGCAGGGGAGAAAGTCACCAGGACTTGCACGGATGTTGCGCATCCTGTGTAGCTGAAAAAACTTCTGCAAGACTAGCCCTTGGACCTCTTTATGAAAAGAAGAACGACACTCCTGATATGTGAGGTGGCATGGATAGGGTCCCAATCAAACAAAGTTGTTGATTAGCCATTGAACCTTTCAGGTCATGTGATCAGTCACATTCCTGGAAGGAATTTCAAGATGTGGTAATGTATACGATGGATGAGTGTACATATATATATATATATATATATAAGTGTTTGTGTGTGTGGAGCTGCATGAGTATATAAGAGAGCTGTTGGTGTATGTAAGAAAGCTGTGTACAAGTATGTAGCAAAACAGTGCGTGTATGTAACAGAGGTGTGAGTGCATACTTCAAAGCTGTAGAAAAGCTATATGTGTTAGAACTGTGTTTGTGTATGGAGGAGAGTTGTGTGTGTATTTCGGAAAATTGCGTGTGTGATAGTAGTAGAGTTGTGTGTATGCAGGAGAGATGTGTGTATGTAGGAAAGAGGGTGGAAACTTATCAATGCTATAGGACCTATGCAAGAACCTAACATGATCAAATTTGACTCATGACAATACAGCTTTAAAAAATGCATTGGCAGCAATTGTACCGATCATCTACTTTCAATGAATTATCAGCAAATTGGTGAAAGTACACCTATTAAAAAAAAAATAACAGCCTCCTCCATATCCCCTCTAGCTGTCCTGTCCATCACCAAGATAGGTGCGTTTTCTGCCATTTTAGGTAGAAGTAATGTTCAACCAATTTGCTTCTAATTTAGACAAAGTAGTAGGAAAGTTTATCAAACAAACTCTACATATGAGCTCTATCTATTTTACAATACGTGTAATATGTATTCACAAAATGTCCATTTTCTATATGTGTGAACTTCACATCTTTTTTTTTTTTTAGTAAGTTTTAGTGCATGATGAGGTGGTGTTTACCTATAGGATCCACCATCTCTTGGACTGGGCACCATTGATGGTATTTATTGGGCCCCACGTTCTTAAGTAAATCTCAATATTGCTTCAAAAAGGTAGCTATGCATATACAGTTTACAGACAGAATGTTAACATATTAAGCAAGAGTGTGACAACTTATCAGTGCTAAATGTGCCATAAAAAAACCCAGCATGTAAAATTCTTAGCTTTGACAAGTGACAACATATCTGGCAAAATGCATTGTAAACCAAATGTAATTTTTAGCTGCAGTAAATTTTAGACAATCAAAATGATGTTAAAATGTGTGTGTTTCTTACAGTCTAGAGGCTGCTTATTCTGATGGAGGAAAACACTGACAGCATCCTTCATGATCACTGAAAGAACTGTTCTCCTTTCTCCTGCCCCACACTGATCTATCTGATCGGTGCAGTGCAGGGGAGAAAGTCACCAGGACTTGCACGGATGTTGCGCATCCTGTGTAGCTGAAAAAACTTCTGCAAGACTAGCCCTTGGACCTCTTTATGAAAAGAAGAACGACACTCCTGATATGTGAGGTGGCATGGATAGGGTCCCAATCAAACAAAGTTGTTGATTAGCCATTGAACCTTTCAGGTCATGTGATCAGTCACATTCCTGGAAGGAATTTCAAGATGTGGTAATGTATACGATGGATGAGTGTACATATATATATATATATATATATATATATAAGTGTTTGTGTGTGTGGAGCTGCATGAGTATATAAGAGAGCTGTTGGTGTATGTAAGAAAGCTGTGTACAAGTATGTAGCAAAACAGTGCGTGTATGTAACAGAGGTGTGAGTGCATACTTCAAAGCTGTAGAAAAGCTATATGTGTTAGAACTGTGTTTGTGTATGGAGGAGAGTTGTGTGTGTATTTCGGAAAATTGCGTGTGTGATAGTAGTAGAGTTGTGTGTATGCAGGAGAGATGTGTGTATGTAGGAAAGAGGGTGGAAACTTATCAATGCTATAGGACCTATGCAAGAACCTAACATGATCAAATTTGACTCATGACAATACAGCTTTAAAAAATGCATTGGCAGCAATTGTACCGATCATCTACTTTCAATTAATTATCAGTAAATTGGTGAAAGTACACCTATTAAAAAAAAAATAACAGCCTCCTCCATATCCCCTCTAGCTGTCCTGTCCATCACCAAGATAGGTGCGTTTTCTGCCATTTTAGGTAGAAGTAATGTTCAACCAATTTGCTTCTAATTTAGACAAAGTAGTAGGAAAGTTTATCAAACAAACTCTACATATGAGCTCTATCTATTTTACAATACGTGTAATATGTATTCACAAAATGTCCATTTTCTATATGTGTGAACTTCACATCTTTTTTTTTTTTTAGTAAGTTTTAGTGCATGATGAGGTGGTGTTTACCTATAGGATCCACCATCTCTTGGACTGGGCACCATTGATGGTATTTATTGGGCCCCACGTTCTTAAGTAAATCTCAATATTGCTTCAAAAAGGTAGCTATGCATATACAGTTTACAGACAGAATGTTAACATATTAAGCAAGAGTGTGACAACTTATCAGTGCTAAATGTGCCATAAAAAAACCCAGCATGTAAAATTCTTAGCTTTGACAAGTGACAACATATCTGGCAAAATGCATTGTAAACCAAATGTAATTTTTAGCTGCAGTAAATTTTAGACAATCAAAATGATGTTAAAATGTGTGTGTTTCTTACAGTCTAGAGGCTGCTTATTCTGATGGAGGAAAACACTGACAGCATCCTTCATGATCACTGAAAGAACTGTTCTCCTTTCTCCTGCCCCACACTGATCTATCTGATCGGTGCAGTGCAGGGGAGAAAGTCACCAGGACTTGCACGGATGTTGCGCATCCTGTGTAGCTGAAAAAACTTCTGCAAGACTAGCCCTTGGACCTCTTTATGAAAAGAAGAACGACACTCCTGATATGTGAGGTGGCATGGATAGGGTCCCAATCAAACAAAGTTGTTGATTAGCCATTGAACCTTTCAGGTCATGTGATCAGTCACATTCCTGGAAGGAATTTCAAGATGTGGTAATGTATACGATGGATGAGTGTACATATATATATATATATATATATAAGTGTTTGTGTGTGTAGAGCTGCATGAGTATATAAGAGAGCTGTTGGTGTATGTAAGAAAGCTGTGTACAAGTATGTAGCAAAACAGTGCGTGTATGTAACAGAGGTGTGAGTGCATACTTCAAAGCTGTAGAAAAGCTATATGTGTTAGAACTGTGTTTGTGTATGGAGGAGAGTTGTGTGTGTATTTCGGAAAATTGCGTGTGTGATAGTAGTAGAGTTGTGTGTATGCAGGAGAGATGTGTGTATGTAGGAAAGAGGGTGGAAACTTATCAATGCTATAGGACCTATGCAAGAACCTAACATGATCAAATTTGACTCATGACAATACAGCTTTAAAAAATGCATTGGCAGCAATTGTACCGATCATCTACTTTCAATTAATTATCAGTAAATTGGTGAAAGTACACCTATTAAAAAAAAAATAACAGCCTCCTCCATATCCCCTCTAGCTGTCCTGTCCATCACCAAGATAGGTGCGTTTTCTGCCATTTTAGGTAGAAGTAATGTTCAACCAATTTGCTTCTAATTTAGACAAAGTAGTAGGAAAGTTTATCAAACAAACTCTACATATGAGCTCTATCTATTTTACAATACGTGTAATATGTATTCACAAAATGTCCATTTTCTATATGTGTGAACTTCACATCTTTTTTTTTTTTAGTAAGTTTTAGTGCATGATGAGGTGGTGTTTACCTATAGGATCCACCATCTCTTGGACTGGGCACCATTGATGGTATTTATTGGGCCCCACGTTCTTAAGTAAATCTCAATATTGCTTCAAAAAGGTAGCTATGCATATACAGTTTACAGACAGAATGTTAACATATTAAGCAAGAGTGTGACAACTTATCAGTGCTAAATGTGCCATAAAAAAACCCAGCATGTAAAATTCTTAGCTTTGACAAGTGACAACATATCTGGCAAAATGCATTGTAAACCAAATGTAATTTTTAGCTGCAGTAAATTTTAGACAATCAAAATGATGTTAAAATGTGTGTGTTTCTTACAGTCTAGAGGCTGCTTATTCTGATGGAGGAAAACACTGACAGCATCCTTCATGATCACTGAAAGAACTGTTCTCCTTTCTCCTGCCCCACACTGATCTATCTGATCGGTGCAGTGCAGGGGAGAAAGTCACCAGGACTTGCACGGATGTTGCGCATCCTGTGTAGCTGAAAAAACTTCTGCAAGACTAGCCCTTGGACCTCTTTATGAAAAGAAGAACGACACTCCTGATATGTGAGGTGGCATGGATAGGGTCCCAATCAAACAAAGTTGTTGATTAGCCATTGAACCTTTCAGGTCATGTGATCAGTCACATTCCTGGAAGGAATTTCAAGATGTGGTAATGTATACGATGGATGAGTGTACATATATATATATATATATATATATAAGTGTTTGTGTGTGTGGAGCTGCATGAGTATATAAGAGAGCTGTTGGTGTATGTAAGAAAGCTGTGTACAAGTATGTAGCAAAACAGTGCGTGTATGTAACAGAGGTGTGAGTGCATACTTCAAAGCTGTAGAAAAGCTATATGTGTTAGAACTGTGTTTGTGTATGGAGGAGAGTTGTGTGTGTATTTCGGAAAATTGCGTGTGTGATAGTAGTAGAGTTGTGTGTATGCAGGAGAGATGTGTGTATGTAGGAAAGAGGGTGGAAACTTATCAATGCTATAGGACCTATGCAAGAACCTAACATGATCAAATTTGACTCATGACAATACAGCTTTAAAAAATGCATTGGCAGCAATTGTACCGATCATCTACTTTCAATTAATTATCAGTAAATTGGTGAAAGTACACCTATTAAAAAAAAAATAACAGCCTCCTCCATATCCCCTCTAGCTGTCCTGTCCATCACCAAGATAGGTGCGTTTTCTGCCATTTTAGGTAGAAGTAATGTTCAACCAATTTGCTTCTAATTTAGACAAAGTAGTAGGAAAGTTTATCAAACAAACTCTACATATGAGCTCTATCTATTTTACAATACGTGTAATATGTATTCACAAAATGTCCATTTTCTATATGTGTGAACTTCACATCTTTTTTTTTTTTAGTAAGTTTTAGTGCATGATGAGGTGGTGTTTACCTATAGGATCCACCATCTCTTGGACTGGGCACCATTGATGGTATTTATTGGGCCCCACGTTCTTAAGTAAATCTCAATATTGCTTCAAAAAGGTAGCTATGCATATACAGTTTACAGACAGAATGTTAACATATTAAGCAAGAGTGTGACAACTTATCAGTGCTAAATGTGCCATAAAAAAACCCAGCATGTAAAATTCTTAGCTTTGACAAGTGACAACATATCTGGCAAAATGCATTGTAAACCAAATGTAATTTTTAGCTGCAGTAAATTTTAGACAATCAAAATGATGTTAAAATGTGTGTGTTTCTTACAGTCTAGAGGCTGCTTATTCTGATGGAGGAAAACACTGACAGCATCCTTCATGATCACTGAAAGAACTGTTCTCCTTTCTCCTGCCCCACACTGATCTATCTGATCGGTGCAGTGCAGGGGAGAAAGTCACCAGGACTTGCACGGATGTTGCGCATCCTGTGTAGCTGAAAAAACTTCTGCAAGACTAGCCCTTGGACCTCTTTATGAAAAGAAGAACGACACTCCTGATATGTGAGGTGGCATGGATAGGGTCCCAATCAAACAAAGTTGTTGATTAGCCATTGAACCTTTCAGGTCATGTGATCAGTCACATTCCTGGAAGGAATTTCAAGATGTGGTAATGTATACGATGGATGAGTGTACATATACATATATATATATATATAAGTGTTTGTGTGTGTGGAGCTGCATGAGTATATAAGAGAGCTGTTGGTGTATGTAAGAAAGCTGTGTACAAGTATGTAGCAAAACAGTGCGTGTATGTAACAGAGGTGTGAGTGCATACTTCAAAGCTGTAGAAAAGCTATATGTGTTAGAACTGTGTTTGTGTATGGAGGAGAGTTGTGTGTGTATTTCGGAAAATTGCGTGTGTGATAGTAGTAGAGTTGTGTGTATGCAGGAGAGATGTGTGTATGTAGGAAAGAGGGTGGAAACTTATCAATGCTATAGGACCTATGCAAGAACCTAACATGATCAAATTTGACTCATGACAATACAGCTTTAAAAAATGCATTGGCAGCAATTGTACCGATCATCTACTTTCAATTAATTATCAGTAAATTGGTGAAAGTACACCTATTAAAAAAAAAATAACAGCCTCCTCCATATCCCCTCTAGCTGTCCTGTCCATCACCAAGATAGGTGCGTTTTCTGCCATTTTAGGTAGAAGTAATGTTCAACCAATTTGCTTCTAATTTAGACAAAGTAGTAGGAAAGTTTATCAAACAAACTCTACATATGAGCTCTATCTATTTTACAATACGTGTAATATGTATTCACAAAATGTCCATTTTCTATATGTGTGAACTTCACATCTTTTTTTTTTTTTAGTAAGTTTTAGTGCATGATGAGGTGGTGTTTACCTATAGGATCCACCATCTCTTGGACTGGGCACCATTGATGGTATTTATTGGGCCCCACGTTCTTAAGTAAATCTCAATATTGCTTCAAAAAGGTAGCTATGCATATACAGTTTACAGACAGAATGTTAACATATTAAGCAAGAGTGTGACAACTTATCAGTGCTAAATGTGCCATAAAAAAACCCAGCATGTAAAATTCTTAGCTTTGACAAGTGACAACATATCTGGCAAAATGCATTGTAAACCAAATGTAATTTTTAGCTGCAGTAAATTTTAGACAATCAAAATGATGTTAAAATGTGTGTGTTTCTTACAGTCTAGAGGCTGCTTATTCTGATGGAGGAAAACACTGACAGCATCCTTCATGATCACTGAAAGAACTGTTCTCCTTTCTCCTGCCCCACACTGATCTATCTGATCGGTGCAGTGCAGGGGAGAAAGTCACCAGGACTTGCACGGATGTTGCGCATCCTGTGTAGCTGAAAAAACTTCTGCAAGACTAGCCCTTGGACCTCTTTATGAAAAGAAGAACGACACTCCTGATATGTGAGGTGGCATGGATAGGGTCCCAATCAAACAAAGTTGTTGATTAGCCATTGAACCTTTCAGGTCATGTGATCAGTCACATTCCTGGAAGGAATTTCAAGATGTGGTAATGTATACGATGGATGAGTGTACATATATATATATATATATATATATAAGTGTTTGTGTGTGTAGAGCTGCATGAGTATATAAGAGAGCTGTTGGTGTATGTAAGAAAGCTGTGTACAAGTATGTAGCAAAACAGTGCGTGTATGTAACAGAGGTGTGAGTGCATACTTCAAAGCTGTAGAAAAGCTATATGTGTTAGAACTGTGTTTGTGTATGGAGGAGAGTTGTGTGTGTATTTCGGAAAATTGCGTGTGTGATAGTAGTAGAGTTGTGTGTATGCAGGAGAGATGTGTGTATGTAGGAAAGAGGGTGGAAACTTATCAATGCTATAGGACCTATGCAAGAACCTAACATGATCAAATTTGACTCATGACAATACAGCTTTAAAAAATGCATTGGCAGCAATTGTACCGATCATCTACTTTCAATTAATTATCAGTAAATTGGTGAAAGTACACCTATTAAAAAAAAAATAACAGCCTCCTCCATATCCCCTCTAGCTGTCCTGTCCATCACCAAGATAGGTGCGTTTTCTGCCATTTTAGGTAGAAGTAATGTTCAACCAATTTGCTTCTAATTTAGACAAAGTAGTAGGAAAGTTTATCAAACAAACTCTACATATGAGCTCTATCTATTTTACAATACGTGTAATATGTATTCACAAAATGTCCATTTTCTATATGTGTGAACTTCACATCTTTTTTTTTTTTAGTAAGTTTTAGTGCATGATGAGGTGGTGTTTACCTATAGGATCCACCATCTCTTGGACTGGGCACCATTGATGGTATTTATTGGGCCCCACGTTCTTAAGTAAATCTCAATATTGCTTCAAAAAGGTAGCTATGCATATACAGTTTACAGACAGAATGTTAACATATTAAGCAAGAGTGTGACAACTTATCAGTGCTAAATGTGCCATAAAAAAACCCAGCATGTAAAATTCTTAGCTTTGACAAGTGACAACATATCTGGCAAAATGCATTGTAAACCAAATGTAATTTTTAGCTGCAGTAAATTTTAGACAATCAAAATGATGTTAAAATGTGTGTGTTTCTTACAGTCTAGAGGCTGCTTATTCTGATGGAGGAAAACACTGACAGCATCCTTCATGATCACTGAAAGAACTGTTCTCCTTTCTCCTGCCCCACACTGATCTATCTGATCGGTGCAGTGCAGGGGAGAAAGTCACCAGGACTTGCACGGATGTTGCGCATCCTGTGTAGCTGAAAAAACTTCTGCAAGACTAGCCCTTGGACCTCTTTATGAAAAGAAGAACGACACTCCTGATATGTGAGGTGGCATGGATAGGGTCCCAATCAAACAAAGTTGTTGATTAGCCATTGAACCTTTCAGGTCATGTGATCAGTCACATTCCTGGAAGGAATTTCAAGATGTGGTAATGTATACGATGGATGAGTGTACATATATATATATATATATATATATATAAGTGTTTGTGTGTGTGGAGCTGCATGAGTATATAAGAGAGCTGTTGGTGTATGTAAGAAAGCTGTGTACAAGTATGTAGCAAAACAGTGCGTGTATGTAACAGAGGTGTGAGTGCATACTTCAAAGCTGTAGAAAAGCTATATGTGTTAGAACTGTGTTTGTGTATGGAGGAGAGTTGTGTGTGTATTTCGGAAAATTGCGTGTGTGATAGTAGTAGAGTTGTGTGTATGCAGGAGAGATGTGTGTATGTAGGAAAGAGGGTGGAAACTTATCAATGCTATAGGACCTATGCAAGAACCTAACATGATCAAATTTGACTCATGACAATACAGCTTTAAAAAATGCATTGGCAGCAATTGTACCGATCATCTACTTTCAGTTAATTATCAGTAAATTGGTGAAAGTACACCTATTAAAAAAAAAATAACAGCCTCCTCCATATCCCCTCTAGCTGTCCTGTCCATCACCAAGATAGGTGCGTTTTCTGCCATTTTAGGTAGAAGTAATGTTCAACCAATTTGCTTCTAATTTAGACAAAGTAGTAGGAAAGTTTATCAAACAAACTCTACATATGAGCTCTATCTATTTTACAATACGTGTAATATGTATTCACAAAATGTCCATTTTCTATATGTGTGAACTTCACATCTTTTTTTTTTTTAGTAAGTTTTAGTGCATGATGAGGTGGTGTTTACCTATAGGATCCACCATCTCTTGGACTGGGCACCATTGATGGTATTTATTGGGCCCCACGTTCTTAAGTAAATCTCAATATTGCTTCAAAAAGGTAGCTATGCATATACAGTTTACAGACAGAATGTTAACATATTAAGCAAGAGTGTGACAACTTATCAGTGCTAAATGTGCCATAAAAAAACCCAGCATGTAAAATTCTTAGCTTTGACAAGTGACAACATATCTGGCAAAATGCATTGTAAACCAAATGTAATTTTTAGCTGCAGTAAATTTTAGACAATCAAAATGATGTTAAAATGTGTGTGTTTCTTACAGTCTAGAGGCTGCTTATTCTGATGGAGGAAAACACTGACCGCATCCTTCATGATCACTGAAAGAACTGTTCTCCTTTCTCCTGCCCCACACTGATCTATCTGATCGGTGCAGTGCAGGGGAGAAAGTCACCAGGACTTGCACGGATGTTGCGCATCCTGTGTAGCTGAAAAAACTTCTGCAAGACTAGCCCTTGGACCTCTTTATGAAAAGAAGAACGACACTCCTGATATGTGAGGTGGCATGGATAGGGTCCCAATCAAACAAAGTTGTTGATTAGCCATTGAACCTTTCAGGTCATGTGATCAGTCACATTCCTGGAAGGAATTTCAAGATGTGGTAATGTATACGATGGATGAGTGTACATATATATATATATATATATATATATAAGTGTTTGTGTGTGTGGAGCTGCATGAGTATATAAGAGAGCTGTTGGTGTATGTAAGAAAGCTGTGTACAAGTATGTAGCAAAACAGTGCGTGTATGTAACAGAGGTGTGAGTGCATACTTCAAAGCTGTAGAAAAGCTATATGTGTTAGAACTGTGTTTGTGTATGGAGGAGAGTTGTGTGTGTATTTCGGAAAATTGCGTGTGTGATAGTAGTAGAGTTGTGTGTATGCAGGAGAGATGTGTGTATGTAGGAAAGAGGGTGGAAACTTATCAATGCTATAGGACCTATGCAAGAACCTAACATGATCAAATTTGACTCATGACAATACAGCTTTAAAAAATGCATTGGCAGCAATTGTACCGATCATCTACTTTCAGTTAATTATCAGTAAATTGGTGAAAGTACACCTATTAAAAAAAAAATAACAGCCTCCTCCATATCCCCTCTAGCTGTCCTGTCCATCACCAAGATAGGTGCGTTTTCTGCCATTTTAGGTAGAAGTAATGTTCAACCAATTTGCTTCTAATTTAGACAAAGTAGTAGGAAAGTTTATCAAACAAACTCTACATATGAGCTCTATCTATTTTACAATACGTGTAATATGTATTCACAAAATGTCCATTTTCTATATGTGTGAACTTCACATCTTTTTTTTTTTTAGTAAGTTTTAGTGCATGATGAGGTGGTGTTTACCTATAGGATCCACCATCTCTTGGACTGGGCACCATTGATGGTATTTATTGGGCCCCACGTTCTTAAGTAAATCTCAATATTGCTTCAAAAAGGTAGCTATGCATATACAGTTTACAGACAGAATGTTAACATATTAAGCAAGAGTGTGACAACTTATCAGTGCTAAATGTGCCATAAAAAAACCCAGCATGTAAAATTCTTAGCTTTGACAAGTGACAACATATCTGGCAAAATGCATTGTAAACCAAATGTAATTTTTAGCTGCAGTAAATTTTAGACAATCAAAATGATGTTAAAATGTGTGTGTTTCTTACAGTCTAGAGGCTGCTTATTCTGATGGAGGAAAACACTGACAGCATCCTTCATGATCACTGAAAGAACTGTTCTCCTTTCTCCTGCCCCACACTGATCTATCTGATCGGTGCAGTGCAGGGGAGAAAGTCACCAGGACTTGCACGGATGTTGCGCATCCTGTGTAGCTGAAAAAACTTCTGCAAGACTAGCCCTTGGACCTCTTTATGAAAAGAAGAACGACACTCCTGATATGTGAGGTGGCATGGATAGGGTCCCAATCAAACAAAGTTGTTGATTAGCCATTGAACCTTTCAGGTCATGTGATCAGTCACATTCCTGGAAGGAATTTCAAGATGTGGTAATGTATACGATGGATGAGTGTACATATATATATATATATATATATAAGTGTTTGTGTGTGTGGAGCTGCATGAGTATATAAGAGAGCTGTTGGTGTATGTAAGAAAGCTGTGTACAAGTATGTAGCAAAACAGTGCGTGTATGTAACAGAGGTGTGAGTGCATACTTCAAAGCTGTAGAAAAGCTATATGTGTTAGAACTGTGTTTGTGTATGGAGGAGAGTTGTGTGTGTATTTCGGAAAATTGCGTGTGTGATAGTAGTAGAGTTGTGTGTATGCAGGAGAGATGTGTGTATGTAGGAAAGAGGGTGGAAACTTATCAATGCTATAGGACCTATGCAAGAACCTAACATGATCAAATTTGACTCATGACAATACAGCTTTAAAAAATGCATTGGCAGCAATTGTACCGATCATCTACTTTCAATTAATTATCAGTAAATTGGTGAAAGTACACCTATTAAAAAAAAAATAACAGCCTCCTCCATATCCCCTCTAGCTGTCCTGTCCATCACCAAGATAGGTGCGTTTTCTGCCATTTTAGGTAGAAGTAATGTTCAACCAATTTGCTTCTAATTTAGACAAAGTAGTAGGAAAGTTTATCAAACAAACTCTACATATGAGCTCTATCTATTTTACAATACGTGTAATATGTATTCGCAAAATGTCCATTTTCTATATGTGTGAACTTCACATCTTTTTTTTTTTTAGTAAGTTTTAGTGCATGATGAGGTGGTGTTTACCTATAGGATCCACCATCTCTTGGACTGGGCACCATTGATGGTATTTATTGGGCCCCACGTTCTTAAGTAAATCTCAATATTGCTTCAAAAAGGTAGCTATGCATATACAGTTTACAGACAGAATGTTAACATATTAAGCAAGAGTGTGACAACTTATCAGTGCTAAATGTGCCATAAAAAAACCCAGCATGTAAAATTCTTAGCTTTGACAAGTGACATCATATCTGGCAAAATGCATTGTAAACCAAATGTAATTTTTAGCTGCAGTAAATTTTAGACAATCAAAATGATGTTAAAATGTGTGTGTTTCTTACAGTCTAGAGGCTGCTTATTCTGATGGAGGAAAACACTGACAGCATCCTTCATGATCACTGAAAGAACTGTTCTCCTTTCTCCTGCCCCACACTGATCTATCTGATCGGTGCAGTGCAGGGGAGAAAGTCATCAGGACTTGCACGGATGTTGCGCATCCTGTGTAGCTGAAAAAACTTCTGCAAGACTAGCCCTTGGACCTCTTTATGAAAAGAAGAACGACACTCCTGATATGTGAGGTGGCATGGATAGGGTCCCAATCAAACAAAGTTGTTGATTAGCCATTGAACCTTTCAGGTCATGTGATCAGTCACATTCCTGGAAGGAATTTCAAGATGTGGTAATGTATACGATGGATGAGTGTACATATATATATATATATATATATATAAGTGTTTGTGTGTGTGGAGCTGCATGAGTATATAAGAGAGCTGTTGGTGTATGTAAGAAAGCTGTGTACAAGTATGTAGCAAAACAGTGCGTGTATGTAACAGAGGTGTGAGTGCATACTTCAAAGCTGTAGAAAAGCTATATGTGTTAGAACTGTGTTTGTGTATGGAGGAGAGTTGTGTGTGTATTTCGGAAAATTGCGTGTGTGATAGTAGTAGAGTTGTGTGTATGCAGGAGAGATGTGTGTATGTAGGAAAGAGGGTGGAAACTTATCAATGCTATAGGACCTATGCAAGAACCTAACATGATCAAATTTGACTCATGACAATACAGCTTTAAAAAATGCATTGGCAGCAATTGTACCGATCATCTACTTTCAATTAATTATCAGTAAATTGGTGAAAGTACACCTATTAAAAAAAAAATAACAGCCTCCTCCATATCCCCTCTAGCTGTCCTGTCCATCACCAAGATAGGTGCGTTTTCTGCCATTTTAGGTAGAAGTAATGTTCAACCAATTTGCTTCTAATTTAGACAAAGTAGTAGGAAAGTTTATCAAACAAACTCTACATATGAGCTCTATCTATTTTACAATACGTGTAATATGTATTCACAAAATGTCCATTTTCTATATGTGTGAACTTCACATCTTTTTTTTTTTTAGTAAGTTTTAGTGCATGATGAGGTGGTGTTTACCTATAGGATCCACCATCTCTTGGACTGGGCACCATTGATGGTATTTATTGGGCCCCACGTTCTTAAGTAAATCTCAATATTGCTTCAAAAAGGTAGCTATGCATATACAGTTTACAGACAGAATGTTAACATATTAAGCAAGAGTGTGACAACTTATCAGTGCTAAATGTGCCATAAAAAAACCCAGCATGTAAAATTCTTAGCTTTGACAAGTGACAACATATCTGGCAAAATGCATTGTAAACCAAATGTAATTTTTAGCTGCAGTAAATTTTAGACAATCAAAATGATGTTAAAATGTGTGTGTTTCTTACAGTCTAGAGGCTGCTTATTCTGATGGAGGAAAACACTGACAGCATCCTTCATGATCACTGAAAGAACTGTTCTCCTTTCTCCTGCCCCACACTGATCTATCTGATCGGTGCAGTGCAGGGGAGAAAGTCACCAGGACTTGCACGGATGTTGCGCATCCTGTGTAGCTGAAAAAACTTCTGCAAGACTAGCCCTTGGACCTCTTTATGAAAAGAAGAACGACACTCCTGATATGTGAGGTGGCATGGATAGGGTCCCAATCAAACAAAGTTGTTGATTAGCCATTGAACCTTTCAGGTCATGTGATCAGTCACATTCCTGGAAGGAATTTCAAGATGTGGTAATGTATACGATGGATGAGTGTACATATATATATATATATATATATATATATAAGTGTTTGTGTGTGTGGAGCTGCATGAGTATATAAGAGAGCTGTTGGTGTATGTAAGAAAGCTGTGTACAAGTATGTAGCAAAACAGTGCGTGTATGTAACAGAGGTGTGAGTGCATACTTCAAAGCTGTAGAAAAGCTATATGTGTTAGAACTGTGTTTGTGTATGGAGGAGAGTTGTGTGTGTATTTCGGAAAATTGCGTGTGTGATAGTAGTAGAGTTGTGTGTATGCAGGAGAGATGTGTGTATGTAGGAAAGAGGGTGGAACCTTATCAATGCTATAGGACCTATGCAAGAACCTAACATGATCAAATTTGACTCATGACAATACAGCTTTAAAAAATGCATTGGCAGCAATTGTACCGATCATCTACTTTCAATTAATTATCAGTAAATTGGTGAAAGTACACCTATTAAAAAAAAAATAACAGCCTCCTCCATATCCCCTCTAGCTGTCCTGTCCATCACCAAGATAGGTGCGTTTTCTGCCATTTTAGGTAGAAGTAATGTTCAACCAATTTGCTTCTAATTTAGACAAAGTAGTAGGAAAGTTTATCAAACAAACTCTACATATGAGCTCTATCTATTTTACAATACGTGTAATATGTATTCACAAAATGTCCATTTTCTATATGTGTGAACTTCACATCTTTTTTTTTTTTAGTAAGTTTTAGTGCATGATGAGGTGGTGTTTACCTATAGGATCCACCATCTCTTGGACTGGGCACCATTGATGGTATTTATTGGGCCCCACGTTCTTAAGTAAATCTCAATATTGCTTCAAAAAGGTAGCTATGCATATACAGTTTACAGACAGAATGTTAACATATTAAGCAAGAGTGTGACAACTTATCAGTGCTAAATGTGCCATAAAAAAACCCAGCATGTAAAATTCTTAGCTTTGACAAGTGACATCATATCTGGCAAAATGCATTGTAAACCAAATGTAATTTTTAGCTGCAGTAAATTTTAGACAATCAAAATGATGTTAAAATGTGTGTGTTTCTTACAGTCTAGAGGCTGCTTATTCTGATGGAGGAAAACACTGACAGCATCCTTCATGATCACTGAAAGAACTGTTCTCCTTTCTCCTGCCCCACACTGATCTATCTGATCGGTGCAGTGCAGGGGAGAAAGTCACCAGGACTTGCACGGATGTTGCGCATCCTGTGTAGCTGAAAAAACTTCTGCAAGACTAGCCCTTGGACCTCTTTATGAAAAGAAGAACGACACTCCTGATATGTGAGGTGGCATGGATAGGGTCCCAATCAAACAAAGTTGTTGATTAGCCATTGAACCTTTCAGGTCATGTGATCAGTCACATTCCTGGAAGGAATTTCAAGATGTGGTAATGTATACGATGGATGAGTGTACATATATATATATATATATATATATAAGTGTTTGTGTGTGTGGAGCTGCATGAGTATATAAGAGAGCTGTTGGTGTATGTAAGAAAGCTGTGTACAAGTATGTAGCAAAACAGTGCGTGTATGTAACAGAGGTGTGAGTGCATACTTCAAAGCTGTAGAAAAGCTATATGTGTTAGAACTGTGTTTGTGTATGGAGGAGAGTTGTGTGTGTATTTCGGAAAATTGCGTGTGTGATAGTAGTAGAGTTGTGTGTATGCAGGAGAGATGTGTGTATGTAGGAAAGAGGGTGGAAACTTATCAATGCTATAGGACCTATGCAAGAACCTAACATGATCAAATTTGACTCATGACAATACAGCTTTAAAAAATGCATTGGCAGCAATTGTACCGATCATCTACTTTCAATTAATTATCAGTAAATTGGTGAAAGTACACCTATTAAAAAAAAAATAACAGCCTCCTCCATATCCCCTCTAGCTGTCCTGTCCATCACCAAGATAGGTGCGTTTTCTGCCATTTTAGGTAGAAGTAATGTTCAACCAATTTGCTTCTAATTTAGACAAAGTAGTAGGAAAGTTTATCAAACAAACTCTACATATGAGCTCTATCTATTTTACAATACGTGTAATATGTATTCACAAAATGTCCATTTTCTATATGTGTGAACTTCACATCTTTTTTTTTTTTAGTAAGTTTTAGTGCATGATGAGGTGGTGTTTACCTATAGGATCCACCATCTCTTGGACTGGGCACCATTGATGGTATTTATTGGGCCCCACGTTCTTAAGTAAATCTCAATATTGCTTCAAAAAGGTAGCTATGCATATACAGTTTACAGACAGAATGTTAACATATTAAGCAAGAGTGTGACAACTTATCAGTGCTAAATGTGCCATAAAAAAACCCAGCATGTAAAATTCTTAGCTTTGACAAGTGACATCATATCTGGCAAAATGCATTGTAAACCAAATGTAATTTTTAGCTGCAGTAAATTTTAGACAATCAAAATGATGTTAAAATGTGTGTGTTTCTTACAGTCTAGAGGCTGCTTATTCTGATGGAGGAAAACACTGACAGCATCCTTCATGATCACTGAAAGAACTGTTCTCCTTTCTCCTGCCCCACACTGATCTATCTGATCGGTGCAGTGCAGGGGAGAAAGTCACCAGGACTTGCACGGATGTTGCGCATCCTGTGTAGCTGAAAAAACTTCTGCAAGACTAGCCCTTGGACCTCTTTATGAAAAGAAGAACGACACTCCTGATATGTGAGGTGGCATGGATAGGGTCCCAATCAAACAAAGTTGTTGATTAGCCATTGAACCTTTCAGGTCATGTGATCAGTCACATTCCTGGAAGGAATTTCAAGATGTGGTAATGTATACGATGGATGAGTGTACATATATATATATATATATATATAAGTGTTTGTGTGTGTGGAGCTGCATGAGTATATAAGAGAGCTGTTGGTGTATGTAAGAAAGCTGTGTACAAGTATGTAGCAAAACAGTGCGTGTATGTAACAGAGGTGTGAGTGCATACTTCAAAGCTGTAGAAAAGCTATATGTGTTAGAACTGTGTTTGTGTATGGAGGAGAGTTGTGTGTGTATTTCGGAAAATTGCGTGTGTGATAGTAGTAGAGTTGTGTGTATGCAGGAGAGATGTGTGTATGTAGGAAAGAGGGTGGAAACTTATCAATGCTATAGGACCTATGCAAGAACCTAACATGATCAAATTTGACTCATGACAATACAGCTTTAAAAAATGCATTGGCAGCAATTGTACCGATCATCTACTTTCAATTAATTATCAGTAAATTGGTGAAAGTACACCTATTAAAAAAAAAATAACAGCCTCCTCCATATCCCCTCTAGCTGTCCTGTCCATCACCAAGATAGGTGCGTTTTCTGCCATTTTAGGTAGAAGTAATGTTCAACCAATTTGCTTCTAATTTAGACAAAGTAGTAGGAAAGTTTATCAAACAAACTCTACATATGAGCTCTATCTATTTTACAATACGTGTAATATGTATTCACAAAATGTCCATTTTCTATATGTGTGAACTTCACATCTTTTTTTTTTTTAGTAAGTTTTAGTGCATGATGAGGTGGTGTTTACCTATAGGATCCACCATCTCTTGGACTGGGCACCATTGATGGTATTTATTGGGCCCCACGTTCTTAAGTAAATCTCAATATTGCTTCAAAAAGGTAGCTATGCATATACAGTTTACAGACAGAATGTTAACATATTAAGCAAGAGTGTGACAACTTATCAGTGCTAAATGTGCCATAAAAAAACCCAGCATGTAAAATTCTTAGCTTTGACAAGTGACATCATATCTGGCAAAATGCATTGTAAACCAAATGTAATTTTTAGCTGCAGTAAATTTTAGACAATCAAAATGATGTTAAAATGTGTGTGTTTCTTACAGTCTAGAGGCTGCTTATTCTGATGGAGGAAAACACTGACAGCATCCTTCATGATCACTGAAAGAACTGTTCTCCTTTCTCCTGCCCCACACTGATCTATCTGATCGGTGCAGTGCAGGGGAGAAAGTCACCAGGACTTGCACGGATGTTGCGCATCCTGTGTAGCTGAAAAAACTTCTGCAAGACTAGCCCTTGGACCTCTTTATGAAAAGAAGAACGACACTCCTGATATGTGAGGTGGCATGGATAGGGTCCCAATCAAACAAAGTTGTTGATTAGCCATTGAACCTTTCAGGTCATGTGATCAGTCACATTCCTGGAAGGAATTTCAAGATGTGGTAATGTATACGATGGATGAGTGTACATATATATATATATATATAAGTGTTTGTGTGTGTGGAGCTGCATGAGTATATAAGAGAGCTGTTGGTGTATGTAAGAAAGCTGTGTACAAGTATGTAGCAAAACAGTGCGTGTATGTAACAGAGGTGTGAGTGCATACTTCAAAGCTGTAGAAAAGCTATATGTGTTAGAACTGTGTTTGTGTATGGAGGAGAGTTGTGTGTGTATTTCGGAAAATTGCGTGTGTGATAGTAGTAGAGTTGTGTGTATGCAGGAGAGATGTGTGTATGTAGGAAAGAGGGTGGAAACTTATCAATGCTATAGGACCTATGCAAGAACCTAACATGATCAAATTTGACTCATGACAATACAGCTTTAAAAAATGCATTGGCAGCAATTGTACCGATCATCTACTTTCAATTAATTATCAGTAAATTGGTGAAAGTACACCTATTAAAAAAAAAATAACAGCCTCCTCCATATCCCCTCTAGCTGTCCTGTCCATCACCAAGATAGGTGCGTTTTCTGCCATTTTAGGTAGAAGTAATGTTCAACCAATTTGCTTCTAATTTAGACAAAGTAGTAGGAAAGTTTATCAAACAAACTCTACATATGAGCTCTATCTATTTTACAATACGTGTAATATGTATTCACAAAATGTCCATTTTCTATATGTGTGAACTTCACATCTTTTTTTTTTTTAGTAAGTTTTAGTGCATGATGAGGTGGTGTTTACCTATAGGATCCACCATCTCTTGGACTGGGCACCATTGATGGTATTTATTGGGCCCCACGTTCTTAAGTAAATCTCAATATTGCTTCAAAAAGGTAGATATGCATATACAGTTTACAGACAGAATGTTAACATATTAAGCAAGAGTGTGACAACTTATCAGTGCTAAATGTGCCATAAAAAAACCCAGCATGTAAAATTCTTAGCTTTGACAAGTGACAACATATCTGGCAAAATGCATTGTAAACCAAATGTAATTTTTAGCTGCAGTAAATTTTAGACAATCAAAATGATGTTAAAATGTGTGTGTTTCTTACAGTCTAGAGGCTGCTTATTCTGATGGAGGAAAACACTGACAGCATCCTTCATGATCACTGAAAGAACTGTTCTCCTTTCTCCTGCCCCACACTGATCTATCTGATCGGTGCAGTGCAGGGGAGAAAGTCACCAGGACTTGCACGGATGTTGCGCATCCTGTGTAGCTGAAAAAACTTCTGCAAGACTAGCCCTTGGACCTCTTTATGAAAAGAAGAACGACACTCCTGATATGTGAGGTGGCATGGATAGGGTCCCAATCAAACAAAGTTGTTGATTAGCCATTGAACCTTTCAGGTCATGTGATCAGTCACATTCCTGGAAGGAATTTCAAGATGTGGTAATGTATACGATGGATGAGTGTACATATATATATATATATATATATATATATATATAAGTGTTTGTGTGTGTGGAGCTGCATGAGTATATAAGAGAGCTGTTGGTGTATGTAAGAAAGCTGTGTACAAGTATGTAGCAAAACAGTGCGTGTATGTAACAGAGGTGTGAGTGCATACTTCAAAGCTGTAGAAAAGCTATATGTGTTAGAACTGTGTTTGTGTATGGAGGAGAGTTGTGTGTGTATTTCGGAAAATTGCGTGTGTGATAGTAGTAGAGTTGTGTGTATGCAGGAGAGATGTGTGTATGTAGGAAAGAGGGTGGAAACTTATCAATGCTATAGGACCTATGCAAGAACCTAACATGATCAAATTTGACTCATGACAATACAGCTTTAAAAAATGCATTGGCAGCAATTGTACCGATCATCTACTTTCAATTAATTATCAGTAAATTGGTGAAAGTACACCTATTAAAAAAAAAATAACAGCCTCCTCCATATCCCCTCTAGCTGTCCTGTCCATCACCAAGATAGGTGCGTTTTCTGCCATTTTAGGTAGAAGTAATGTTCAACCAATTTGCTTCTAATTTAGACAAAGTAGTAGGAAAGTTTATCAAACAAACTCTACATATGAGCTCTATCTATTTTACAATACGTGTAATATGTATTCACAAAATGTCCATTTTCTATATGTGTGAACTTCACATCTTTTTTTTTTTTAGTAAGTTTTAGTGCATGATGAGGTGGTGTTTACCTATAGGATCCACCATCTCTTGGACTGGGCACCATTGATGGTATTTATTGGGCCCCACGTTCTTAAGTAAATCTCAATATTGCTTCAAAAAGGTAGATATGCATATACAGTTTACAGACAGAATGTTAACATATTAAGCAAGAGTGTGACAACTTATCAGTGCTAAATGTGCCATAAAAAAACCCAGCATGTAAAATTCTTAGCTTTGACAAGTGACAACATATCTGGCAAAATGCATTGTAAACCAAATGTAATTTTTAGCTGCAGTAAATTTTAGACAATCAAAATGATGTTAAAATGTGTGTGTTTCTTACAGTCTAGAGGCTGCTTATTCTGATGGAGGAAAACACTGACAGCATCCTTCATGATCACTGAAAGAACTGTTCTCCTTTCTCCTGCCCCACACTGATCTATCTGATCGGTGCAGTGCAGGGGAGAAAGTCACCAGGACTTGCACGGATGTTGCGCATCCTGTGTAGCTGAAAAAACTTCTGCAAGACTAGCCCTTGGACCTCTTTATGAAAAGAAGAACGACACTCCTGATATGTGAGGTGGCATGGATAGGGTCCCAAACAAACAAAGTTGTTGATTAGCCATTGAACCTTTCAGGTCATGTGATCAGTCACATTCCTGGAAGGAATTTCAAGATGTGGTAATGTATACGATGGATGAGTGTACATATATATATATATATATATATATATATATATATAAGTGTTTGTGTGTGTGGAGCTGCATGAGTATATAAGAGAGCTGTTGGTGTATGTAAGAAAGCTGTGTACAAGTATGTAGCAAAACAGTGCGTGTATGTAACAGAGGTGTGAGTGCATACTTCAAAGCTGTAGAAAAGCTATATGTGTTAGAACTGTGTTTGTGTATGGAGGAGAGTTGTGTGTGTATTTCGGAAAATTGCGTGTGTGATAGTAGTAGAGTTGTGTGTATGCAGGAGAGATGTGTGTATGTAGGAAAGAGGGTGGAAACTTATCAATGCTATAGGACCTATGCAAGAACCTAACATGATCAAATTTGACTCATGACAATACAGCTTTAAAAAATGCATTGGCAGCAATTGTACCGATCATCTACTTTCAATTAATTATCAGTAAATTGGTGAAAGTACACCTATTAAAAAAAAAATAACAGCCTCCTCCATATCCCCTCTAGCTGTCCTGTCCATCACCAAGATAGGTGCGTTTTCTGCCATTTTAGGTAGAAGTAATGTTCAACCAATTTGCTTCTAATTTAGACAAAGTAGTAGGAAAGTTTATCAAACAAACTCTACATATGAGCTCTATCTATTTTACAATACGTGTAATATGTATTCACAAAATGTCCATTTTCTATATGTGTGAACTTCACATCTTTTTTTTTTTTAGTAAGTTTTAGTGCATGATGAGGTGGTGTTTACCTATAGGATCCACCATCTCTTGGACTGGGCACCATTGATGGTATTTATTGGGCCCCACGTTCTTAAGTAAATCTCAATATTGCTTCAAAAAGGTAGCTATGCATATACAGTTTACAGACAGAATGTTAACATATTAAGCAAGAGTGTGACAACTTATCAGTGCTAAATGTGCCATAAAAAAACCCAGCATGTAAAATTCTTAGCTTTGACAAGTGACAACATATCTGGCAAAATGCATTGTAAACCAAATGTAATTTTTAGCTGCAGTAAATTTTAGACAATCAAAATGATGTTAAAATGTGTGTGTTTCTTACAGTCTAGAGGCTGCTTATTCTGATGGAGGAAAACACTGACAGCATCCTTCATGATCACTGAAAGAACTGTTCTCCTTTCTCCTGCCCCACACTGATCTATCTGATCGGTGCAGTGCAGGGGAGAAAGTCACCAGGACTTGCACGGATGTTGCGCATCCTGTGTAGCTGAAAAAACTTCTGCAAGACTAGCCCTTGGACCTCTTTATGAAAAGAAGAACGACACTCCTGATATGTGAGGTGGCCTGGATAGGGTCCCAATCAAACAAAGTTGTTGATTAGCCATTGAACCTTTCAGGTCATGTGATCAGTCACATTCCTGGAAGGAATTTCAAGATGTGGTAATGTATACGATGGATGAGTGTACATATATATATATATATATATAAGTGTTTGTGTGTGTGGAGCTGCATGAGTATATAAGAGAGCTGTTGGTGTATGTAAGAAAGCTGTGTACAAGTATGTAGCAAAACAGTGCGTGTATGTAACAGAGGTGTGAGTGCATACTTCAAAGCTGTAGAAAAGCTATATGTGTTAGAACTGTGTTTGTGTATGGAGGAGAGTTGTGTGTGTATTTCGGAAAATTGCGTGTGTGATAGTAGTAGAGTTGTGTGTATGCAGGAGAGATGTGTGTATGTAGGAAAGAGGGTGGAAACTTATCAATGCTATAGGACCTATGCAAGAACCTAACATGATCAAATTTGACTCATGACAATACAGCTTTAAAAAATGCATTGGCAGCAATTGTACCGATCATCTACTTTCAATTAATTATCAGTAAATTGGTGAAAGTACACCTATTAAAAAAAAAATAACAGCCTCCTCCATATCCCCTCTAGCTGTCCTGTCCATCACCAAGATAGGTGCGTTTTCTGCCATTTTAGGTAGAAGTAATGTTCAACCAATTTGCTTCTAATTTAGACAAAGTAGTAGGAAAGTTTATCAAACAAACTCTACATATGAGCTCTATCTATTTTACAATACGTGTAATATGTATTCACAAAATGTCCATTTTCTATATGTGTGAACTTCACATCTTTTTTTTTTTTAGTAAGTTTTAGTGCATGATGAGGTGGTGTTTACCTATAGGATCCACCATCTCTTGGACTGGGCACCATTGATGGTATTTATTGGGCCCCACGTTCTTAAGTAAATCTCAATATTGCTTCAAAAAGGTAGCTATGCATATACAGTTTACAGACAGAATGTTAACATATTAAGCAAGAGTGTGACAACTTATCAGTGCTAAATGTGCCATAAAAAAACCCAGCATGTAAAATTCTTAGCTTTGACAAGTGACAACATATCTGGCAAAATGCATTGTAAACCAAATGTAATTTTTAGCTGCAGTAAATTTTAGACAATCAAAATGATGTTAAAATGTGTGTGTTTCTTACAGTCTAGAGGCTGCTTATTCTGATGGAGGAAAACACTGACAGCATCCTTCATGATCACTGAAAGAACTGTTCTCCTTTCTCCTGCCCCACACTGATCTATCTGATCGGTGCAGTGCAGGGGAGAAAGTCACCAGGACTTGCACGGATGTTGCGCATCCTGTGTAGCTGAAAAAACTTCTGCAAGACTAGCCCTTGGACCTCTTTATGAAAAGAAGAACGACACTCCTGATATGTGAGGTGGCCTGGATAGGGTCCCAATCAAACAAAGTTGTTGATTAGCCATTGAACCTTTCAGGTCATGTGATCAGTCACATTCCTGGAAGGAATTTCAAGATGTGGTAATGTATACGATGGATGAGTGTACATATATATATATATATATATAAGTGTTTGTGTGTGTGGAGCTGCATGAGTATATAAGAGAGCTGTTGGTGTATGTAAGAAAGCTGTGTACAAGTATGTAGCAAAACAGTGCGTGTATGTAACAGAGGTGTGAGTGCATACTTCAAAGCTGTAGAAAAGCTATATGTGTTAGAACTGTGTTTGTGTATGGAGGAGAGTTGTGTGTGTATTTCGGAAAATTGCGTGTGTGATAGTAGTAGAGTTGTGTGTATGCAGGAGAGATGTGTGTATGTAGGAAAGAGGGTGGAAACTTATCAATGCTATAGGACCTATGCAAGAACCTAACATGATCAAATTTGACTCATGACAATACAGCTTTAAAAAATGCATTGGCAGCAATTGTACCGATCATCTACTTTCAATTAATTATCAGTAAATTGGTGAAAGTACACCTATTAAAAAAAAAATAACAGCCTCCTCCATATCCCCTCTAGCTGTCCTGTCCATCACCAAGATAGGTGCGTTTTCTGCCATTTTAGGTAGAAGTAATGTTCAACCAATTTGCTTCTAATTTAGACAAAGTAGTAGGAAAGTTTATCAAACAAACTCTACATATGAGCTCTATCTATTTTACAATACGTGTAATATGTATTCACAAAATGTCCATTTTCTATATGTGTGAACTTCACATCTTTTTTTTTTTTAGTAAGTTTTAGTGCATGATGAGGTGGTGTTTACCTATAGGATCCACCATCTCTTGGACTGGGCACCATTGATGGTATTTATTGGGCCCCACGTTCTTAAGTAAATCTCAATATTGCTTCAAAAAGGTAGCTATGCATATACAGTTTACAGACAGAATGTTAACATATTAAGCAAGAGTGTGACAACTTATCAGTGCTAAATGTGCCATAAAAAAACCCAGCATGTAAAATTCTTAGCTTTGACAAGTGACAACATATCTGGCAAAATGCATTGTAAACCAAATGTAATTTTTAGCTGCAGTAAATTTTAGACAATCAAAATGATGTTAAAATGTGTGTGTTTCTTACAGTCTAGAGGCTGCTTATTCTGATGGAGGAAAACACTGACAGCATCCTTCATGATCACTGAAAGAACTGTTCTCCTTTCTCCTGCCCCACACTGATCTATCTGATCGGTGCAGTGCAGGGGAGAAAGTCACCAGGACTTGCACGGATGTTGCGCATCCTGTGTAGCTGAAAAAACTTCTGCAAGACTAGCCCTTGGACCTCTTTATGAAAAGAAGAACGACACTCCTGATATGTGAGGTGGCATGGATAGGGTCCCAATCAAACAAAGTTGTTGATTAGCCATTGAACCTTTCAGGTCATGTGATCAGTCACATTCCTGGAAGGAATTTCAAGATGTGGTAATGTATACGATGGATGAGTGTACATATATATATATATATATATATATAAGTGTTTGTGTGTGTGGAGCTGCATGAGTATATAAGAGAGCTGTTGGTGTATGTAAGAAAGCTGTGTACAAGTATGTAGCAAAACAGTGCGTGTATGTAACAGAGGTGTGAGTGCATACTTCAAAGCTGTAGAAAAGCTATATGTGTTAGAACTGTGTTTGTGTATGGAGGAGAGTTGTGTGTGTATTTCGGAAAATTGCGTGTGTGATAGTAGTAGAGTTGTGTGTATGCAGGAGAGATGTGTGTATGTAGGAAAGAGGGTGGAAACTTATCAATGCTATAGGACCTATGCAAGAACCTAACATGATCAAATTTGACTCATGACAATACAGCTTTAAAAAATGCATTGGCAGCAATTGTACCGATCATCTACTTTCAATTAATTATCAGTAAATTGGTGAAAGTACACCTATTAAAAAAAAAATAACAGCCTCCTCCATATCCCCTCTAGCTGTCCTGTCCATCACCAAGATAGGTGCGTTTTCTGCCATTTTAGGTAGAAGTAATGTTCAACCAATTTGCTTCTAATTTAGACAAAGTAGTAGGAAAGTTTATCAAACAAACTCTACATATGAGCTCTATCTATTTTACAATACGTGTAATATGTATTCACAAAATGTCCATTTTCTATATGTGTGAACTTCACATCTTTTTTTTTTTTTAGTAAGTTTTAGTGCATGATGAGGTGGTGTTTACCTATAGGATCCACCATCTCTTGGACTGGGCACCATTGATGGTATTTATTGGGCCCCACGTTCTTAAGTAAATCTCAATATTGCTTCAAAAAGGTAGCTATGCATATACAGTTTACAGACAGAATGTTAACATATTAAGCAAGAGTGTGACAACTTATCAGTGCTAAATGTGCCATAAAAAAACCCAGCATGTAAAATTCTTAGCTTTGACAAGTGACAACATATCTGGCAAAATGCATTGTAAACCAAATGTAATTTTTAGCTGCAGTAAATTTTAGACAATCAAAATGATGTTAAAATGTGTGTGTTTCTTACAGTCTAGAGGCTGCTTATTCTGATGGAGGAAAACACTGACAGCATCCTTCATGATCACTGAAAGAACTGTTCTCCTTTCTCCTGCCCCACACTGATCTATCTGATCGGTGCAGTGCAGGGGAGAAAGTCACCAGGACTTGCACGGATGTTGCGCATCCTGTGTAGCTGAAAAAACTTCTGCAAGACTAGCCCTTGGACCTCTTTATGAAAAGAAGAACGACACTCCTGATATGTGAGGTGGCATGGATAGGGTCCCAATCAAACAAAGTTGTTGATTAGCCATTGAACCTTTCAGGTCATGTGATCAGTCACATTCCTGGAAGGAATTTCAAGATGTGGTAATGTATACGATGGATGAGTGTACATATATATATATATATATATATATATATATAAGTGTTTGTGTGTGTGGAGCTGCATGAGTATATAAGAGAGCTGTTGGTGTATGTAAGAAAGCTGTGTACAAGTATGTAGCAAAACAGTGCGTGTATGTAACAGAGGTGTGAGTGCATACTTCAAAGCTGTAGAAAAGCTATATGTGTTAGAACTGTGTTTGTGTATGGAGGAGAGTTGTGTGTGTATTTCGGAAAATTGCGTGTGTGATAGTAGTAGAGTTGTGTGTATGCAGGAGAGATGTGTGTATGTAGGAAAGAGGGTGGAAACTTATCAATGCTATAGGACCTATGCAAGAACCTAACATGATCAAATTTGACTCATGACAATACAGCTTTAAAAAATGCATTGGCAGCAATTGTACCGATCATCTACTTTCAATTAATTATCAGTAAATTGGTGAAAGTACACCTATTAAAAAAAAAATAACAGCCTCCTCCATATCCCCTCTAGCTGTCCTGTCCATCACCAAGATAGGTGCGTTTTCTGCCATTTTAGGTAGAAGTAATGTTCAACCAATTTGCTTCTAATTTAGACAAAGTAGTAGGAAAGTTTATCAAACAAACTCTACATATGAGCTCTATCTATTTTACAATACGTGTAATATGTATTCACAAAATGTCCATTTTCTATATGTGTGAACTTCACATCTTTTTTTTTTTTAGTAAGTTTTAGTGCATGATGAGGTGGTGTTTACCTATAGGATCCACCATCTCTTGGACTGGGCACCATTGATGGTATTTATTGGGCCCCACGTTCTTAAGTAAATCTCAATATTGCTTCAAAAAGGTAGATATGCATATACAGTTTACAGACAGAATGTTAACATATTAAGCAAGAGTGTGACAACTTATCAGTGCTAAATGTGCCATAAAAAAACCCAGCATGTAAAATTCTTAGCTTTGACAAGTGACAACATATCTGGCAAAATGCATTGTAAACCAAATGTAATTTTTAGCTGCAGTAAATTTTAGACAATCAAAATGATGTTAAAATGTGTGTGTTTCTTACAGTCTAGAGGCTGCTTATTCTGATGGAGGAAAACACTGACAGCATCCTTCATGATCACTGAAAGAACTGTTCTCCTTTCTCCTGCCCCACACTGATCTATCTGATCGGTGCAGTGCAGGGGAGAAAGTCACCAGGACTTGCACGGATGTTGCGCATCCTGTGTAGCTGAAAAAACTTCTGCAAGACTAGCCCTTGGACCTCTTTATGAAAAGAAGAACGACACTCCTGATATGTGAGGTGGCATGGATAGGGTCCCAATCAAACAAAGTTGTTGATTAGCCATTGAACCTTTCAGGTCATGTGATCAGTCACATTCCTGGAAGGAATTTCAAGATGTGGTAATGTATACGATGGATGAGTGTACATATATATATATATATATATATATATATATAAGTGTTTGTGTGTGTGGAGCTGCATGAGTATATAAGAGAGCTGTTGGTGTATGTAAGAAAGCTGTGTACAAGTATGTAGCAAAACAGTGCGTGTATGTAACAGAGGTGTGAGTGCATACTTCAAAGCTGTAGAAAAGCTATATGTGTTAGAACTGTGTTTGTGTATGGAGGAGAGTTGTGTGTGTATTTCGGAAAATTGCGTGTGTGATAGTAGTAGAGTTGTGTGTATGCAGGAGAGATGTGTGTATGTAGGAAAGAGGGTGGAAACTTATCAATGCTATAGGACCTATGCAAGAACCTAACATGATCAAATTTGACTCATGACAATACAGCTTTAAAAAATGCATTGGCAGCAATTGTACCGATCATCTACTTTCAATTAATTATCAGTAAATTGGTGAAAGTACACCTATTAAAAAAAAAATAACAGCCTCCTCCATATCCCCTCTAGCTGTCCTGTCCATCACCAAGATAGGTGCGTTTTCTGCCATTTTAGGTAGAAGTAATGTTCAACCAATTTGCTTCTAATTTAGACAAAGTAGTAGGAAAGTTTATCAAACAAACTCTACATATGAGCTCTATCTATTTTACAATACGTGTAATATGTATTCACAAAATGTCCATTTTCTATATGTGTGAACTTCACATCTTTTTTTTTTTTAGTAAGTTTTAGTGCATGATGAGGTGGTGTTTACCTATAGGATCCACCATCTCTTGGACTGGGCACCATTGATGGTATTTATTGGGCCCCACGTTCTTAAGTAAATCTCAATATTGCTTCAAAAAGGTAGCTATGCATATACAGTTTACAGACAGAATGTTAACATATTAAGCAAGAGTGTGACAACTTATCAGTGCTAAATGTGCCATAAAAAAACCCAGCATGTAAAATTCTTAGCTTTGACAAGTGACAACATATCTGGCAAAATGCATTGTAAACCAAATGTAATTTTTAGCTGCAGTAAATTTTAGACAATCAAAATGATGTTAAAATGTGTGTGTTTCTTACAGTCTAGAGGCTGCTTATTCTGATGGAGGAAAACACTGACAGCATCCTTCATGATCACTGAAAGAACTGTTCTCCTTTCTCCTGCCCCACACTGATCTATCTGATCGGTGCAGTGCAGGGGAGAAAGTCACCAGGACTTGCACGGATGTTGCGCATCCTGTGTAGCTGAAAAAACTTCTGCAAGACTAGCCCTTGGACCTCTTTATGAAAAGAAGAACGACACTCCTGATATGTGAGGTGGCATGGATAGGGTCCCAATCAAACAAAGTTGTTGATTAGCCATTGAACCTTTCAGGTCATGTGATCAGTCACATTCCTGGAAGGAATTTCAAGATGTGGTAATGTATACGATGGATGAGTGTACATATATATATATATATATATATATAAGTGTTTGTGTGTGTGGAGCTGCATGAGTATATAAGAGAGCTGTTGGTGTATGTAAGAAAGCTGTGTACAAGTATGTAGCAAAACAGTGCGTGTATGTAACAGAGGTGTGAGTGCATACTTCAAAGCTGTAGAAAAGCTATATGTGTTAGAACTGTGTTTGTGTATGGAGGAGAGTTGTGTGTGTATTTCGGAAAATTGCGTGTGTGATAGTAGTAGAGTTGTGTGTATGCAGGAGAGATGTGTGTATGTAGGAAAGAGGGTGGAAACTTATCAATGCTATAGGACCTATGCAAGAACCTAACATGATCAAATTTGACTCATGACAATACAGCTTTAAAAAATGCATTGGCAGCAATTGTACCGATCATCTACTTTCAATTAATTATCAGTAAATTGGTGAAAGTACACCTATTAAAAAAAAAATAACAGCCTCCTCCATATCCCCTCTAGCTGTCCTGTCCATCACCAAGATAGGTGCGTTTTCTGCCATTTTAGGTAGAAGTAATGTTCAACCAATTTGCTTCTAATTTAGACAAAGTAGTAGGAAAGTTTATCAAACAAACTCTACATATGAGCTCTATCTATTTTACAATACGTGTAATATGTATTCACAAAATGTCCATTTTCTATATGTGTGAACTTCACATCTTTTTTTTTTTTTAGTAAGTTTTAGTGCATGATGAGGTGGTGTTTACCTATAGGATCCACCATCTCTTGGACTGGGCACCATTGATGGTATTTATTGGGCCCCACGTTCTTAAGTAAATCTCAATATTGCTTCAAAAAGGTAGCTATGCATATACAGTTTACAGACAGAATGTTAACATATTAAGCAAGAGTGTGACAACTTATCAGTGCTAAATGTGCCATAAAAAAACCCAGCATGTAAAATTCTTAGCTTTGACAAGTGACAACATATCTGGCAAAATGCATTGTAAACCAAATGTAATTTTTAGCTGCAGTAAATTTTAGACAATCAAAATGATGTTAAAATGTGTGTGTTTCTTACAGTCTAGAGGCTGCTTATTCTGATGGAGGAAAACACTGACAGCATCCTTCATGATCACTGAAAGAACTGTTCTCCTTTCTCCTGCCCCACACTGATCTATCTGATCGGTGCAGTGCAGGGGAGAAAGTCACCAGGACTTGCACGGATGTTGCGCATCCTGTGTAGCTGAAAAAACTTCTGCAAGACTAGCCCTTGGACCTCTTTATGAAAAGAAGAACGACACTCCTGATATGTGAGGTGGCATGGATAGGGTCCCAATCAAACAAAGTTGTTGATTAGCCATTGAACCTTTCAGGTCATGTGATCAGTCACATTCCTGGAAGGAATTTCAAGATGTGGTAATGTATACGATGGATGAGTGTACATATATATATATATATATATATATATATATAAGTGTTTGTGTGTGTGGAGCTGCATGAGTATATAAGAGAGCTGTTGGTGTATGTAAGAAAGCTGTGTACAAGTATGTAGCAAAACAGTGCGTGTATGTAACAGAGGTGTGAGTGCATACTTCAAAGCTGTAGAAAAGCTATATGTGTTAGAACTGTGTTTGTGTATGGAGGAGAGTTGTGTGTGTATTTCGGAAAATTGCGTGTGTGATAGTAGTAGAGTTGTGTGTATGCAGGAGAGATGTGTGTATGTAGGAAAGAGGGTGGAAACTTATCAATGCTATAGGACCTATGCAAGAACCTAACATGATCAAATTTGACTCATGACAATACAGCTTTAAAAAATGCATTGGCAGCAATTGTACCGATCATCTACTTTCAATTAATTATCAGTAAATTGGTGAAAGTACACCTATTAAAAAAAAAATAACAGCCTCCTCCATATCCCCTCTAGCTGTCCTGTCCATCACCAAGATAGGTGCGTTTTCTGCCATTTTAGGTAGAAGTAATGTTCAACCAATTTGCTTCTAATTTAGACAAAGTAGTAGGAAAGTTTATCAAACAAACTCTACATATGAGCTCTATCTATTTTACAATACGTGTAATATGTATTCACAAAATGTCCATTTTCTATATGTGTGAACTTCACATCTTTTTTTTTTTTAGTAAGTTTTAGTGCATGATGAGGTGGTGTTTACCTATAGGATCCACCATCTCTTGGACTGGGCACCATTGATGGTATTTATTGGGCCCCACGTTCTTAAGTAAATCTCAATATTGCTTCAAAAAGGTAGCTATGCATATACAGTTTACAGACAGAATGTTAACATATTAAGCAAGAGTGTGACAACTTATCAGTGCTAAATGTGCCATAAAAAAACCCAGCATGTAAAATTCTTAGCTTTGACAAGTGACAACATATCTGGCAAAATGCATTGTAAACCAAATGTAATTTTTAGCTGCAGTAAATTTTAGACAATCAAAATGATGTTAAAATGTGTGTGTTTCTTACAGTCTAGAGGCTGCTTATTCTGATGGAGGAAAACACTGACAGCATCCTTCATGATCACTGAAAGAACTGTTCTCCTTTCTCCTGCCCCACACTGATCTATCTGATCGGTGCAGTGCAGGGGAGAAAGTCACCAGGACTTGCACGGATGTTGCGCATCCTGTGTAGCTGAAAAAACTTCTGCAAGACTAGCCCTTGGACCTCTTTATGAAAAGAAGAACGACACTCCTGATATGTGAGGTGGCCTGGATAGGGTCCCAATCAAACAAAGTTGTTGATTAGCCATTGAACCTTTCAGGTCATGTGATCAGTCACATTCCTGGAAGGAATTTCAAGATGTGGTAATGTATACGATGGATGAGTGTACATATATATATATATATATATATATATAAGTGTTTGTGTGTGTGGAGCTGCATGAGTATATAAGAGAGCTGTTGGTGTATGTAAGAAAGCTGTGTACAAGTATGTAGCAAAACAGTGCGTGTATGTAACAGAGGTGTGAGTGCATACTTCAAAGCTGTAGAAAAGCTATATGTGTTAGAACTGTGTTTGTGTATGGAGGAGAGTTGTGTGTGTATTTCGGAAAATTGCGTGTGTGATAGTAGTAGAGTTGTGTGTATGCAGGAGAGATGTGTGTATGTAGGAAAGAGGGTGGAAACTTATCAATGCTATAGGACCTATGCAAGAACCTAACATGATCAAATTTGACTCATGACAATACAGCTTTAAAAAATGCATTGGCAGCAATTGTACCGATCATCTACTTTCAATTAATTATCAGTAAATTGGTGAAAGTACACCTATTAAAAAAAAAATAACATCCTCCTCCATATCCCCTCTAGCTGTCCTGTCCATCACCAAGATAGGTGCGTTTTCTGCCATTTTAGGTAGAAGTAATGTTCAACCAATTTGCTTCTAATTTAGACAAAGTAGTAGGAAAGTTTATCAAACAAACTCTACATATGAGCTCTATCTATTTTACAATACGTGTAATATGTATTCACAAAATGTCCATTTTCTATATGTGTGAACTTCACATCTTTTTTTTTTTTAGTAAGTTTTAGTGCATGATGAGGTGGTGTTTACCTATAGGATCCACCATCTCTTGGACTGGGCACCATTGATGGTATTTATTGGGCCCCACGTTCTTAAGTAAATCTCAATATTGCTTCAAAAAGGTAGCTATGCATATACAGTTTACAGACAGAATGTTAACATATTAAGCAAGAGTGTGACAACTTATCAGTGCTAAATGTGCCATAAAAAAACCCAGCATGTAAAATTCTTAGCTTTGACAAGTGACAACATATCTGGCAAAATGCATTGTAAACCAAATGTAATTTTTAGCTGCAGTAAATTTTAGACAATCAAAATGATGTTAAAATGTGTGTGTTTCTTACAGTCTAGAGGCTGCTTATTCTGATGGAGGAAAACACTGACAGCATCCTTCATGATCACTGAAAGAACTGTTCTCCTTTCTCCTGCCCCACACTGATCTATCTGATCGGTGCAGTGCAGGGGAGAAAGTCACCAGGACTTGCACGGATGTTGCGCATCCTGTGTAGCTGAAAAAACTTCTGCAAGACTAGCCCTTGGACCTCTTTATGAAAAGAAGAACGACACTCCTGATATGTGAGGTGGCATGGATAGGGTCCCAATCAAACAAAGTTGTTGATTAGCCATTGAACCTTTCAGGTCATGTGATCAGTCACATTCCTGGAAGGAATTTCAAGATGTGGTAATGTATACGATGGATGAGTGTACATATATATATATATATATATATATATATAAGTGTTTGTGTGTGTGGAGCTGCATGAGTATATAAGAGAGCTGTTGGTGTATGTAAGAAAGCTGTGTACAAGTATGTAGCAAAACAGTGCGTGTATGTAACAGAGGTGTGAGTGCATACTTCAAAGCTGTAGAAAAGCTATATGTGTTAGAACTGTGTTTGTGTATGGAGGAGAGTTGTGTGTGTATTTCGGAAAATTGCGTGTGTGATAGTAGTAGAGTTGTGTGTATGCAGGAGAGATGTGTGTATGTAGGAAAGAGGGTGGAAACTTATCAATGCTATAGGACCTATGCAAGAACCTAACATGATCAAATTTGACTCATGACAATACAGCTTTAAAAAATGCATTGGCAGCAATTGTACCGATCATCTACTTTCAATTAATTATCAGTAAATTGGTGAAAGTACACCTATTAAAAAAAAAATAACAGCCTCCTCCATATCCCCTCTAGCTGTCCTGTCCATCACCAAGATAGGTGCGTTTTCTGCCATTTTAGGTAGAAGTAATGTTCAACCAATTTGCTTCTAATTTAGACAAAGTAGTAGGAAAGTTTATCAAACAAACTCTACATATG
Organism: Phyllobates terribilis; assembly: GCF_046119375.1. NCBI lineage: Eukaryota > Metazoa > Chordata > Amphibia > Anura > Dendrobatidae > Phyllobates > Phyllobates terribilis. The sequence goes on along the minus strand of NW_027363787.1, from coordinate 389,799 downwards.
AGCTCTATCTATTTTACAATACGTGTAATATGTATTCACAAAATGTCCATTTTCTATATGTGTGAACTTCACATCTTTTTTTTTTTTAGTAAGTTTTAGTGCATGATGAGGTGGTGTTTACCTATAGGATCCACCATCTCTTGGACTGGGCACCATTGATGGTATTTATTGGGCCCCACGTTCTTAAGTAAATCTCAATATTGCTTCAAAAAGGTAGCTATGCATATACAGTTTACAGACAGAATGTTAACATATTAAGCAAGAGTGTGACAACTTATCAGTGCTAAATGTGCCATAAAAAAACCCAGCATGTAAAATTCTTAGCTTTGACAAGTGACAACATATCTGGCAAAATGCATTGTAAACCAAATGTAATTTTTAGCTGCAGTAAATTTTAGACAATCAAAATGATGTTAAAATGTGTGTGTTTCTTACAGTCTAGAGGCTGCTTATTCTGATGGAGGAAAACACTGACAGCATCCTTCATGATCACTGAAAGAACTGTTCTCCTTTCTCCTGCCCCACACTGATCTATCTGATCGGTGCAGTGCAGGGGAGAAAGTCACCAGGACTTGCACGGATGTTGCGCATCCTGTGTAGCTGAAAAAACTTCTGCAAGACTAGCCCTTGGACCTCTTTATGAAAAGAAGAACGACACTCCTGATATGTGAGGTGGCCTGGATAGGGTCCCAATCAAACAAAGTTGTTGATTAGCCATTGAACCTTTCAGGTCATGTGATCAGTCACATTCCTGGAAGGAATTTCAAGATGTGGTAATGTATACGATGGATGAGTGTACATATATATATATATATATATATATAAGTGTTTGTGTGTGTGGAGCTGCATGAGTATATAAGAGAGCTGTTGGTGTATGTAAGAAAGCTGTGTACAAGTATGTAGCAAAACAGTGCGTGTATGTAACAGAGGTGTGAGTGCATACTTCAAAGCTGTAGAAAAGCTATATGTGTTAGAACTGTGTTTGTGTATGGAGGAGAGTTGTGTGTGTATTTCGGAAAATTGCGTGTGTGATAGTAGTAGAGTTGTGTGTATGCAGGAGAGATGTGTGTATGTAGGAAAGAGGGTGGAAACTTATCAATGCTATAGGACCTATGCAAGAACCTAACATGATCAAATTTGACTCATGACAATACAGCTTTAAAAAATGCATTGGCAGCAATTGTACCGATCATCTACTTTCAATTAATTATCAGTAAATTGGTGAAAGTACACCTATTAAAAAAAAAATAACAGCCTCCTCCATATCCCCTCTAGCTGTCCTGTCCATCACCAAGATAGGTGCGTTTTCTGCCATTTTAGGTAGAAGTAATGTTCAACCAATTTGCTTCTAATTTAGACAAAGTAGTAGGAAAGTTTATCAAACAAACTCTACATATGAGCTCTATCTATTTTACAATACGTGTAATATGTATTCACAAAATGTCCATTTTCTATATGTGTGAACTTCACATCTTTTTTTTTTTTAGTAAGTTTTAGTGCATGATGAGGTGGTGTTTACCTATAGGATCCACCATCTCTTGGACTGGGCACCATTGATGGTATTTATTGGGCCCCACGTTCTTAAGTAAATCTCAATATTGCTTCAAAAAGGTAGCTATGCATATACAGTTTACAGACAGAATGTTAACATATTAAGCAAGAGTGTGACAACTTATCAGTGCTAAATGTGCCATAAAAAAAACCAGCATGTAAAATTCTTAGCTTTGACAAGTGACAACATATCTGGCAAAATGCATTGTAAACCAAATGTAATTTTTAGCTGCAGTAAATTTTAGACAATCAAAATGATGTTAAAATGTGTGTGTTTCTTACAGTCTAGAGGCTGCTTATTCTGATGGAGGAAAACACTGACAGCATCCTTCATGATCACTGAAAGAACTGTTCTCCTTTCTCCTGCCCCACACTGATCTATCTGATCGGTACAGTGCAGGGGAGAAAGTCACCAGGACTTGCACGGATGTTGCGCATCCTGTGTAGCTGAAAAAACTTCTGCAAGACTAGCCCTTGGACCTCTTTATGAAAAGAAGAACGACACTCCTGATATGTGAGGTGGCATGGAGAGGGTCCCAATCAAACAAAGTTGTTGATTAGCCATTGAACCTTTCAGGTCATGTGATCAGTCACATTCCTGGAAGGAATTTCAAGATGTGGTAATGTATACGATGGATGAGTGTACATATATATATATATATATATATATAAGTGTTTGTGTGTGTGGAGCTGCATGAGTATATAAGAGAGCTGTTGGTGTATGTAAGAAAGCTGTGTACAAGTATGTAGCAAAACAGTGCGTGTATGTAACAGAGGTGTGAGTGCATACTTCAAAGCTGTAGAAAAGCTATATGTGTTAGAACTGTGTTTGTGTATGGAGGAGAGTTGTGTGTGTATTTCGGAAAATTGCGTGTGTGATAGTAGTAGAGTTGTGTGTATGCAGGAGAGATGTGTGTATGTAGGAAAGAGGGTGGAAACTTATCAATGCTATAGGACCTATGCAAGAACCTAACATGATCAAATTTGACTCATGACAATACAGCTTTAAAAAATGCATTGGCAGCAATTGTACCGATCATCTACTTTCAATTAATTATCAGTAAATTGGTGAAAGTACACCTATTAAAAAAAAAATAACAGCCTCCTCCATATCCCCTCTAGCTGTCCTGTCCATCACCAAGATAGGTGCGTTTTCTGCCATTTTAGGTAGAAGTAATGTTCAACCAATTTGCTTCTAATTTAGACAAAGTAGTAGGAAAGTTTATCAAACAAACTCTACATATGAGCTCTATCTATTTTACAATACGTGTAATATGTATTCACAAAATGTCCATTTTCTATATGTGTGAACTTCACATCTTTTTTTTTTTTAGTAAGTTTTAGTGCATGATGAGGTGGTGTTTACCTATAGGATCCACCATCTCTTGGACTGGGCACCATTGATGGTATTTATTGGGCCCCACGTTCTTAAGTAAATCTCAATATTGCTTCAAAAAGGTAGCTATGCATATACAGTTTACAGACAGAATGTTAACATATTAAGCAAGAGTGTGACAACTTATCAGTGCTAAATGTGCCATAAAAAAACCCAGCATGTAAAATTCTTAGCTTTGACAAGTGACATCATATCTGGCAAAATGCATTGTAAACCAAATGTAATTTTTAGCTGCAGTAAATTTTAGACAATCAAAATGATGTTAAAATGTGTGTGTTTCTTACAGTCTAGAGGCTGCTTATTCTGATGGAGGAAAACACTGACAGCATCCTTCATGATCACTGAAAGAACTGTTCTCCTTTCTCCTGCCCCACACTGATCTATCTGATCGGTGCAGTGCAGGGGAGAAAGTCACCAGGACTTGCACGGATGTTGCGCATCCTGTGTAGCTGAAAAAACTTCTGCAAGACTAGCCCTTGGACCTCTTTATGAAAAGAAGAACGACACTCCTGATATGTGAGGTGGCATGGAGAGGGTCCCAATCAAACAAAGTTGTTGATTAGCCATTGAACCTTTCAGGTCATGTGATCAGTCACATTCCTGGAAGGAATTTCAAGATGTGGTAATGTATACGATGGATGAGTGTACATATATATATATATATATATATAAGTGTTTGTGTGTGTGGAGCTGCATGAGTATATAAGAGAGCTGTTGGTGTATGTAAGAAAGCTGTGTACAAGTATGTAGCAAAACAGTGCGTGTATGTAACAGAGGTGTGAGTGCATACTTCAAAGCTGTAGAAAAGCTATATGTGTTAGAACTGTGTTTGTGTATGGAGGAGAGTTGTGTGTGTATTTCGGAAAATTGCGTGTGTGATAGTAGTAGAGTTGTGTGTATGCAGGAGAGATGTGTGTATGTAGGAAAGAGGGTGGAAACTTATCAATGCTATAGGACCTATGCAAGAACCTAACATGATCAAATTTGACTCATGACAATACAGCTTTAAAAAATGCATTGGCAGCAATTGTACCGATCATCTACTTTCAATTAATTATCAGTAAATTGGTGAAAGTACACCTATTAAAAAAAAAATAACAGCCTCCTCCATATCCCCTCTAGCTGTCCTGTCCATCACCAAGATAGGTGCGTTTTCTGCCATTTTAGGTAGAAGTAATGTTCAACCAATTTGCTTCTAATTTAGACAAAGTAGTAGGAAAGTTTATCAAACAAACTCTACATATGAGCTCTATCTATTTTACAATACGTGTAATATGTATTCACAAAATGTCCATTTTCTATATGTGTGAACTTCACATCTTTTTTTTTTTTAGTAAGTTTTAGTGCATGATGAGGTGGTGTTTACCTATAGGATCCACCATCTCTTGGACTGGGCACCATTGATGGTATTTATTGGGCCCCACGTTCTTAAGTAAATCTCAATATTGCTTCAAAAAGGTAGCTATGCATATACAGTTTACAGACAGAATGTTAACATATTAAGCAAGAGTGTGACAACTTATCAGTGCTAAATGTGCCATAAAAAAAACCAGCATGTAAAATTCTTAGCTTTGACAAGTGACAACATATCTGGCAAAATGCATTGTAAACCAAATGTAATTTTTAGCTGCAGTAAATTTTAGACAATCAAAATGATGTTAAAATGTGTGTGTTTCTTACAGTCTAGAGGCTGCTTATTCTGATGGAGGAAAACACTGACAGCATCCTTCATGATCACTGAAAGAACTGTTCTCCTTTCTCCTGCCCCACACTGATCTATCTGATCGGTACAGTGCAGGGGAGAAAGTCACCAGGACTTGCACGGATGTTGCGCATCCTGTGTAGCTGAAAAAACTTCTGCAAGACTAGCCCTTGGACCTCTTTATGAAAAGAAGAACGACACTCCTGATATGTGAGGTGGCATGGATAGGGTCCCAATCAAACAAAGTTGTTGATTAGCCATTGAACCTTTCAGGTCATGTGATCAGTCACATTCCTGGAAGGAATTTCAAGATGTGGTAATGTATACGATGGATGAGTGTACATATATATATATATATATATATAAGTGTTTGTGTGTGTGGAGCTGCATGAGTATATAAGAGAGCTGTTGGTGTATGTAAGAAAGCTGTGTACAAGTATGTAGCAAAACAGTGCGTGTATGTAACAGAGGTGTGAGTGCATACTTCAAAGCTGTAGAAAAGCTATATGTGTTAGAACTGTGTTTGTGTATGGAGGAGAGTTGTGTGTGTATTTCGGAAAATTGCGTGTGTGATAGTAGTAGAGTTGTGTGTATGCAGGAGAGATGTGTGTATGTAGGAAAGAGGGTGGAAACTTATCAATGCTATAGGACCTATGCAAGAACCTAACATGATCAAATTTGACTCATGACAATACAGCTTTAAAAAATGCATTGGCAGCAATTGTACCGATCATCTACTTTCAATGAATTATCAGCAAATTGGTGAAAGTACACCTATTAAAAAAAAAATAACAGCCTCCTCCATATCCCCTCTAGCTGTCCTGTCCATCACCAAGATAGGTGCGTTTTCTGCCATTTTAGGTAGAAGTAATGTTCAACCAATTTGCTTCTAATTTAGACAAAGTAGTAGGAAAGTTTATCAAACAAACTCTACATATGAGCTCTATCTATTTTACAATACGTGTAATATGTATTCACAAAATGTCCATTTTCTATATGTGTGAACTTCACATCTTTTTTTTTTTTTAGTAAGTTTTAGTGCATGATGAGGTGGTGTTTACCTATAGGATCCACCATCTCTTGGACTGGGCACCATTGATGGTATTTATTGGGCCCCACGTTCTTAAGTAAATCTCAATATTGCTTCAAAAAGGTAGCTATGCATATACAGTTTACAGACAGAATGTTAACATATTAAGCAAGAGTGTGACAACTTATCAGTGCTAAATGTGCCATAAAAAAACCCAGCATGTAAAATTCTTAGCTTTGACAAGTGACAACATATCTGGCAAAATGCATTGTAAACCAAATGTAATTTTTAGCTGCAGTAAATTTTAGACAATCAAAATGATGTTAAAATGTGTGTGTTTCTTACAGTCTAGAGGCTGCTTATTCTGATGGAGGAAAACACTGACAGCATCCTTCATGATCACTGAAAGAACTGTTCTCCTTTCTCCTGCCCCACACTGATCTATCTGATCGGTGCAGTGCAGGGGAGAAAGTCACCAGGACTTGCACGGATGTTGCGCATCCTGTGTAGCTGAAAAAACTTCTGCAAGACTAGCCCTTGGACCTCTTTATGAAAAGAAGAACGACACTCCTGATATGTGAGGTGGCATGGATAGGGTCCCAATCAAACAAAGTTGTTGATTAGCCATTGAACCTTTCAGGTCATGTGATCAGTCACATTCCTGGAAGGAATTTCAAGATGTGGTAATGTATACGATGGATGAGTGTACATATATATATATATATATATATAAGTGTTTGTGTGTGTGGAGCTGCATGAGTATATAAGAGAGCTGTTGGTGTATGTAAGAAAGCTGTGTACAAGTATGTAGCAAAACAGTGCGTGTATGTAACAGAGGTGTGAGTGCATACTTCAAAGCTGTAGAAAAGCTATATGTGTTAGAACTGTGTTTGTGTATGGAGGAGAGTTGTGTGTGTATTTCGGAAAATTGCGTGTGTGATAGTAGTAGAGTTGTGTGTATGCAGGAGAGATGTGTGTATGTAGGAAAGAGGGTGGAAACTTATCAATGCTATAGGACCTATGCAAGAACCTAACATGATCAAATTTGACTCATGACAATACAGCTTTAAAAAATGCATTGGCAGCAATTGTACCGATCATCTACTTTCAATTAATTATCAGTAAATTGGTGAAAGTACACCTATTAAAAAAAAAATAACAGCCTCCTCCATATCCCCTCTAGCTGTCCTGTCCATCACCAAGATAGGTGCGTTTTCTGCCATTTTAGGTAGAAGTAATGTTCAACCAATTTGCTTCTAATTTAGACAAAGTAGTAGGAAAGTTTATCAAACAAACTCTACATATGAGCTCTATCTATTTTACAATACGTGTAATATGTATTCACAAAATGTCCATTTTCTATATGTGTGAACTTCACATCTTTTTTTTTTTTTAGTAAGTTTTAGTGCATGATGAGGTGGTGTTTACCTATAGGATCCACCATCTCTTGGACTGGGCACCATTGATGGTATTTATTGGGCCCCACGTTCTTAAGTAAATCTCAATATTGCTTCAAAAAGGTAGCTATGCATATACAGTTTACAGACAGAATGTTAACATATTAAGCAAGAGTGTGACAACTTATCAGTGCTAAATGTGCCATAAAAAAACCCAGTATGTAAAATTCTTAGCTTTGACAAGTGACAACATATCTGGCAAAATGCATTGTAAACCAAATGTAATTTTTAGCTGCAGTAAATTTTAGACAATCAAAATGATGTTAAAATGTGTGTGTTTCTTACAGTCTAGAGGCTGCTTATTCTGATGGAGGAAAACACTGACAGCATCCTTCATGATCACTGAAAGAACTGTTCTCCTTTCTCCTGCCCCACACTGATCTATCTGATCGGTGCAGTGCAGGGGAGAAAGTCACCAGGACTTGCACGGATGTTGCGCATCCTGTGTAGCTGAAAAAACTTCTGCAAGACTAGCCCTTGGACCTCTTTATGAAAAGAAGAACGACACTCCTGATATGTGAGGTGGCATGGATAGGGTCCCAATCAAACAAAGTTGTTGATTAGCCATTGAACCTTTCAGGTCATGTGATCAGTCACATTCCTGGAAGGAATTTCAAGATGTGGTAATGTATACGATGGATGAGTGTACATATATATATATATATATATATATAAGTGTTTGTGTGTGTGGAGCTGCATGAGTATATAAGAGAGCTGTTGGTGTATGTAAGAAAGCTGTGTACAAGTATGTAGCAAAACAGTGCGTGTATGTAACAGAGGTGTGAGTGCATACTTCAAAGCTGTAGAAAAGCTATATGTGTTAGAACTGTGTTTGTGTATGGAGGAGAGTTGTGTGTGTATTTCGGAAAATTGCGTGTGTGATAGTAGTAGAGTTGTGTGTATGCAGGAGAGATGTGTGTATGTAGGAAAGAGGGTGGAAACTTATCAATGCTATAGGACCTATGCAAGAACCTAACATGATCAAATTTGACTCATGACAATACAGCTTTAAAAAATGCATTGGCAGCAATTGTACCGATCATCTACTTTCAATTAATTATCAGTAAATTGGTGAAAGTACACCTATTAAAAAAAAAATAACAGCCTCCTCCATATCCCCTCTAGCTGTCCTGTCCATCACCAAGATAGGTGCGTTTTCTGCCATTTTAGGTAGAAGTAATGTTCAACCAATTTGCTTCTAATTTAGACAAAGTAGTAGGAAAGTTTATCAAACAAACTCTACATATGAGCTCTATCTATTTTACAATACGTGTAATATGTATTCACAAAATGTCCATTTTCTATATGTGTGAACTTCACATCTTTTTTTTTTTTAGTAAGTTTTAGTGCATGATGAGGTGGTGTTTACCTATAGGATCCACCATCTCTTGGACTGGGCACCATTGATGGTATTTATTGGGCCCCACGTTCTTAAGTAAATCTCAATATTGCTTCAAAAAGGTAGCTATGCATATACAGTTTACAGACAGAATGTTAACATATTAAGCAAGAGTGTGACAACTTATCAGTGCTAAATGTGCCATAAAAAAACCCAGCATGTAAAATTCTTAGCTTTGACAAGTGACAACATATCTGGCAAAATGCATTGTAAACCAAATGTAATTTTTAGCTGCAGTAAATTTTAGACAATCAAAATGATGTTAAAATGTGTGTGTTTCTTACAGTCTAGAGGCTGCTTATTCTGATGGAGGAAAACACTGACAGCATCCTTCATGATCACTGAAAGAACTGTTCTCCTTTCTCCTGCCCCACACTGATCTATCTGATCGGTGCAGTGCAGGGGAGAAAGTCACCAGGACTTGCACGGATGTTGCGCATCCTGTGTAGCTGAAAAAACTTCTGCAAGACTAGCCCTTGGACCTCTTTATGAAAAGAAGAACGACACTCCTGATATGTGAGGTGGCATGGATAGGGTCCCAATCAAACAAAGTTGTTGATTAGCCATTGAACCTTTCAGGTCATGTGATCAGTCACATTCCTGGAAGGAATTTCAAGATGTGGTAATGTATACGATGGATGAGTGTACATATATATATATATATATATATATATATATAAGTGTTTGTGTGTGTGGAGCTGCATGAGTATATAAGAGAGCTGTTGGTGTATGTAAGAAAGCTGTGTACAAGTATGTAGCAAAACAGTGCGTGTATGTAACAGAGGTGTGAGTGCATACTTCAAAGCTGTAGAAAAGCTATATGTGTTAGAACTGTGTTTGTGTATGGAGGAGAGTTGTGTGTGTATTTCGGAAAATTGCGTGTGTGATAGTAGTAGAGTTGTGTGTATGCAGGAGAGATGTGTGTATGTAGGAAAGAGGGTGGAAACTTATCAATGCTATAGGACCTATGCAAGAACCTAACATGATCAAATTTGACTCATGACAATACAGCTTTAAAAAATGCATTGGCAGCAATTGTACCGATCATCTACTTTCAATGAATTATCAGCAAATTGGTGATAGTACACCTATTAAAAAAAAAATAACAGCCTCCTCCATATCCCCTCTAGCTGTCCTGTCCATCACCAAGATAGGTGCGTTTTCTGCCATTTTAGGTAGAAGTAATGTTCAACCAATTTGCTTCTAATTTAGACAAAGTAGTAGGAAAGTTTATCAAACAAACTCTACATATGAGCTCTATCTATTTTACAATACGTGTAATATGTATTCACAAAATGTCCATTTTCTATATGTGTGAACTTCACATCTTTTTTTTTTTTAGTAAGTTTTAGTGCATGATGAGGTGGTGTTTACCTATAGGATCCACCATCTCTTGGACTGGGCACCATTGATGGTATTTATTGGGCCCCACGTTCTTAAGTAAATCTCAATATTGCTTCAAAAAGGTAGCTATGCATATACAGTTTACAGACAGAATGTTAACATATTAAGCAAGAGTGTGACAACTTATCAGTGCTAAATGTGCCGTAAAAAAACCCAGCATGTAAAATTCTTAGCTTTGACAAGTGACAACATATCTGGCAAAATGCATTGTAAACCAAATGTAATTTTTAGCTGCAGTAAATTTTAGACAATCAAAATGATGTTAAAATGTGTGCGTTTCTTACAGTCTAGAGGCTGCTTATTCTGATGGAGGAAAACACTGACAGCATCCTTCATGATCACTGAAAGAACTGTTCTCCTTTCTCCTGCCCTACACTGATCTATCTGATCGGTGCAGTGCAGGGGAGAAAGTCACCAGGACTTACACGGATGTTGCGCATCCTGTGTAGCTGAAAAAACTTCTGCAAGACTAGCCCTTGGACCTCTTTATGAAAAGAAGAACGACACTCCTGATATGTGAGGTGGCATGGATAGGGTCCCAATCAAACAAAGTTGTTGATTAGCCATTGAACCTTTCAGGTCATGTGATCAGTCACATTCCTGGAAGGAATTTCAAGATGTGGTAATGTATACGATGGATGAGTGTACATATATATATATATATATATATATATATAAGTGTTTGTGTGTGTGGAGCTGCATGAGTATATAAGAGAGCTGTTGGTGTATGTAAGAAAGCTGTGTACAAGTATGTAGCAAAACAGTGCGTGTATGTAACAGAGGTGTGAGTGCATACTTCAAAGCTGTAGAAAAGCTATATGTGTTAGAACTGTGTTTGTGTATGGAGGAGAGTTGTGTGTGTATTTCGGAAAATTGCGTGTGTGATAGTAGTAGAGTTGTGTGTATGCAGGAGAGATGTGTGTATGTAGGAAAGAGGGTGGAAACTTATCAATGCTATAGGACCTATGCAAGAACCTAACATGATCAAATTTGACTCATGACAATACAGCTTTAAAAAATGCATTGGCAGCAATTGTACCGATCATCTACTTTCAATGAATTATCAGCAAATTGGTGAAAGTACACCTATTAAAAAAAAAATAACAGCCTCCTCCATATCCCCTCTAGCTGTCCTGTCCATCACCAAGATAGGTGCGTTTTCTGCCATTTTAGGTAGAAGTAATGTTCAACCAATTTGCTTCTAATTTAGACAAAGTAGTAGGAAAGTTTATCAAACAAACTCTACATATGAGCTCTATCTATTTTACAATACGTGTAATATGTATTCACAAAATGTCCATTTTCTATATGTGTGAACTTCATATCTTTTTTTTTTTTAGTAAGTTTTAGTGCATGATGAGGTGGTGTTTACCTATAGGATCCACCATCTCTTGGACTGGGCACCATTGATGGTATTTATTGGGCCCCACGTTCTTAAGTAAATCTCAATATTGCTTCAAAAAGGTAGCTATGCATATACAGTTTACAGACAGAATGTTAACATATTAAGCAAGAGTGTGACAACTTATCAGTGCTAAATGTGCCATAAAAAAACCCAGCATGTAAAATTCTTAGCTTTGACAAGTGACAACATATCTGGCAAAATGCATTGTAAACCAAATGTAATTTTTAGCTGCAGTAAATTTTAGACAATCAAAATGATGCTAAAATGTGTGTGTTTCTTACAGTCTAGAGGCTGCTTATTCTGATGGAGGAAAACACTGACAGCATCCTTCATGATCACTGAAAGAACTGTTCTCCTTTCTCCTGCCCCACACTGATCTATCTGATCGGTGCAGTGCAGGGGAGAAAGTCACCAGGACTTGCACGGATGTTGCGCATCCTGTGTAGCTGAAAAAACTTCTGCAAGACTAGCCCTTGGACCTCTTTATGAAAAGAAGAACGACACTCCTGATATGTGAGGTGGCATGGATAGGGTCCCAATCAAACAAAGTTGTTGATTAGCCATTGAACCTTTCAGGTCATGTGATCAGTCACATTCCTGGAAGGAATTTCAAGATGTGGTAATGTATACGATGGATGAGTGTACATATATATATATATATATATATATATATATTAGTGTTTGTGTGTGTGGAGCTGCATGAGTATATAAGAGAGCTGTTGGTGTATGTAAGAAAGCTGTGTACAAGTATGTAGCAAAACAGTGCGTGTATGTAACAGAGGTGTGAGTGCATACTTCAAAGCTGTAGAAAAGCTATATGTGTTAGAACTGTGTTTGTGTATGGAGGAGAGTTGTGTGTGTATTTCGGAAAATTGCGTGTGTGATAGTAGTAGAGTTGTGTGTATGCAGGAGAGATGTGTGTATGTAGGAAAGAGGGTGGAAACTTATCAATGCTATAGGACCTATGCAAGAACCTAACATGATCAAATTTGACTCATGACAATACAGCTTTAAAAAATGCATTGGCAGCAATTGTACCGATCATCTACTTTCAATTAATTATCAGTAAATTGGTGAAAGTACACCTATTAAAAAAAAAATAACAGCCTCCTCCATATCCCCTCTAGCTGTCCTGTCCATCACCAAGATAGGTGCGTTTTCTGCCATTTTAGGTAGAAGTAATGTTCAACCAGTTTGCTTCTAATTTAGACAAAGTAGTAGGAAAGTTTATCAAACAAACTCTACATATGAGCTCTATCTATTTTACAATACGTGTAATATGTATTCACAAAATGTCCATTTTCTATATGTGTGAACTTCACATCTTTTTTTTTTTTAGTAAGTTTTAGTGCATGATGAGGTGGTGTTTACCTATAGGATCCACCATCTCTTGGACTGGGCACCATTGATGGTATTTATTGGGCCCCACGTTCTTAAGTAAATCTCAATATTGCTTCAAAAAGGTAGCTATGCATATACAGTTTACAGACAGAATGTTAACATATTAAGCAAGAGTGTGACAACTTATCAGTGCTAAATGTGCCATAAAAAAACCCAGCATGTAAAATTCTTAGCTTTGACAAGTGACAACATATCTGGCAAAATGCATTGTAAACCAAATGTAATTTTTAGCTGCAGTAAATTTTAGACAATCAAAATGATGTTAAAATGTGTGTGTTTCTTACAGTCTAGAGGCTGCTTATTCTGATGGAGGAAAACACTGACAGCATCCTTCATGATCACTGAAAGAACTGTTCTCCTTTCTCCTGCCCCACACTGATCTATCTGATCGGTGCAGTGCAGGGGAGAAAGTCACCAGGACTTGCACGGATGTTGCGCATCCTGTGTAGCTGAAAAAACTTCTGCAAGACTAGCCCTTGGACCTCTTTATGAAAAGAAGAACGACACTCCTGATATGTGAGGTGGCATGGATAGGGTCCCAATCAAACAAAGTTGTTGATTAGCCATTGAACCTTTCAGGTCATGTGATCAGTCACATTCCTGGAAGGAATTTCAAGATGTGGTAATGTATACGATGGATGAGTGTACATATATATATATATATATATATAAGTGTTTGTGTGTGTGGAGCTGCATGAGTATATAAGAGAGCTGTTGGTGTATGTAAGAAAGCTGTGTACAAGTATGTAGCAAAACAGTGCGTGTATGTAACAGAGGTGTGAGTGCATACTTCAAAGCTGTAGAAAAGCTATATGTGTTAGAACTGTGTTTGTGTATGGAGGAGAGTTGTGTGTGTATTTCGGAAAATTGCGTGTGTGATAGTAGTAGAGTTGTGTGTATGCAGGAGAGATGTGTGTATGTAGGAAAGAGGGTGGAAACTTATCAATGCTATAGGACCTATGCAAGAACCTAACATGATCAAATTTGACTCATGACAATACAGCTTTAAAAAATGCATTGGCAGCAATTGTACCGATCATCTACTTTCAATTAATTATCAGTAAATTGGTGAAAGTACACCTATTAAAAAAAAAATAACAGCCTCCTCCATATCCCCTCTAGCTGTCCTGTCCATCACCAAGATAGGTGCGTTTTCTGCCATTTTAGGTAGAAGTAATGTTCAACCAATTTGCTTCTAATTTAGACAAAGTAGTAGGAAAGTTTATCAAACAAACTCTACATATGAGCTCTATCTATTTTACAATACGTGTAATATGTATTCACAAAATGTCCATTTTCTATATGTGTGAACTTCACATCTTTTTTTTTTTTAGTAAGTTTTAGTGCATGATGAGGTGGTGTTTACCTATAGGATCCACCATCTCTTGGACTGGGCACCATTGATGGTATTTATTGGGCCCCACGTTCTTAAGTAAATCTCAATATTGCTTCAAAAAGGTAGCTATGCATATACAGTTTACAGACAGAATGTTAACATATTAAGCAAGAGTGTGACAACTTATCAGTGCTAAATGTGCCATAAAAAAACCCAGCATGTAAAATTCTTAGCTTTGACAAGTGACAACATATCTGGCAAAATGCATTGTAAACCAAATGTAATTTTTAGCTGCAGTAAATTTTAGACAATCAAAATGATGTTAAAATGTGTGTGTTTCTTACAGTCTAGAGGCTGCTTATTCTGATGGAGGAAAACACTGACAGCATCCTTCATGATCACTGAAAGAACTGTTCTCCTTTCTCCTGCCCCACACTGATCTATCTGATCGGTGCAGTGCAGGGGAGAAAGTCACCAGGACTTGCACGGATGTTGCGCATCCTGTGTAGCTGAAAAAACTTCTGCAAGACTAGCCCTTGGACCTCTTTATGAAAAGAAGAACGACACTCCTGATATGTGAGGTGGCATGGATAGGGTCCCAATCAAACAAAGTTGTTGATTAGCCATTGAACCTTTCAGGTCATGTGATCAGTCACATTCCTGGAAGGAATTTCAAGATGTGGTAATGTATACGATGGATGAGTGTACATATATATATATATATATATATATATAAGTGTTTGTGTGTGTGGAGCTGCATGAGTATATAAGAGAGCTGTTGGTGTATGTAAGAAAGCTGTGTACAAGTATGTAGCAAAACAGTGCGTGTATGTAACAGAGGTGTGAGTGCATACTTCAAAGCTGTAGAAAAGCTATATGTGTTAGAACTGTGTTTGTGTATGGAGGAGAGTTGTGTGTGTATTTCGGAAAATTGCGTGTGTGATAGTAGTAGAGTTGTGTGTATGCAGGAGAGATGTGTGTATGTAGGAAAGAGGGTGGAAACTTATCAATGCTATAGGACCTATGCAAGAACCTAACATGATCAAATTTGACTCATGACAATACAGCTTTAAAAAATGCATTGGCAGCAATTGTACCGATCATCTACTTTCAATTAATTATCAGTAAATTGGTGAAAGTACACCTATTAAAAAAAAAATAACAGCCTCCTCCATATCCCCTCTAGCTGTCCTGTCCATCACCAAGATAGGTGCGTTTTCTGCCATTTTAGGTAGAAGTAATGTTCAACCAATTTGCTTCTAATTTAGACAAAGTAGTAGGAAAGTTTATCAAACAAACTCTACATATGAGCTCTATCTATTTTACAATACGTGTAATATGTATTCACAAAATGTCCATTTTCTATATGTGTGAACTTCACATCTTTTTTTTTTTTAGTAAGTTTTAGTGCATGATGAGGTGGTGTTTACCTATAGGATCCACCATCTCTTGGACTGGGCACCATTGATGGTATTTATTGGGCCCCACGTTCTTAAGTAAATCTCAATATTGCTTCAAAAAGGTAGCTATGCATATACAGTTTACAGACAGAATGTTAACATATTAAGCAAGAGTGTGACAACTTATCAGTGCTAAATGTGCCATAAAAAAACCCAGCATGTAAAATTCTTAGCTTTGACAAGTGACAACATATCTGGCAAAATGCATTGTAAACCAAATGTAATTTTTAGCTGCAGTAAATTTTAGACAATCAAAATGATGTTAAAATGTGTGTGTTTCTTACAGTCTAGAGGCTGCTTATTCTGATGGAGGAAAACACTGACAGCATCCTTCATGATCACTGAAAGAACTGTTCTCCTTTCTCCTGCCCCACACTGATCTATCTGATCGGTGCAGTGCAGGGGAGAAAGTCACCAGGACTTGCACGGATGTTGCGCATCCTGTGTAGCTGAAAAAACTTCTGCAAGACTAGCCCTTGGACCTCTTTATGAAAAGAAGAACGACACTCCTGATATGTGAGGTGGCATGGATAGGGTCCCAATCAAACAAAGTTGTTGATTAGCCATTGAACCTTTCAGGTCATGTGATCAGTCACATTCCTGGAAGGAATTTCAAGATGTGGTAATGTATACGATGGATGAGTGTACATATATATATATATATATATATAAGTGTTTGTGTGTGTGGAGCTGCATGAGTATATAAGAGAGCTGTTGGTGTATGTAAGAAAGCTGTGTACAAGTATGTAGCAAAACAGTGCGTGTATGTAACAGAGGTGTGAGTGCATACTTCAAAGCTGTAGAAAAGCTATATGTGTTAGAACTGTGTTTGTGTATGGAGGAGAGTTGTGTGTGTATTTCGGAAAATTGCGTGTGTGATAGTAGTAGAGTTGTGTGTATGCAGGAGAGATGTGTGTATGTAGGAAAGAGGGTGGAAACTTATCAATGCTATAGGACCTATGCAAGAACCTAACATGATCAAATTTGACTCATGACAATACAGCTTTAAAAAATGCATTGGCAGCAATTGTACCGATCATCTACTTTCAATTAATTATCAGTAAATTGGTGAAAGTACACCTATTAAAAAAAAAATAACAGCCTCCTCCATATCCCCTCTAGCTGTCCTGTCCATCACCAAGATAGGTGCGTTTTCTGCCATTTTAGGTAGAAGTAATGTTCAACCAATTTGCTTCTAATTTAGACAAAGTAGTAGGAAAGTTTATCAAACAAACTCTACATATGAGCTCTATCTATTTTACAATACGTGTAATATGTATTCACAAAATGTCCATTTTCTATATGTGTGAACTTCACATCTTTTTTTTTTTTAGTAAGTTTTAGTGCATGATGAGGTGGTGTTTACCTATAGGATCCACCATCTCTTGGACTGGGCACCATTGATGGTATTTATTGGGCCCCACGTTCTTAAGTAAATCTCAATATTGCTTCAAAAAGGTAGCTATGCATATACAGTTTACAGACAGAATGTTAACATATTAAGCAAGAGTGTGACAACTTATCAGTGCTAAATGTGCCATAAAAAAACCCAGCATGTAAAATTCTTAGCTTTGACAAGTGACAACATATCTGGCAAAATGCATTGTAAACCAAATGTAATTTTTAGCTGCAGTAAATTTTAGACAATCAAAATGATGTTAAAATGTGTGTGTTTCTTACAGTCTAGAGGCTGCTTATTCTGATGGAGGAAAACACTGACAGCATCCTTCATGATCACTGAAAGAACTGTTCTCCTTTCTCCTGCCCCACACTGATCTATCTGATCGGTGCAGTGCAGGGGAGAAAGTCACCAGGACTTGCACGGATGTTGCGCATCCTGTGTAGCTGAAAAAACTTCTGCAAGACTAGCCCTTGGACCTCTTTATGAAAAGAAGAACGACACTCCTGATATGTGAGGTGGCATGGATAGGGTCCCAATCAAACAAAGTTGTTGATTAGCCATTGAACCTTTCAGGTCATGTGATCAGTCACATTCCTGGAAGGAATTTCAAGATGTGGTAATGTATACGATGGATGAGTGTACATATATATATATATATATATATATATATAAGTGTTTGTGTGTGTGGAGCTGCATGAGTATATAAGAGAGCTGTTGGTGTATGTAAGAAAGCTGTGTACAAGTATGTAGCAAAACAGTGCGTGTATGTAACAGAGGTGTGAGTGCATACTTCAAAGCTGTAGAAAAGCTATATGTGTTAGAACTGTGTTTGTGTATGGAGGAGAGTTGTGTGTGTATTTCGGAAAATTGCGTGTGTGATAGTAGTAGAGTTGTGTGTATGCAGGAGAGATGTGTGTATGTAGGAAAGAGGGTGGAAACTTATCAATGCTATAGGACCTATGCAAGAACCTAACATGATCAAATTTGACTCATGACAATACAGCTTTAAAAAATGCATTGGCAGCAATTGTACCGATCATCTACTTTCAATGAATTATCAGCAAATTGGTGAAAGTACACCTATTAAAAAAAAAATAACAGCCTCCTCCATATCCCCTCTAGCTGTCCTGTCCATCACCAAGATAGGTGCGTTTTCTGCCATTTTAGGTAGAAGTAATGTTCAACCAATTTGCTTCTAATTTAGACAAAGTAGTAGGAAAGTTTATCAAACAAACTCTACATATGAGCTCTATCTATTTTACAATACGTGTAATATGTATTCACAAAATGTCCATTTTCTATATGTGTGAACTTCACATCTTTTTTTTTTTTAGTAAGTTTTAGTGCATGATGAGGTGGTGTTTACCTATAGGATCCACCATCTCTTGGACTGGGCACCATTGATGGTATTTATTGGGCCCCACGTTCTTAAGTAAATCTCAATATTGCTTCAAAAAGGTAGCTATGCATATACAGTTTACAGACAGAATGTTAACATATTAAGCAAGAGTGTGACAACTTATCAGTGCTAAATGTGCCGTAAAAAAACCCAGCATGTAAAATTCTTAGCTTTGACAAGTGACAACATATCTGGCAAAATGCATTGTAAACCAAATGTAATTTTTAGCTGCAGTAAATTTTAGACAATCAAAATGATGTTAAAATGTGTGCGTTTCTTACAGTCTAGAGGCTGCTTATTCTGATGGAGGAAAACACTGACAGCATCCTTCATGATCACTGAAAGAACTGTTCTCCTTTCTCCTGCCCTACACTGATCTATCTGATCGGTGCAGTGCAGGGGAGAAAGTCACCAGGACTTACACGGATGTTGCGCATCCTGTGTAGCTGAAAAAACTTCTGCAAGACTAGCCCTTGGACCTCTTTATGAAAAGAAGAACGACACTCCTGATATGTGAGGTGGCATGGATAGGGTCCCAATCAAACAAAGTTGTTGATTAGCCATTGAACCTTTCAGGTCATGTGATCAGTCACATTCCTGGAAGGAATTTCAAGATGTGGTAATGTATACGATGGATGAGTGTACATATATATATATATATATATATATATAAGTGTTTGTGTGTGTGGAGCTGCATGAGTATATAAGAGAGCTGTTGGTGTATGTAAGAAAGCTGTGTACAAGTATGTAGCAAAACAGTGCGTGTATGTAACAGAGGTGTGAGTGCATACTTCAAAGCTGTAGAAAAGCTATATGTGTTAGAACTGTGTTTGTGTATGGAGGAGAGTTGTGTGTGTATTTCGGAAAATTGCGTGTGTGATAGTAGTAGAGTTGTGTGTATGCAGGAGAGATGTGTGTATGTAGGAAAGAGGGTGGAAACTTATCAATGCTATAGGACCTATGCAAGAACCTAACATGATCAAATTTGACTCATGACAATACAGCTTTAAAAAATGCATTGGCAGCAATTGTACCGATCATCTACTTTCAATGAATTATCAGCAAATTGGTGAAAGTACACCTATTAAAAAAAAAATAACAGCCTCCTCCATATCCCCTCTAGCTGTCCTGTCCATCACCAAGATAGGTGCGTTTTCTGCCATTTTAGGTAGAAGTAATGTTCAACCAATTTGCTTCTAATTTAGACAAAGTAGTAGGAAAGTTTATCAAACAAACTCTACATATGAGCTCTATCTATTTTACAATACGTGTAATATGTATTCACAAAATGTCCATTTTCTATATGTGTGAACTTCACATCTTTTTTTTTTTTAGTAAGTTTTAGTGCATGATGAGGTGGTGTTTACCTATAGGATCCACCATCTCTTGGACTGGGCACCATTGATGGTATTTATTGGGCCCCACGTTCTTAAGTAAATCTCAATATTGCTTCAAAAAGGTAGCTATGCATATACAGTTTACAGACAGAATGTTAACATATTAAGCAAGAGTGTGACAACTTATCAGTGCTAAATGTGCCGTAAAAAAACCCAGCATGTAAAATTCTTAGCTTTGACAAGTGACAACATATCTGGCAAAATGCATTGTAAACCAAATGTAATTTTTAGCTGCAGTAAATTTTAGACAATCAAAATGATGCTAAAATGTGTGTGTTTCTTACAGTCTAGAGGCTGCTTATTCTGATGGAGGAAAACACTGACAGCATCCTTCATGATCACTGAAAGAACTGTTCTCCTTTCTCCTGCCCCACACTGATCTATCTGATCGGTGCAGTGCAGGGGAGAAAGTCACCAGGACTTGCACGGATGTTGCGCATCCTGTGTAGCTGAAAAAACTTCTGCAAGACTAGCCCTTGGACCTCTTTATGAAAAGAAGAACGACACTCCTGATATGTGAGGTGGCATGGATAGGGTCCCAATCAAACAAAGTTGTTGATTAGCCATTGAACCTTTCAGGTCATGTGATCAGTCACATTCCTGGAAGGAATTTCAAGATGTGGTAATGTATACGATGGATGAGTGTACATATATATATATATATATATAAGTGTTTGTGTGTGTGGAGCTGCATGAGTATATAAGAGAGCTGTTGGTGTATGTAAGAAAGCTGTGTACAAGTATGTAGCAAAACAGTGCGTGTATGTAACAGAGGTGTGAGTGCATACTTCAAAGCTGTAGAAAAGCTATATGTGTTAGAACTGTGTTTGTGTATGGAGGAGAGTTGTGTGTGTATTTTGGAAAATTGCGTGTGTGATAGTAGTAGAGTTGTGTGTATGCAGGAGAGATGTGTGTATGTAGGAAAGAGGGTGGAAACTTATCAATGCTATAGGACCTATGCAAGAACCTAACATGATCAAATTTGACTCATGACAATACAGCTTTAAAAAATGCATTGGCAGCAATTGTACCGATCATCTACTTTCAATGAATTATCAGCAAATTGGTGAAAGTACACCTATTAAAAAAAAAATAACAGCCTCCTCCATATCCCCTCTAGCTGTCCTGTCCATCACCAAGATAGGTGCGTTTTCTGCCATTTTAGGTAGAAGTAATGTTCAACCAATTTGCTTCTAATTTAGACAAAGTAGTAGGAAAGTTTATCAAACAAACTCTACATATGAGCTCTATCTATTTTACAATACGTGTAATATGTATTCACAAAATGTCCATTTTCTATATGTGTGAACTTCACATCTTTTTTTTTTTTAGTAAGTTTTAGTGCATGATGAGGTGGTGTTTACCTATAGGATCCACCATCTCTTGGACTGGGCACCATTGATGGTATTTATTGGGCCCCACGTTCTTAAGTAAATCTCAATATTGCTTCAAAAAGGTAGCTATGCATATACAGTTTACAGACAGAATGTTAACATATTAAGCAAGAGTGTGACAACTTATCAGTGCTAAATGTGCCATAAAAAAAACCCAGCATGTAAAATTCTTAGCTTTGACAAGTGACAACATATCTGGCAAAATGCATTGTAAACCAAATGTAATTTTTAGCTGCAGTAAATTTTAGACAATCAAAATGATGCTAAAATGTGTGTGTTTCTTACAGTCTAGAGGCTGCTTATTCTGATGGAGGAAAACACTGACAGCATCCTTCATGATCACTGAAAGAACTGTTCTCCTTTCTCCTGCCCCACACTGATCTATCTGATCGGTGCAGTGCAGGGGAGAAAGTCACCAGGACTTGCACGGATGTTGCGCATCCTGTGTAGCTGAAAAAACTTCTGCAAGACTAGCCCTTGGACCTCTTTATGAAAAGAAGAACGACACTCCTGATATGTGAGGTGGCATGGATAGGGTCCCAATCAAACAAAGTTGTTGATTAGCCATTGAACCTTTCAGGTCATGTGATCAGTCACATTCCTGGAAGGAATTTCAAGATGTGGTAATGTATACGATGGATGAGTGTACATATATATATATATATATATAAGTGTTTGTGTGTGTGGAGCTGCATGAGTATATAAGAGAGCTGTTGGTGTATGTAAGAAAGCTGTGTACAAGTATGTAGCAAAACAGTGCGTGTATGTAACAGAGGTGTGAGTGCATACTTCAAAGCTGTAGAAAAGCTATATGTGTTAGAACTGTGTTTGTGTATGGAGGAGAGTTGTGTGTGTATTTTGGAAAATTGCGTGTGTGATAGTAGTAGAGTTGTGTGTATGCAGGAGAGATGTGTGTATGTAGGAAAGAGGGTGGAAACTTATCAATGCTATAGGACCTATGCAAGAACCTAACATGATCAAATTTGACTCATGACAATACAGCTTTAAAAAATGCATTGGCAGCAATTGTACCGATCATCTACTTTCAATGAATTATCAGCAAATTGGTGAAAGTACACCTATTAAAAAAAAAATAACAGCCTCCTCCATATCCCCTCTAGCTGTCCTGTCCATCACCAAGATAGGTGCGTTTTCTGCCATTTTAGGTAGAAGTAATGTTCAACCAATTTGCTTCTAATTTAGACAAAGTAGTAGGAAAGTTTATCAAACAAACTCTACATATGAGCTCTATCTATTTTACAATACGTGTAATATGTATTCACAAAATGTCCATTTTCTATATGTGTGAACTTCACATCTTTTTTTTTTTTAGTAAGTTTTAGTGCATGATGAGGTGGTGTTTACCTATAGGATCCACCATCTCTTGGACTGGGCACCATTGATGGTATTTATTGGGCCCCACGTTCTTAAGTAAATCTCAATATTGCTTCAAAAAGGTAGCTATGCATATACAGTTTACAGACAGAATGTTAACATATTAAGCAAGAGTGTGACAACTTATCAGTGCTAAATGTGCCATAAAAAAACCCAGCATGTAAAATTCTTAGCTTTGACAAGTGACAACATATCTGGCAAAATGCATTGTAAACCAAATGTAATTTTTAGCTGCAGTAAATTTTAGACAATCAAAATGATGTTAAAATGTGTGTGTTTCTTACAGTCTAGAGGCTGCTTATTCTGATGGAGGAAAACACTGACAGCATCCTTCATGATCACTGAAAGAACTGTTCTCCTTTCTCCTGCCCCACACTGATCTATCTGATCGGTGCAGTGCAGGGGAGAAAGTCACCAGGACTTGCACGGATGTTGCGCATCCTGTGTAGCTGAAAAAACTTCTGCAAGACTAGCCCTTGGACCTCTTTATGAAAAGAAGAACGACACTCCTGATATGTGAGGTGGCATGGATAGGGTCCCAATCAAACAAAGTTGTTGATTAGCCATTGAACCTTTCAGGTCATGTGATCAGTCACATTCCTGGAAGGAATTTCATGATGTTGTAGGAGAGCTGGGTGGTTATATTAGAAAACTGTGTGTATATATGTAGCAGAGCTGTGTATGCATATATAGCAGAGCTTGTTGTGCATGTCCTGTGGATGCAGAAGTGATGTGTTTTTGTGCATTGTAGTGAATGCATATAATTTGCCTGCTTTAAAGCTGTATGAGTATAATACACATGCTGCAGAGAAACATTAATATTAGATCTCTAACTACTCTATTGTACCCTAAAGCATTAAAATTAGTGTAATTGACTTCTCCACATATCTACACCTCCAGGAAATTTGTAATTAGTTGGAAAAGTGTTTTTCCTAATTTTTTACTATGTAGTCCTCCTGAGTTTTTTATAGAAAGCATTAAAGTGAAAAATATGATAATTTATGCTAAGTATTAGGAAAATGTTGAAATTACACCTATCAAAAAAACAGCCTCCTCAATTTCCCTTAAAGCTGCCCTATCCATCTCCATGAGTAGCGGGAGTATATATCATTCAAACTCTACATGTGAAGTTCACCTATTTTTCAATATTTGAAATTTGTATTCACAACACTTTAGTTTTTTATATGTCTGAAGTATACGGCTATGTGCCCACGATGTAGATATGCTCAGGATATTTTCCTGAGCGTTTCTGCATCTCCCTGGCAGAAAAAACGCATGTGGATTGTACATGCGGATTGTACATGCGTTTTTCCTGCCAGGGACATGCGGATGTGAAGCGTTCTTCACATGCATTTCCGCATGTGGGTTGACAAGCGCTTTCCAAGCGATTTTAGCATCACTTGGAAAGTGCTTGTCAACTTGGTCACACTATATAAATCCATGCAAACAGCATGGATTTATATAGTGTGACCCCCAAAGAATGTGAAAACATAAAAAAAATAAATCTATACTCACCTTCCGATGGCCCCCGCAGTCTTGCTACGCTCCGTCCTGGCTGCCGGCAACTCTCGGTGCACTGTACTGAAGGACCTGCTGTCACATGACTATGACGTCAGCGCAGATCCTACAGTTCACCGCGAGATGGCGGCAAAGGAGGACGAGCGCTGCGGGGGCCGCCAGAAGGTAAATATGATATTTATTTTTTATTTTATTTTTTTTTCACAGGTTCTATGGTACCTGGGTCCAGAGGAGAGTCTCCTGTCCTCCACACCCGGGTACCATCCACACATTTCATCTGTAGATGCGCCTTCCATGCGTTCCAGTGATGCGTAATCCATGCGTTCCAATGCAAGTCAATGGCGGCGAAAACGCAGCGTTTCCGCAAAATTAATGGACATGCTGCGTTTTTTTCCGCAATGATAATCCGCAGCGGAAATTTCCGCAGCATGTGCGCAGCACATGCGGATTATCATTGGGGAGCATGGCTGGCCTTCTACCATGCATTTTTTAAGCATTTCTGCAGCGTTTTTGCCGCTGCGGAAACGATTAAAAAACGTATCGTGGGCACATAGCCTACTACGTGTTTTGATAATCAGGTATTAGTACATAATGACGTGGTATTAGCTTATAGGACCCATCCATCTCTTGGATTGGGTGTCATTAACGGTACTTTTTAGGCCACAGGTACCTAATCATGTCTCAATATTATTTGGCCACAGGTACCTAGTCATGTCTTTATATCAGTGTTGTGAAACCAAAATCAAGAGTGAAACATAAACATAATCTATTATGAAAAGATCTGCACCTGTTTTGGGTTTTTCACCCACTCCTGATTTTGGCTTAGAAATACCGATGCCAAATCCAAGCCAAAATGTGTCTGTGTCCTTACAGTGTAAGTATCCAAAGCATGAAGAATGACAACTGTGTTTCAAAATGCGTGAGTTACAGCATCAGTTATCACAACCTCCCCCACCCCCTTGTCTCATAAATGTGTAACAGTGTTGGATGAAGCTTCGGGAGCTCTGCGATATTGATGTGAGCGCAGAAGATCAAGTCCTATGGAAAGGATTTATTCCTGTACCCACAGAATGGTGGCAGTAATATGGGATTGGGTTTACATGGTTTCTCCCACAGTTCCCACAGCTTCAGCCGTACAATAAACAGATATGATATGAGGCAACCTCTGCAATCCTGGTACTCAGCAGTACTTCGGTCATTGTTCTGGGGTCCTAGAAATTTATACTATAGGGAGCACAGTGGAGGGGAGAAACACTGACAGGAGAGACAAAGTCTGAATGTTGCTACCTACCTTTTGTAAACGTTTAGAACTTGATTATTGATACTTACCTGTGACTTTGTGATTGGCTTTTTGTGCAGAGTCTGAGATTATTCAATCATAATCTTCCATCTATGGCATGAAGAAAATGCTGGTCTTGTTTGGCATCTAAGGCGACACGTCTATTGGGAAGAAGACTTGTCTGCT
This sequence comes from Phyllobates terribilis, assembly GCF_046119375.1. Classification (NCBI taxonomy): domain Eukaryota; kingdom Metazoa; phylum Chordata; class Amphibia; order Anura; family Dendrobatidae; genus Phyllobates; species Phyllobates terribilis. Next base: position 364,288 of record NW_027363787.1, on the reverse strand, counting down.
CAAGTGATCGGCTGCAACTGGTGCATGTGGAGGATCCAGCTGTGTTATATAGGAGGAGGCTATGATGTCATAAGAGAAAAGAGAAGCCAATGAGGTCATAAGAGAGAAGCCGTTGATGTCATAAAATAGAATCTGATGATGTCATAAGAGAGAAAAGAGAAGCTGATGAGGTCATAAGAGAGAAGCCGATGATGTCATAAAATAGAATCTGATGATGTCATAAGAGAGAAGAGAATCCTAGTACTAGCATGGCAATATTTCCTACAGCAATTCATTATATAATCTGGAATAAATATTTATTTAGAGATATCTCCTTGTTAAACTTTTTCACCCCAAAAAACTCACTATGGCAATTTACTCCATAACTACTATTATTATTATTGACATGATAAAATGTATAAATATTTAAAGTGCTCATCCTGGCACTATTAATCAGAGCTCATTTTACCTGATGCAGTTACACTATACAGATAAATGAACATACACTGTATACTCTATACCTATATACTATATATACACAAACCTACCATGTATACTCTATGTGCAAATGCATGTACACTGTATATTGGATACTCTATATCTATATACACAAACCTACCATATATACTCTATATGCAAATGCATGTACACTGTATATTGGATACTGTATATCTATATATACAAACCTACCATATATACTCTATATGCAAATGCATGTACACTGTATATTGGATACTGTATATCTATATACACAAACCTACCATATATACTCTATATGCAAATGAATGTACACTGTATATTGGATACTGTATATCTATATATACAAACCTACCATGTATACTCTATATGCAAATGCATGTACACTGTATATTGGATACTCTATATCTATGTACACAAACCTACCATATATACTCTATATGCAAATGCATGTACACTGTATATTGGATACTGTATATCTATGTACACAAACCTACCATATATACTCTATATGCAAATGCATGTACACTGTATATTGGATACTGTATATCTATATACACAAACCTACCATATATACTCTATATGCAAATGCATGTACACTGTATATTGGATACTGTATATCTATATATACAAACCTACCATGTATACTCTATATGCAAATGCATGTACACTGTATATTGGATACTGTATATCTATATATACAAACCTACCATATATACTCTATATGCAAATGAATGTACACTGTATATTGGATACTGTATATCTATATATACAAACCTACCATATATACTCTATATGCAAATGCATGTACACTGTATATTGGATACTGTATATCTATATACACAAACCTACCATATATACTCTATATGCAAATGCATGTACACTGTATATTGGATACTGTATATCTATGTACACAAACCTACCATATATACTCTATATGCAAATGCATGTACACTGTATATTGGATACTGTATATCTATATATACAAACCTACCATGTATACTCTATATGCAAATGCATGTACACTGTATATTGGATACTCTATATCTATGTACACAAACCTACCATGTATACTCTATATGCAAATGCATGTACACTGTATATTGGATACTGTATATCTATGTACACAAACCTACCATATATACTCTATATGCAAATGCATGTACACTGTATATTGGATACTGTATATCTATATATACAAACCTACCATGTATACTCTATATGCAAATGCATGTACACTGTATATTGGATACTCTATATCTATATACACAAACCTACCATATATACTCTATATGCAAATGCATGTACACTGTATATTGGATACTGTATATCTATATACACAAACCTACCATATATACTCTATATGCAAATGCATGTACACTGTATATTGGATACTGTATATCTATATATACAAACCTACCATATATACTCTATGTGCAAATGCATGTACACTGTATATTGGATACTGTATATCTATATATACAAACCTACCATATATACTCTATATGCAAATGCATGTACACTGTATATTGGATACTCTATATCTATATATACAAACCTACCATATATACTCTATATGCAAATGCATGTACACTGTATATTGGATACTGTATATCTATATATACAAACCTACCATGTATACTCTATATGCAAATGCATGTACACTGTATATTGGATACTGTATATCTATATACACAAACCTACCATATATACTCTATATGCAAATGCATGTACACTGTATATTGGATACTCTATATCTATATACACAAACCTACCATATATACTCTATATGCAAATGCATGTACACTGTATATTGGATACTGTATATCTATATATACAAACCTACCATGTATACTCTATATGCAAATGCATGTACACTGTATATTGGATACTCTATATCTATATACACAAACCTACCATATATACTCTATATGCAAATGCATGTACACTGTATATTGGATACTGTATATCTATATATACAAACCTACCATATATACTCTATATGCAAATGCATGTACACTGTATATTGGATACTCTATATCTATGTACACAAACCTACCATGTATACTCTATATGCAAATGCATGTACACTGTATATTGGATACTGTATATCTATATATACAAACCTACCATATATACTCTATATGCAAATGCATGTACACTGTATATTGGATACTCTATATCTATATACACAAACCTACCATATATACTCTATATGCAAATGCATGTACACTGTATATTGGATACTCTATATCTATGTACACAAACCTACCATATATACTCTATATGCAAATGCATGTACACTGTATATTGGATACTGTATATCTATATATACAAACCTACCATGTATACTCTATATGCAAATGCATGTACACTGTATATTGGATACTCTATATCTATATACACAAACCTACCATATATACTCTATATGCAAATGCATGTACACTGTATATTGGATACTGTATATCTATATATACAAACCTACCATATATACTCTATATGCAAATGCATGTACACTGTATATTGGATACTCTATATCTATGTACACAAACCTACCATGTATACTCTATATGCAAATGCATGTACACTGTATATTGGATACTGTATATCTATATATACAAACCTACCATATATACTCTATATGCAAATGCATGTACACTGTATATTGGATACTCTATATCTATATACACAAACCTACCATATATACTCTATATGCAAATGCATGTACACTGTATATTGGATACTCTATATCTATGTACACAAACCTACCATATATACTCTATATGCAAATGCATGTACACTGTATATTGGATACTGTATATCTATATATACAAACCTACCATGTATACTCTATATGCAAATGCATGTACACTGTATATTGGATACTCTATATCTATATACACAAACCTACCATATATACTCTATATGCAAATGCATGTACACTGTATATTGGATACTGTATATCTATATATACAAACCTACCATATATACTCTATATGCAAATGCATGTACACTGTATATTGGATACTCTATATCTATATACACAAACCTACCATATATACTCTATATGCAAATGAATGTACACTGTATATTGGATACTGTATATCTATATATACAAACCTACCATATATACTCTATATGCAAATGCATGTACACTGTATATTGGATACTGTATATCTATATACACAAACCTACCATGTATACTCTATATGCAAATGCATGTACACTGTATATTGGATACTGTATATCTATATACACAAACCTACCATATATACTCTATATGCAAATGAATGTACACTGTATATTGGATACTGTATATCTATATATACAAACCTACCATATATACTCTATATGCAAATGCATGTACACTGTATATTGGATACTGTATATCTATGTACACAAACCTACCATATATACTCTATATGCAAATGAATGTACACTGTATATTGGATACTGTATATCTATATATACAAACCTACCATATATACTCTATATGCAAATGCATGTACACTGTATATTGGATACTGTATATCTATATACACAAACCTACCATATATACACTACATACTAATGTACATAGACTTTATATATGCTACACCTACATATCTGCATATTTTCACATCCACCTTATATACATTACACGCATATATACTCACTCTCATACACTGTATAAACACATTCACCTTATATATAAGTAAAAACATAGAACTGGATTATTGATATTTACCTGTGACTTTGTGATGAACTTTTTCTGCCGAGTCTGAGATTAGTCAATCACAATCTTCCATCAATTTCACAAAGAAAATGCTGGTCTTGTTTGGCATCTAAGGGGAAACATCCGCTGGGAAGAAGACTGCTCTGCTCAAGTGATCGGCTGCAACTGGTGCATGTGGAGGATCCAGCTGTGTTATATAGGAGGAGGCTATGATGTCATAAGAGAGAAAAGAGAAGCCAATGAGGTCATAAGAGAGAAGCCGATGATGTCATAAAATAGAATCTGATGATGTCATAAGAGAGAAGAGAATCCTAGGACTAGCATGGCAATATTTCTTACAGCAATTCATTATATAATCTGGAATAAATATTTATTTAGAGATATCTCCTTGTTAACCACTTCGCGCCAGAGCCTGTTTTTGCCTTCGTGACCGGGCCAATTTTTTCAATTCTGACCACTGTCACTTTATGAGGTAATTACTCTGGAACGCTTCAACGTATTCCCCTGATTCTGAGATTGTTTTTTCATGACATATTGTACTTCATGATAGTGGTAAAATTTCTTCGATATCACTTGCGTTTATTTGTGAAAAAAATCGGAAATTTGGCGAAAATTTTGAAAATTTTGCAATTTTCAAACTTTGAATTTTCATGCCCTTAAATCAGAGAGATATGTCACACAAAATAGTTAATAAATAACATTTCCCACATGTCTACTTTACATCAGCACAATTTTGGAACCAACATTTTTTTTTGTTAGGGAGCTATAAGGGTTAAAAGTTGACCAGTGATTTCTCATTTTTCCAACAAAATTTACAAAAACATTTTTTTAGGGACCACATCATATTTGACGTCACTTTGAGGGGTCTTTATGACAGAAAATACCCAAAAGTGACACCATTCTAAAAACTGCACCCCTCAAGGTGCTCAAAACCACATTCAAGAACTTTATTAACCCTTCAGGTACTTCACCGGAATTTTTGGAATGTGGAAGAAAAAAATTAACATTTAACTTTTTTCACAAAAATGTTACTTTAGACCCAATTTTTTTTATTTTCACAGGGGTAACAGGAAAAAATAGACCCCAAATTTTTTTGTGCAATTTCTCTTGAGCGTGCTGATACCCCATATGTGAGGGAAAACCACTGTTTGGGCGCACTGCAGGGTTCGGAAGGGAAGGAGCGCCATTAGACTTTTTGAATGTAAAATTTGTCTGAATAATTAGCAGACGCCATATTGCGTTTGGAGAGCTCCTGATGTGCCTAAACAGTGGAAACCCCCCACAAGTGACACCATTTTGGAAACTAGACCCCTTAGGGAACTTATCTAGATGTGTGGTGAGCACCTTGAACCCCAAGGTGCTTCACAGAAGTTTATAATATTGAGCTGTAAAAATAAAATTTTCACATTTTTCCCACATAACCGTTTTTCATCCCTTAATTTTGCATTATCTTAAGGGTAATAGGATAAATTGCACCATGAAATTTGTTGTTCAATTTCTCCTGAACACGCTGATACCCCATATGTGGAGGCAAATTACTGTTTGAGCACATGGCAGGGTTTGAAAGGGAAGGAGCGCCATTTGACTTTTTGAATGTAAAATTTGTTTGAATAATTAGCAGACGCCATGTCACATTTGGGGAGCCCCTAATGTGCCTAAACAGTGGAAACCCCCCACAAGTGCCACCATTTTGGAAACTAGACCTCTTAGGGAACTTATCTAGATGTGTGGTGAGCACCTTGCACCCCCAGCTGCTTCACAGAAGTTTATAATATTGAGCCGTAAAAATAAAATTTTCACATTTTTCCCATAAAAAATGTTTTTCATTCCCTAATTTTGCATTATCATAAGGGTAACAGGATAAATTGCACCATGAAATTTGTTGTACAATTTCTCCTGAGTACGCCGATACCCCATATGTGGGGGAAAACCACTGCTTTGGTGTACGGCAGGGTTCGGAAGAGAAAGGAGCGCTATGTTGGCTGGGATAGGCAGCAGACGCCATGTCACATTTGAAGAGTCGCTGACATGCCAAAACAGCAGAAACCCCCACAAGTGACCCCATTTTGTAAACTACACCTCTCAAGGAATTCATCTAGGGAAGTAGTGAGTATTTTTTAATTTTTAAATTTATACCATTGGGCAGTGAAAAAAGCATAATTATATTTTTACCACAAAAAAATGTTTTACCCTCAGATTTTACATTTTCACACAGGACAATGGGTAAAAATGGTGCCGAAATGTGTCACACAATTTCTTCTAAAAGTGGCAATACCCCATATGTGGCTGTATTGTACCGCTCAGCCGTACCGCGAGATCTGGGGGGGACGGAGCACTATTTGACAATTGGAGAACAAACTATTGTAGAATAGGCATTTGGATTTGGGAGCACAAAATTTTCTGAATTTCTTTTGGGGGGCAAGGGTCATTTTGCTTTTCCAGAGCCTTTCTGCTACCAGTAACTTGGAAGTCCCTTATATTTTTAACAGATGACGGACCTGAGTGGGGACTAGCTTTTTTTGAGGACTGAGTTGAAGCTTTTATTGGGAACATTTTACGTAACATTTATCCGGCGCTCTAGGCTGAGCACTTACATCGGGGTTTCCATCTAAATTTCCAAGTGATGTAATTCAGATGAAACCCCTGCAGGATCCATTCACTATAATGAGGCAGCAGAGTTACTCTGGACTCCGTCTGGCCTCTGTTTAGCGGTGTCCTTTTTTTCAGAAGTGCACAAAACTGTGGCCAACCGCACTTTTATGCACGCCTAAAACAAATGACACCGTGGGATCCCAGGCTAGACGGCGTCCACAGTGGCCTATATCTGCCTCATTACAGGGAATCTTCCATCATGGGTTCCGGCTGAATCACGTATTTCAGAGATTTACACAGAAACTCTGGTGTAAGTGCTCAGCGCAGAGCACAGGATAAATGTGAGCAGAGCCTTACTGGGATCTTTGGGAGACATAATAAACAAATCAGTAGCAGGTGAAGAATTGGTTTTATTTATTTTTTACGCCGTTCCTAGTGTGATATAACTGATTAGATTACTTTATTCTTCGGGTCGGTGCGATTACAGAGATACCAGATTTATATCGGGTTTTTATGACTGACAGCTGTCACACACTAAAATACGCTTTTTTTGCAAAATCTAGTTTTTGCATCACCATATTTTGAGAGCTATAATTTTTCCATATTTCGGCCGACAGAGTCATGTGATGGCTTGTTTTTTGCGAGACGAGTTGACATTTTTATTGGTACCATTTTTGGGAACGTGACATTTTTTGATCGCTTTCTATTCCGTTTTTTGGGAGGTAAAATTAACAAAAACAAACAATTCAGGAATTGTTTTTTGAGGTTTTTGTTTATGCCGTTCTGCGTGTGGTAAAAGTGATCAGGCAGCGTTATTCTTGGGGTCAGTACGTTTACAGCGATACTACACTTACTGTATTTTTTTTATGTTTTGGCGCTTTTACACAATAAAACAATTTTATAGAAAAAAATATTTTTTTTGCATTGCTTTATTCTGAGCGCTATAACTTTTTTATTTTTCGGCTGATGGAGCTGTATGGCAGCTTTTTTTTTGCGGAACAAGGTGATGTTTTCAGCGGTACCATTTTTATTTCTATTTTGTTTTTTGATCGCATTTTTTTCCACTTTTTGTTTGGCGATATGATGAAAAAGCATATTTTTTTGTTCCGTTTTTTATTTATTTTTATTACGGTGTGCACAGAAGGAGTTAATTAGTGTGACAGTTTTATAGCTCGGGTTGTTTCGGACGCGGCGATACCAAATATGTGTACTTTTTTTGGTTTTGTAAAAATATACGGATTTATTGGTTTAATATTTTATTTATTTTTATTTATTTTGTGATTTTTTTTTTAATAGTTTAAAACTTTTTTTTTACTTTTTTTTACATTTTTACTTAGTCCCTGTATGGGACATTAATTTTTATTTTTCTGATCACTGATCTCATGTAATGTAATACACATATATTACATTACATGAGATCTTCCCTGACTGTTCCAGTCAGTCTCCTGTCTGGCTCAGCTTGCAGGCTGAGCCAGACAGGACACCGTATATGGCAGAGCTGGAGGCGGTCATGTGACCTCCAGCTGCCATAGCAACCCCAGGTCCTGGAAGGAAACGGAGGTCTTCGGAGAGGTAAGATGACCCCCTCTCCTCCTGCTGTCTCCTATATGCCGCGATCACTATAGATCGCAGCATATAGAAGACAGCAAGGGGTTAACATCACTGGGACCTGATCTAATCAGGTCCCGATGATGTTCCCTGTCAGAGCTAACGCTCTGCACTGGAATCGCAGCGCTTGCAGGACCCTGGGGGTCCTGAGCGCTGCGAGACCACCCACCGTTTTTAAACGTCGGCGCTGCACAGAGCCCGGCAAGCGCCGACGTTTATCTACAGTGGGCGGTCGGGAACCGGTTAAACTTTTTCACCCCAAAAAACTCACTATGGCAATTTACTCCATAACTACTATTATTATTATTGACATGATAAAATGTATAAATATTTAAAGTGCTCATCCTGGCACTATTAATCAGAGCTCATTTTACCTGATGCAGTTACACTATACAGATAAATGAACATACACTGTATACTCTATACCTATATACTATATATACACAAACCTACCATATATACTCTATATGCAAATGCATGTACACTGTATATTGGATACTCTATATCTATATACACAAACCTACCATATATACTCTATATGCAAATGCATGTACACTGTATATTGGATACTCTATATCTATGTACACAAACCTACCATATATACACTACATACTAATGCACATAGACTTTATATATGCTACACCTACATATCTTCATATTTTCACATCCACCTTATATACACTACACGCATATATACACATTCTTATACACTGTATAAACACATTCACCTTATATATAAGTAAATACATAGTAAAAACATAGAACTGGATTATTGATATTTACCTGTGACTTTGTGATGAACTTTTTCTGCTGAGTCTGAGATTAGTCAATCACAATCTTCCATCAGTTACACGGAGAAAATGCTGGTCTTGTTTGGCATCTAAGGGGAAACATCCGCTGGGAAGAAGACTGCTCTGCTCAAGTGATCGGCTGCAACTGGTGCATGTGGAGGATCCAGCTGTGTCATATAGGAGAAGGCTATGATGTCATAAGAGAGAAGCCGATGATGTCATAAGAGAAGAGAGAAGCCCAGGACTAGCATAGCAATATCTCCTACAGAAATTCATTATATAATTTGGAATAAATATTTATTTAGAGATATCTCTCTGTTAAACATGATAAAATGATGACATGTATAAATCTATAAAGGACTCATCTTGGTACTAATATTAATCAGAGCTCGTTTTGCCAGATGCAGATACACTATACAGATGCACATACACTGTATACTATATTACTATGTACTCTATACCTATACACTATATACAGTGGTGTGAAAAAGTTTTTGCCCCATCCCTGATTTCTTATTCTAACACTTAAATGTTTCAGATCACAAGACAAATGTAAATATTAGACAAAGATAACACAAGTAAAGACAAAATGCTATTTTAAATAAAGGTCTTTATTATTAAGGGAAAAAGAAATCCGAACTTACAGGGACCTGTGTGAAAAAGTGATTGCCCCCCTCCTTTAAACATAAATTAACTGTGAAAAACTACTGAATCTATCGCGCTACTTACAATATGGTAAGTTATATAGACCCAAAAAAAGGAATAAGTAAAATGATAACCTCAAAAAGAAGTAAAATGTGATATTAAGAACATAGTGATATTAATAGGTACAAGTTAACAGCACAATTTCACAAAATATCAGTTTTCCATAGGATAAATAAAGGTGCACAAGATTAAAAAGAGTCCATACAGACTTCCGGTTCCGGCTCTGACAGGGATGCGTCTGAGCTCCCAGCCCCCGTGGCGGTTAAACAGCAACATCGCACCACGCACCGACGCCACAACGCTCAAAATGAGCTCTAAGAAGGCAGCGTCACCGGCAGCAAAGGAGGGACGCATGGAGAGGTGACTCCGCAACACCGGGAGCGAGCACGGAACCTCGTCTCCTCAGCCCCAGCGGCAGAAGGTAACCGCCAAGATGGCGGCGGGCGGGAAGCAGAGGGACACAACGCGGGGACAACGACAGCAGAAGAAGCTGGAGGGTTCCGTAAGCGCAGACAGTAGCATAGATGTGGCAGCCAGTGGAGGGGAGTGTAGTGAAGGAGACGAAGAAGTACCCTCACCTGGTCACACTATGCCCCCACTAGATTATAAAAAGCTGGCACAGGAAGCATCACACTACCTAGCAGAAGATCTCAGGGAGACAATCAGAGAGGTGATGAAAGAGGCTCTGCTGGGCTTGCAAATCATATCTGACCAGCATGAATCCAGACTCCATACCTTAGAACAGAGGTTATCTGATTCGGAGGACAGGGTGTCACAACTGGAGAACCAAGTCTCTGATCTTCTCCAACAGTCAGCTTACACTAAAGACAAACTAGAGGATCTGGAGAACCGCTCGAGACGCATCAACCTGAAAATCATAGGGCTGCCTGAATCTATACCAAATGGGGCACTAAATGACATCTGAAAATTGAAATTTCTCGTGCCTTAGGGATTTCGCACAAATGCAAGGTAGAAAGAGCCCACAGAGTTGGCATGCCTCCAGCGACAAGACCAGATTCCAGCAAAATCAAAAATTCTGAGTCTCAGATGCGTGAAAAGAACCGCACCTCCCTCCAGTCAAGACCAAGACAAGTGATTGTGCGCTACCTTGATTATAAAGACAAAGAAAATATCTTGCGCACCTTTAAGGGTATGAGACGTCCAGTATTGATTGGAGAGCATAGGATCCTGATTTTTGGAGATTTTTCTGTGGCGGTTACCAAGTTGAGAAAAGCTTTTAGCCCGGCATGTAGCATCATGTACAAGAGGAACATCCGTCTCCAACTCCTGTACCCTGCAGTGCTTAAATATAGAGGCCCTGATGGCAGGCTTAGAGTGCAGCGTGATCCCCAGGAAGCGCTAAGACATCTCACGCAAAGAGAGCCTGCGGATAGAAGTAATCACATATCTCCCAGATCGGATGAAATTAGACCGTCGGGGTCTCCGGACCTTGCCGTGATGCAGACTCCCGATCGCCTGGGCCCCGGCATGGTGAAATCTTGCCCTAGTCATCGGGAGGAGGTGTCCAAACCTTGTCCCCGAAAGAAAAGGGGGGCACAAACTACAGTGGGCCCACATGAGGTCAGCACTCAATCGCTTCTGAACCTTTGCCTATTCAAGACAGTGAAGATTTGTGCTAAGTCTGTCTCTCACTGGTAACATTAAGCTGTTTTTCTTGGGGTTTCTTCCCCTTTTTTTTTAATCTTTTCCCTCTTTTCCTTCCTCCGTGGACTCTATTCTACACTATTGGATGACTTCTTGAGCATTTGGAGGATTGGAACAGGGGTTGAGGAGAGGCGCTATGTATATGCAAAGACGGTTGCTACACTTTAAACTTTGTTCATAAGCCGTTGGGCGGGAGAGAAAGGAGGTTACCTGTCAGTATATGGAAGTTCGTTTACGTCGAATATTTAGAGGGATAATTGTTGAGGGGAGGGGGAGGGTATTTTTACAAGGGGGGGAAATGGGAATGGTTTTTACTGTTGTTGTATAAAGAGTTTTCAGAGCGCGATCCACTTAATGCAACGTCGTCTCAAATTATAATGTGCTGTTATACCACAAATTATGCTTACCCAGTTAGAGAGTACCATCACCTAATCTCACTATATAACAAAGAACATGGTTAAGGTTATAACCTGGAACGTTAAAGGATTAAGATCCCCGGAATAAAGATCAATGATATTGCGACATCTGAAGAGACTTAACGCTGATATTGCCATGTTACAGGAAACTCATTTGTCCCAAAATGAAATGTTTAGAATGCATAGAATGTGGGTAGGGCAGTATATGGCTCTGGGGCGGAAGGGAGGAAAGCAGGCGTGCTAATTCTGGTCAACAGGGCCTTCCAACACAAAATCCTCTCTGAGGTCAGGGACGATGGGGGACGCCTGATACACCTGGTACTGGATAGTCCGTCAGGTAGACTAAGTCTCTATAATATTTATGCCCCTAACTCGGCCCAGAAAGACTTCTTTACATACATTCAAAAGTTGGTCCTGGAAGATGGAGAGGATACAAAAATTTTGGGGGTGACTTCAATACAGTAGTATCTAGCTTAGAAGATAGAAGAAGGGGAGGACGTCATGGACTCTGTGTTGCCCAAAACGAGGAGTTCCAGGAGGGGTCGGGACTACTCCACAATTTGATTTCCTGCTTATGCTTGGGGGATGTGTGGAGAATGTATCATCCCCTAGATCGTGGTGAATTCACACATTATTCTCACCCGCATGATTAGTGGTCACGTATAGACATGTTCTTACTGGGGGGGGGGTGCCGATAGATAGAGTAGAAGATGTGACCATAGAAGACATGGCTATTTCAGACCACAATCCAGTCACTCTACAATTGACAGATTCATCGCCAAGAGGGACAGATTATCTGTGGCGCTTCTCGTCATATCTTAGACGAGACGGGAATTTTGACAAATTATTAGGGGAATGGTGGACTGAATTCTCATTAGACAATGAAGCTCACAGGTCTGATCCACGGTTATTTTGGGAAACGAGTAAGGCCGTAATGAGAGGTAAAATCCTAGCCTACACAAAGACACAGAAATGTAAGGCCAATGAGCAGTTTAAAACTGCTAGCGAGGCCGTCAGGAAGGCGTACACTCAATTCAAAAATCTACAAACTTTGGACTTGAAATCCCAGTGGGTGACAGCTAAACAAAAATTTGACGCATGGGCCAAGAAAAAAGAGCTATTTTGGAAAGCCCAATGGGAGGTTGATTTATATAGATACGGGGATATAGCAGGAAAAATTTTAGCCAATTTAGCCAGAGGAAAGAGGCCGCATACGGCAATAACATCTTTGAAAAAGAAGGATGGTACTTTAGAATCCACTCCAAGGGGGATTAACAATCTACTCGGAAAATACTATTCAGAATTCTACAAAGACAATCTAGGGCCAAGAGAGGGAAGGGAGGACTGGTTGAAAAAAGTAAAATTACCAAACTTAGCAGAGGGAGAACTAGAGGGGTTAAATAGAGAAATAACCCAAGAAGAGGTCCTTGAGACGATAAAACACCTGGGTTCCCACAAGGCTCCGGGTCCTGACGGGTTCACTGGGGAATATTATAAAGCGCTTAATGATAAAGTTGCCACCTGCATGGTCCCTTACTTTAATAAGATCTTGAGGGGTGAGCGCCTGTCTGATCAAACCAATATGGCATATATTAAACTTTTCCCGAAAGGAGAAAGGGTAGCAACCGATCCCTCCAGTTATAGACCCATTTCACTAATCAATCAGAATCTCAAGATTCTGCCCAAGATTATGGCAGACTGTCTGGCACAAATTATGCCACGGCTTATCGGGAGCCAACAATCGGGGTTTATAAAGGGAAGGTCGGCAGTGGGTAATATTAGGAAGGCTATATTGATCCTGGATGAGGTGGGAAGGGGGAGGTTATGCAGGGATGATCCACCGGCATTACTATTGTTGGACGACGAAAAAGCGTTTGACAATGTAAGTTGGGCATGGCTTGATATGGTTTTGGATGCCTTTGGCTTTCTCGGGTCCTTTAGTACCTTTCTAAAAACACTATACTTTAACACAAGAGCGAAGGTGAACACCCCGGGCTTTCTGTCTGCAGCCTTCCCCTTGGAGAAGGGAAAACGCCAGGGATGTCCCTTGTCTCCTTTGCTTTTCAACCTGGCAACTGAACCTTTTTCTCGATTCCTCAATGATGGCGATGCATTTGAAGGAATACGAGTAGGGCAAAGAACTGTTGAATCAGCTTTATTTGCTGACAACGTAATATTATTTTTAAATAGACCGGGAAGAGATATGGGCAACCTGCTTGCACAGCTTGAAGTCTATGGCTCCTTTTCTGGCTTCAAACTAAACAAATCTAAATGTGAGCTGCTCAGACTGGGTGAGTCAGGTCGCAACATCCATCATGAGAGGTTGGTGGACCGGATAGGAGGTATTAAGGTTAGACGTGACCACATAAAATATCTAGGGGTTTATCTGGGGAGGTCTGCGAGCTCTGTGTATTCTCTGAACTTTGGCCCGTTAATTGCCAAGATAGAGAAAGAGTTGGAGGAGTGGAAAAACCTCCCATTGTCTCTATTGGGGAGGTGTCATCTGATAAAGATGATTAGTTTAGCGAGACTGCTGTACCCACTACAGACGATCCCTCTTCTCCTCCGATATACAGACATCAAACGACTCAATGTAGCATTCACGAGATTCTTATGGAGAGGAAAGAGAGCGAGAATAAGAACTGATACCCTGACGCTTCCCAAAGACAGGGGGTGGTTAGGACTCCCGGATATTAGGGGATATAATTTGGCTTGTCTTTCCCGACATGTGCTAGACTGGCTAAAGAAATCTAGCAAACACTCTAACTATGAAGATGAGGTGGAACCATGGGACCCGGTTAGTCTCCTTCATGCCTCTTGGTCTGACATTCCACAGTCTTTGAAACACTCATTGATATACAGAGACACAGCGATGTGCTGGAAGCGGTCCGAAAGAAATTTAAGTTGGCGTGGAGGGTTTCAAAATATTTGAATCCCTGGGCCCATATCGGCTTTAAAAATGGGAAGGGAGAACATTCTATTCAAGGAATGGAGAGTTAGGGGCATTCAGAGGATGGGTGACCTGTTACATGTGACTAAGAAAAGATGGTTACGTGGGTCGGAAGTGTTAGAGAAGTACGGTCTATCGGCCATGCAGTTGATGCAATATGGACAACTACAGTTCCATGTCTTAAACCAGCTGAAGGATGTCTCGATGGAATGCGTTACAATCTCTTACTTATACAAACGATTGAAAGACATAACCTCATTTGAGGGCGTTGATAAGAGATTTAAAGGTTGGGAGAGATTGATTTAAACTGAAGATCTGGAGGACAAAATACTTAAAGGCTGGGAATTGGTGAGAAAGTATATACCTAATGAAAAGTGGAGGATCATGCAATTCCGTATCATGTATAGAGCGATATTTGGCTTTACCATACCACCAACACCACAAGCACCTGATAGGTTACAAAGTTGCCCAAAATGTGACACCCCTAAGACAGATATGATTCATGGCCTGTGGACTTGTACAGCTATTCAGGGTTTTTGGAGACGGGTTATTACGGCAACACAAGATATTTATAATAATGACATAGGTCACGACCCCTTGACATGGCTGTTACACTTCCCGGCGGAAAAAATTTGGAGATGAAAAGAAGCTAGATTATTGCACATTATAGCTATAACAGCTAAGAAACTTATTTTAAGGGACTGGCTGAGTGGGGCATGCCCCAAGATCCCAGACTTAGTAACAATGCTGAAAGACAACATATTGACTGAGAGGATGGAAGCTGAGAGAAACAAGGATATCTTGACAGAAATTTTTTTTAATACGTGGAGAGCCTTCAAAATTTTGCATCTGACCCCGGACGAGTTGGTTCGTACGGTCCTTCCATTTAAAAATTCCAACTGGTATCTACTAGAAGACTTGAATGGTACTCTGGGGATCTTAAAGATATAGAAGTGGTTTTATTGTTTGTGGTGATAGCGGAGGAACCTTCATTCGATATCTTTCAGGACACTACTAGAGTCATTTGATATACATGATAGATGGCTGTACTGCATTTTGTGGATGTATCTATATTGGGGGCTTATGTTTGATTTTGATTTTGTGCTCTTATGATGTTATTTTGTTATTTTGCTATTTTGTACCATTGACAAACTGTAATAAAAATGATTTTGGAAAAAAAAAAAAAAAAAAAAGAGTCCATAATAATAATATCATAGAATCATAGAATGGTAGAGTTGGAAGGGACCTCCTGGGTCATCTGGTCCAACCCCCTGCTCAAAGCAGGATTCACTAGATCATCTCAGACAGATGTCTGTCCAGCCTCTGTTTGAAGACGTCCATTGAAGGGGAACTAACCACCTCTCGTGGCAGCATGTTCCACTCATTAATCACCCTAACTGTCAAAAAGTTTTTTCTAATATCTAATCTGTGTCTCCTCCCATTTAGTTTCATCCCATTGCTTCTAGTCTTTCCTTGTGCAAATGAGAATAAAGATGATCCTTCTACAATGTGACAGCCCTTGACATATTTGTAGACAGCTATTAAGTCTCCTCTCAGTCTTCTTTTTTGCAAGCTAAACATTCCCAAATCCTGCAACCGTTCCTCATAGGACATGGTTTGCAGACCAGTCACCATTCTGGTCGCTCTTCTCTGAACTTGCTCCAGTTTGTCTATGTCTTTTTTAAAATGTGGTGCCCAATGTACACAGCATTCCAGATGAGGTCTGACCAAAGAGGAGTAAAGACCGATAATGACTTCACGTGATCTAGACTGTATGCTTCTGTTAATACATCCCAGAATTGTATTTGCCTTTTTTGCTGCTGCATCACACTGTTGACTCATGTTCAGTCTATGACCTATTAGTATACCTAAGTCTTTTTCACATGTACTGTTGCTTAGCTCTATTCCTCCCATTCTGTATATGCTTTTTTCATTTTTATTGCCCAGATGTAGTACTTTGCATTTTTCCCGGTTAAAAACCATTCTGTTGGTTGCTGCCCACTGCTCCAGTTTATTTAGGTCTTTTTGAATCCTCTCTCTCTCTTCTCTAGTATTAGCTATCCCTCCTAGCTTTGTGTCATCAGCAAATTTAATCAGTTTACCCTCAATTCCTTCATCTAAATCATTGATAAAGATGTTGAACAATACAGGTCCCAGGACGGAGCCCTGTGGTACCCCACTTGAGACATTCATCCAGCTGGATGTGAAGCCATTTACAACCACCCTTTGAGTCCGATCACTAAGCCAGTTATGAATCCACCTAACAGTTGCCTGGTCCATTGCATACTTGGTCATTTTTTCAATAAGGACAGTGTGAGATACTTTGTCAAATGCTTTGCTGAAGTCAAGATATACTATCATTGGACACCACTTTGTCCATCCACAGCGTGCAACCATTATATTTCGCCAGAAAAGAGTCCCAAACCTCCAGATCCGCCTTGATCTCCTGAGTAACGCGAAAAAATGATGCGACGATGATTTTCCTGCCAACGCCTCCGATAATCACCTGGAAAACACCCTGACCATCGGCATTATCCTGCAAGCAAAATTAAGCTTGCCCAACAATGACCGTACTACCTTCAACCTTATTTTCTTGACGCGTCGCACCGCCGCTTCCGCCAGCCGCAAATCCATCAACTTTCCTTTAGGAAGCCTACACTCCATCGCCACACTGTCAATTTCTATACCCAAAAAACACATCACCGTAGCAGGGCCCTCCGTCTTGTCTGCGGCTAATGGGATCCCAAACAACACCGTCACCTTCTTTAAAGTTACCCACAAAACTGAACACACTAACAAGCCAGAAGGCCCAACACAAAAGAAATCATTCAGGTAGTGAATTATTGAAGAGACCCCGGACATGTCCCGAACCACCCATTCAACAAATAAACTAAAAGCCTCAAAGTATGAGCATGATATAGAGCAGCCCATGGGCAAACAACGATCTACAAAAATGTTTTCATCCCACATGCAGCCTAACAGATGAAGAGTGTCCGGATGCACTGGAAGCAAGCGAAAAGCCGCCTCAATATCCGATTTTGCCATTGTGGCGCCCCTGCGGGGTCAGTCGCCACAGAGGTACTGCATCTCACCCAGAGGTGTGGTATCTCACTCTCAGGTAAGGATGGAGTACTGCCCGGGACCCACCCACTTGCATCCAACACTACACCCTTCCAGGCCAGCAGGCGGGGCAAGATGCACTGCCTTATGCTGAGCCCTGTCCCTGTTGGAAGTGCGGTGGAACCGACTGAGGGGGAACCAAGTATTGGGTGAGGGTGGAGGAAGCAGCTAGGGGAGCACTTCAGTAGGTGTATAAAAAGGGGAGCCATCTTGAGAGAGAGAGTCCAGTCAGTCAGTGTTCAGTCTGAGGAGAGAGTGGTGGAAGCAGGAGCTCTGCTCAGAGAAGAGAGCCTAGACAGAGAGGCCCAGGAGGACTGGCTGAAGAGGAAGGGAGCAGAGGAAGGCTCCAGGAGTAAGGGGATCCCAGGGGCACGGCAAGTGCGGAAGCCACCAATGCGCCCGAATCTGCAGGAACGTGGAGGTATCAGGCCGCAAAGAGGACCGGCCCCTAACTAGTGGAGAACTACAAGGCTCAGCTAGAAACCGGATGCTTCTGTACTTTCAGGGTGCAGCTGCTCACAACCACAACTACATCGCTAAAAAGGTAGCCACATAGGATTCAGGGGACTGCAGGTTACCCGCCAAAATCCGAGGTTACCGGCTTGGGACACTGGCGCAGGGCAGGAGGGTGAGAGCCAGCGCAGGAAGACGACCGAGTAAGGCACACAGACTGGGGTCCCGTTATGTACTCCTGAGGCACCTGGGAGATTGCTGAACCCCTGCCTTGGTAAACACAGGACGGTGTGGGAGGTTACCCTGGTCCTGGTAACCTGGAGTTCAACAACTGTGAGTAAACCTTGAAGACTACACCCCACTGTGTCCTAGAATTATTATCTGCGCCATCACCTGCACTACACCGCACCAACCACATCCGCCCTATAGTATCACTACTTACTGCCCTGGAGCTAAGCTCTCCCTGTGGAGAGCTGAACCAACTCTGCTGTGTCATCATCAGTTCCAGAGGATCTGCACCGCAGCGGCGGCCCCATATAGCAGCATATCACAGGTGTCGTCACGAACATTATATAAAAACTATATTCCCTTTTCTTTAATCCCTTTTATTAACCGCCCTGGGTCACGGACCGGGTCACTGCCACTGTGACACCCCCAGCACCGACCTGCCCCGCTACAGAGTACCCCACGGCCCAGGGGGCGAGTCACCACCAACGCAGCTTGCCCTGCTGCCCTTACCAACCCTAATGACTTATCAAACGATAACTCTACCGGGATGCCATTCACGGAGTCCTCTTCTAGAGAAGATAAGTGATGAATAAGCCAAAACTTATTTGGTACCAGCTTGGGTACAACATTCAAAGGGGAAATTCTCAATTCTGGCCAAGGCGGATCCAGAAACGGTCCCGCCGTGCTCCCCAAAGCCACTTCATTATACAGCGTTTCCATCACCACCTCCGGGTGTTCCCCTGCCGATTTCAAATTTCCCGGCCTAAATTTTGGCGCTCCAGGATCAAACGGAATCCTGAAACCCTCAGAAAAACCCAGCTCAATTAACCTAGCCGCCTCCATATCTGGATATCTATTTAAAAATGGAAGCATCGCCTCGACCTTCACGGGAGTCCTCCCTCTTTCCAGAACCCTCACCTCTTTTGCCTTTTGCTCGTTTAAAGCACTTACTGAGCCCCTGACTTCCCCTACATCCAAAACACTCGTGCTTAAACTTGCATGTGCCCCCAAACTTACATTGCCCCTAGTTGAACTGCCAACAAAAACCTTTCTTTATAGACACTGAAGATCCGCTGGCTGTCTCCTGCCCTCCGGTTTCTGCTGCTGGGCTTTCAGTGCCCCACAACCTCGGACTCCGGTGTCCAGTTCTTCTGCGCTTCCTCTGGGGTGAACTGCCATGCAGCTCCACTCCCTAGGTCTTTCCTCATCGACGTCCTGACTTCAACTCCTTTCTTCTTTCCTCAAACTAACCCCGCCTCCAGATCCCAGTTGCTAAGGGGAGGAGCTCCCCTTGCTGGTCTGGAGCCAGGAAAGTGTTGCATGCTAGCAAAACCTGATTAGGGGACCCCTCCTTGCTTCGAGGCATGGCATCACCCCTTGTGAGGGAGGCAATGCCACTGTGGCACCCGGACTCCTGGGGTGCCACATACACTTCAATTATCCAACCGAACCACCTCATCCTCCTTTTCTTTCTCAGTATTACTCTTTTCCTGTGATAACACCGAGCCACCACCCTGCAGGCGCACTCCCGCCTGCCCAGATCCTGCTCCTGAACCTCCGGAAGCCACTCACGCCACTGCCGGCGACCTCACATCACTTGCCCCCTGTGACGCCAAGCCCTGCAATACACTTAATAATTGACCCCATAGATAATGCACCCACCAATTGCCCCTTGAATATTCCCTATAACACCCTCTGAATTACTAACCCCCAACACACCCCGAGCACCACCCACATCAGTTAAATTATGAACAAGGGTAGTCTCCTCATCAGGCTGCCTCAGAGAGATCCTCTGACTGGCCGCGACATCTCCTGACGGAACTTGCTCATGTTCTGACGGTCCCTATGAAATCTCGCCCTCCTCTCAGCTTTTCTCCATGTTTTCAACGTTGTCAGGTCTTGATAAAGGCGCAGAAGGAGCTGCCTGACGACGCTGCCGCTCCGGATCCAAAGATAGCTCCCTAAGGTCCCGCACATCTGCCGGCCGCTTCCTGCCCGATAATCTTAAAAGGGCCCCGCAGGACAGCCTGCCCCCGCAATCTCCCGTGGCACTCCTGGACCCCAGATCCTCCCATCCACAGACCCACCCTGCCGCCTGCAGGAGGGCCGCTCATCTCTCATCCGTCCCCTTTCTTGACCACCTGCTGCTGCGCCAGTGTTCCTCATGGCTCTGCTGCACCTCCGCCCTGCAAGCCGTGCTCCTCCCTGCCGACTGTGGGAAGGCCCTTCACGCTCCCTCCCCCGCCGGGGTCGACCCCAGCATGACATCGCGGCCACCGCTGCAGACAGCAACTCCTCCCCCGCCGTACACTGGACGCTGGTCCCGCCCTCATCCGCAGACCGTGGGAGGACTCCTCATCCCGCCATCTTGCCAGGTATAACCCACGGCTGGCTTGTCACCGGGGGTCACCGCCGCGCTGCTCGGGGGCCTTTTAGGCCGCAAACCGGAAGAGGGCCGCAGCGCAGGCACGCCCACTTCTGGTAGGCTGCGGCTCCGGCGAGGATTCCTCCTGGGGATCGGAGAAGGAGCCTCAGGCACGCGCTGCTCCCCTGGCTGCCGAGGTCCCCGAGGGGGCTCCTGGAGCTTCTCCTGCTCCGAACCTCACCTGCTGGTGAGTAACGCTCCGGCGGCCGTGACCGCTGCAGGCCTCCCTGAAGCTTCTTCTGCAGCCGACGACTGTGCACAGGTCACCCGCAGCTGCTGCTGCACCAAGTCTGCCCCATGGATTGCTGAGACAGGCCGCGCTAGGTCCAGCAAGGCCACAAGATCTGCCATGGCTCCACTGCAGGGTCTGGTCTGCTTCAGCTGCGATCCAGGAAGCAAGAGGAGGTAACTGACCCCTGCCCTTCCTTATATCATCTCTTGCTCCTCCCCCCACCTCTTCCCCTCCAATCAAAACTCCCCACACTACTCCTAATCCCTTATTCAAAATTTTAACTCCTTCACTCCCACCCTCCTATCTTGTCATGTGGCCTATACGCCCTATGGGGCTCCCTGGCCTTCCTTACTAATGGTAGAGGGAAACTTACCCTTGTATACTTCGCCTGCCCCAGCAAGAGATTTTCTAATGCCTGGATTGCTTGGAGTTCCCTGTCTGTGGTAAAAATAGAATTGGTGGAATTTATCATGAAACATTTCTTAACAGTTTTTGAATAAAAAGATTTATCTTTAATGGCTCAAAAATGGTTAAAATTTGCTGCGGGTCTCACACACACACAGTCTGGAAAACAACAAGGCTATGTGATCTGATCCATAGATTATAATGGGTGGGTGAACACCGCGGATATAACCCGTACGTGAAACACTGTCGTCTGAATGAGGCATTGACGCGCCCCCGGGGCAATGGGGTACTCGGCATCCGGGCCTGTGGATGCTGGTGGGGGATATCACGGTGGCTGGCCCGGTCCGTGGCCCAGAGTGGTCAACCAAAAAGGGGGATTTGTAACTTGGATAGGAAAAATATAATAAATAGTTTGTGACGCCACCTGTGGTACCTGGTAAGGATTACCAGCGCTGCTGCAGACCTCCGGGGGGTGATGGGATGGCAGCTGAGGTGGAGCGGCCCCCGGGGCCGTGTGGAGTTTGATGGTGGTGATGCTGGGACTTGTAGTGCAGGCGGATGGCGCAGCAGAAGTAACTGACAGAGTCAGGGGATTCGCTTCAATACCTTTACTGGTGCGGATGTCAGGTACGGTCCAGGGTACTCAGTAGGATGGGTGCACTTCAGAACTTCTCCCCAGTGAGTGGGTATAAGGCCTCCTGGTCCGTGTCTGCCTCTCTGTATGCTCCTGGCCAGCCTGCAACTGGGCCTAGCTTATGTGTCGTGTTGTTCCTTCACCTGTCGCTCGGTAGTAGGACCTTCTGCTGGCAACCACTATCCCTGGTAAAGCTGGGGCCTTCGTGGTACCTGATCCTGTAATGGGTCTAGCTTCAGGTCGTCGAGGGACTTGTAGTCCTGGAATGCCGGTGAACCCTACTGGGTATAAAGGGACCCTGTAGGCGCGGACCTGGTGTCCGGTTTGTATATCGGGGTGAGCCTATGAAGCTCCTCTGCCCCCTCAACTCCTCTCTCCTTTCTCCTCTCTGCCGTCGGCCACACTCGGGGCCCTCAGAACTTAGCAGCAGACGCGCTGCGTCTTCGCTGCTCTCAGCGTCAGCACGCTCTCTGACTCTGACTGAACTTCTCACTGACTGAGCTGCCTGGCTCCACCCTCCATATATATATCCCTAACAGGCTCCCTCTGGTGGTGTGAGGTGGAAGGGTGGAGGTGTTTGTATGTAATGAGGGCCTCTTGTGGAGAAGTCCATCCATGCACCCTGGGTCCTGTGGTACCTGTGAACAGCAGGGTGCCACAGCATGAGGGGAGTCTGATTAGGCATTATTTCAAAAGGAAGTCTGGGGTTTGTATTACAGAGGATTGTGGTCAGGAGTCTGCATTAAAGGGGTTGTTGGACAACCCCTTCTTGATCTAAATGTTTGGCCATAATAAAATTAAAACGCCTGAGTATAGGTGAGTATAAGCTTTTTTATTTTATTGGGGCCAAGCGTGGGGGTGAAGGAGTTGTCCAAGTAGTGGACAACTTCTTTAAGAGAGAGTCTGGTTTGGGTATGGATTTATGAACTCTGGTAACTGTATCTTTTAGGGCTCTGTTCCAATCCGAGTTCACAGAGCTGCAGTACTGAAAGGAGGGACGGAGCCACTGATTACACAGGAGGTCACTGACCATAAGTTTTTCCTAAGAAATCAAAGGTCAAAAGCAGCAGACACTGAAGAAATGATATAGCAGGTAGGCATCAAACATGTAGAAGAGACTTAAATGTTTATTTTTTGCCCAATTTATATAAACCCTCGTCATGATTCATATCGTCTAAATAATACTAACTGCATCACTAGGATAGGTTCATAATTAGTATTACGCTTCCTACTTCCATTATATCTACAAACTATTGCTCTTCTTATTTTCTGCACACATTGTTATACTTGGGGCTCACTGTATATTACATACTAGGGATTTTTTAGGCTGCAGGGGCCGTTGTTCTTTTCCCCATGGGAGATATTGCATGTGTTATGTTGCACTTATTGTGTGATAATGATTATTTGCTGGATATGTTATTGCAGATTTACATGGCTTTGAATGTGTTGTGAACATGGGTCAGAATGATTCTCGCTGTGGCATAACTTGAAGCTCATGGGCCCTGATGCAAAAGCTCCAACGGGGCCCCTAGTTATTGCAAATCTTCAATAGTAATGGTCTTTTCACATGGGCCAAAGGGACCTTTGAGGCCCCTCGGCTCCAGGGCCCGCGTGCTATTGCAACCCCTGCACCTATAGTTACTCCCCTGGATTGTAGATGTGACATCTATTTTGTCATCATATTGGGGAGAAATCAAGTATCATGGTCAAATTGGCATATTGCTATCACTTAGCCAGCGTAGGAATTCAGGAGAGGCAAAGACGGCTAGTCACCCATGTGGGAGTAGAGAAATAGGTAGAATAAATAGGTCATATTCCCTATTTAACCCCTTCATGGTGCGACCCTTTTCTGTTTTTGCACTTTTGTTTTTTACTCCTCTTCTTACCAGAGCCATAACTTTTTACATTTTCTGTCAATATGGCCGTGTAAGGGCTTGTTTTTGCGGGACAAGTTGTACTTTTGAACGACACCATTGGTTGTACTGGAAAACAGGAAAAAATTCCAAGTGTGGTGAAATTGCAAAAAAAATTAAATTCCACAGTTGTTTTCTGGGTTTTTCTTTTACCATGCTCACTAAATGCTGAAACTGACCTGCCTTTATGATTCTCCAGGTCATTATGAGTTTGTAGATACTAAACATGTATAGTTTTTTTTTTTTATTTAAATGGTAAAAAAATCTAAAGTTTGTTAAAAAAAAAAAAAAAAGTCACCATTTTCTGAGACCCGTAGCGTCTCCATTTTTCGGCTTCTGGGGCTGGGTGAGGGCTTATTTTTTGCTCACCGAGCTGATGTTTTTATTGATACCATTTTGGGGTAAACCTTGGGGAGACTAGAAGCTGCAATCATCCGATCGCCTGTGCTACACATAGCGCTGTATGTAGCAAAAATGTTCACTTGCATCCCTGCAATGACAACTGTAGGGGTCTCCTGCAGACACCGGGTTGTCATGCCAACCCATCGACGATGCGCAGTCATGTGACATGGGCGCCGATGGGCGGGTCTTGTGACGCTCTTCCAGCGGAGCCGTCTTAAATGCCGCTGTCAGAGATTGACAGCGGCATTTAACATGTTAATAATCACGAGAGAATCGCGATTCCACCCACGGCTGTTAGGAGCACATGACAGCTGATCAGATCCGCTGTCAAGTCCCCGGAAAGGTGCGGGCTCATCGTCGGAGCCTGCATCTAAGGCGAAGACACGTCATGCGCCGTATATGTACGGCGCATGTCATGAAAGGGTTAACAGGACAGGCTTAGCCTTTGGTGTGACCTACTGATAATATTATTTAGAATCTGATAACTGTGACCGAATTGTTGGCCAAATGATGCTTCAGTTGATCATTTGGCCGACAACCATCTTGGCCGTCTCTCCCATACACGGAAGCGCTCACTTGGCCGAGTGCTCCTGTGTTCTCTATGAGAGAAACTGACAAACATCTCTGTCAGCAGCTTATCTCAGAGAGAATGAAGTGATCGGCAGTCCAAAATTGTATATGCCCAAATAATATCTTCCCTGACCAGTTGATTGGCGCGCCAATATGACGCGCCACATGGGCCCTGGGGTACTTGGTGCCGGGCTGGTCGTTGCTAGGGGAGATGTCATAGTGGCGGTGACCTGGTCCGTGACCCAGGGTGGTCAATAAAAGGGGATATTTACAGGGGATTTATAGTTTTTATATAATGTTCGTGACGCCACCTGTGGTATGTGGCTAAAGGGAGCCGCCGCTGCGGAGCAGGTCCTCTGGAGCTGATGTTAGTGCAGCAGAGTTGGTTCAGCTCTCCACAGGCAGAGCTTAGCTCCAGGGTAGGAAATGGTGATGTTGTACACTGTGTTCCAAATTATTATGCAAATAATATTTTCTCAGATTTTCCCAAATTACCTATATGAATTGCAGTCATTGTAATTTTCCAGTCAAATAACTATTAGAGTACAATTGAAAGGTTTTTGTACAAACTGCCTATGATAACAGTATATTTAAAAAAAAATAAAACACTCAAACTGCACTCAAAATGCATGTTCCAAATTATTATGCACAGCAGCGTTTTCAACCTTTTCATTTTAATAAAGAACAAAAAAATGGTCATTTTTGAAATTATAAGCATTAGCAGGTTATTACAAACTGAAATCAAACAGTTTTCAACTCAAAACTTTATTCTAGGTGATGTTACATTTGCACATAGGACCCCTTGTTCGAAAGGAGCTTTTGAACTCTCTCGTCCATTGAATTTGTCAGGTTTTGGCTGGTTTCTGCTTCAATTGTTTTGTATGAGGACAGAATACCCTCCCAGAGCTGTTGCTTAGATGTGAACTGCCTCCCGCCATCATAGACACTCCTTTTGATGATGCTCCAGAGGTTCTCAATGGGGTTGAGGTCAGGGGAGCATGGGGGCCACACCATAAGTTTGTCCCCTTTTATGCCCATAGCAGCCAGAGATGCAGATGTGTTATGTGCAGCATGAGACGGGGCATTATCATGCATGAAAATGATCTTGCTGCGGAATGCACGGTTCTTCTTCTTGAACCATGGCAGGAAATGCTGTTTGAGAAACTCAACATACATTATGGAGTTCATCTTTACCCCTTCAGGGATCCTAAAGGGGCCGACAATCTCTCTTCCCATGATTCCCGCGCAAAACATTACTCCACCTCCTCCTTGTTGGCGCCATAGCCGTATTTGCATGGGGTGTCCATCAACCAGCCATCCTCCTCCTCCACTCCATCCATCTGGACCATTGAGCGTTGCACAGCACTCATCGGTGAACAAAACAGTTTTGAAGTCAGTCTTCATATATTGTTTGGCCCACTGGAGCCGTTTCTGCTTGTGTGCAGTGGATAGAGGAGGTCGACAGGTTGGCTTACGCACAGCTGCAAACCTCTGAAGGACCCTGCATCTTGTTGTTCGGGGGACGTTGGAGGCACCAGCTGCTTCAAAAACTTGTCTGCTGCTATGACAAGGCTTTTTTGCCACTGCTCTTTTAACCTGACGTAATTGCCTGTAGGAAAGTCCTCAATTTTCCCTTATCAGCACGCACACGTGTGTACTGTGAATCAGCTACATACTTCTTGATTGTGAGATGATCACGATGAAGTGTCTTGGCAATGTTGATTGTAGTCATGCCTTGACCTAAACGCTCCACAATTTGTTGCTTCTCAGCAGCCGACACATCCTTTTTCTTTCCCATTTTGGCAGAAAATGTAGGCTGCTTAATAATGTGGGACAGCCTTCTTAAGTAGTCTTGCCTTTCATTGGACACACCTGCCAAACTAATTAGCACAAGTGTCTGCTATTGCTTACAGTGATTTAAAGAGCCCCGACACACATCACCATCAATGAGTTTAACTGACAAACAAAAAAATTCTTACTTTATCACCCCTAAACACTTTTGCTGTGAAGTGTAGTGCAGGGAATGATGGCGCAGTAATAAGTCGCAGAGACAGTGGGGTGCCGTCTTCCGGATTTACTCACAGTTCTCACTTTGCTCCTGGTTACAACTGCAGATCATAACTTCCCACGTTGTCCTGTGCTTACTCAGGGAGGGGTACAGCAAACCCTCAGGTACCTCCTGAGTACATAACAGGACCCCCTTCTGTGTGTTCCTTCTGGCTGTCTTCCTACACCTCACACCCAGTGTCGCAATCCAGTGACCGCGGACCTTGTCGGGTGACGTTTTCTCTGTCCCCTGGGTCCTCTATGGCCACCTTTTCGGTGAAATAGATGTGGCTTTTGGCTGCAGCACTTGAAATGCTGCACCCTCCGGTTACCTAGTTGAATATTGCAATTCTCACTAGTTAGGGGCCGGTCCCCTCTGCGACCCGCTCTCTCCACCGCCTGGTAGATTTGGGTGTACGGGTGGCCTCCAGCACTGCTCATACCCCTGGGATCCTTTCTTCACTCCTGGAGCCTTCCCTCTGCTCCCGTTCCTTCCTCTTCTCCTTCTCCTGGGCCTCCTCACTAGGCCCTCCTCCTGAGCAGAGCTCCTGCTCTGACTCTCTCTCTGACTCAACCCCCTCAGAACTTCACTCACTCTAGAATGTTCCACCCTCTCTTTCATATTGCTCCTTACTGTGCTCCCCTGAACTGCTTCCTCTACCCACACCCACTACATGGTTCCCCCTACTTTGGTTCCCCCAACTCCAGCCAGGGACAGGGCTCAGCAGAGGAGCAGCGCATTTTGCCCCTCCTGCTGGTCTGTAGTAGTGTAGTGTTGAATGCAGGTGTTAGGATTCCGGGCTGTACTCCTTCCTTACCTGAGAGTGAGATACCACACCTCTGGGTGAGATGCAGTACCTCTGTGGCGACTGAACCCGCAGGGGCGCCACACATACATATGACGCTCCCACTGGGCCGTGGGGTACCCGGTGCCGGGCTGGTAGATGCTGGGGGATGTTACAGTGGCAGTGACCCGGTCCGTGACCCAGGGCGGTCAATAAAAAGGGTTATTGATTGGGGATTTATAGTGATTGTATAAAGTACGTGACGCCACCTGTGGTATGCGGCTAAGGGAGCCGCTGCTGCGGAGCAGGTCCTCTGGAGCTGATGTGAGTGCAGCAGGGATGGTGTAGCTCTCCACAGGTAGAACTCAGCTCCAGGGCAGTGTAGATGTTATAGGTTATGCTGGGCGTTGTAGTACAGGGGTTGATGGCGCAGCAATAATCACAGAGACAGTGGGGTGCAGTCTTCCGAGTTTACTTACAGTTGATAAGTTCCTCCGGTTACAGGGTCCGGACTACAACCTCCCACATCGTGCTGCGTTCACCAGGCAGGGGTTCAGCAATCCCTCAGGTGATTCAAGAGTGTCTGACAGGACCCCTTTCTATGTGCCTTCCTCAGTCGTCTTCCTGCGCTGGCTCTCGCCCTCCTGCCCTGTGCCTCGCAACCAGTGTCCCAATCCGGTAGCCTCGGGTCTTGTCGGGTGACCTGCTGTCCCCTGGACCCTCTGTGGCCACCTTTTCGGCGACATAGTTGCGGATGTGGCCACTGCACCTTGCAAGTACAGCAGCCTCCGGTCCCTAGCTGAGCCTTGTAGTTCTCCACTAGTTTAGGGGTCGGTCCCCTCTGCGGCTCGATCCCTCCACCGCCTGGCAGATTCGGGCGTACGGGTGGCCTCCAGCACTGCCCGTACCCCTGGGATCCCTTCTGTTCCTGGAGCCTTTCTCCTGCTCCCTCTCCTCTCTCAGTCCTGGGCCTCTCACTAGGCCCGCCTCCGAAGCAGAGCTCCTGCAGAGCCTCTGCTCCACACACTCTCCTCCTCTGACTGGCTTGTCTTTCTAAGATGGTTCCCTCTTTTATATCACTCCCTCACCAGTGCTCCCCTGATCTACGTCCTCCACTCACACCCACTACATGGTTCCCCCTCGCTAGGTTCCCCACCACTCCAGCCAGGGACTGTGCACTCCCGTAGGAGCAATCTCGCCCTGCCCTACTGAAGTGGATGTGTTGGATGCAGGTGTTAGGGTCCCGGGCTGTACTCCTTCCTTACCTGAGAGTGAGATACCACACCTCTGGGTGAGATGCAGTACCTCTGTGGCGACTGAACCCTCAGGGGCACCACACATATTAGAGTGTAAGGCATACTTATTGATATGAATGCGTCGACCGACTTTAGACTTATGTATGGGGGACTGAAAGCTGCATTTACACCTAAAATACAGCTTTCAGTCCCTTCTAAAGAGGCAGCCAATCACACACAATAAACAAGCTAAATGCTCATTTATCGGGTGAAATGATCTAGATGTAATGATGCAGATAGTGAGGATGCAGGGATAGTTAACCAAAGCTATTTATTTTCCTACCACAGAAAGAACGTTTAACTATAGGAACACATGGTGATGCAGGTATATGGAGACAACTAACACAATCTTAGCAGTAATGACAATAAAAGCAGTGTAATAAATGCAATATCTTACTCTATGTTCTATCTGCGTGCAGTCTCATTTCACAGTTAAACGACTATTAATGTCTTTAGCTCAAAGAGCCTCACTGCCAGCGCCAGGCTTGTAGCTGTAATATGCGCTTCAAGCGCCTTTGATTGTTATACTGGCACTAACGGGGGACACCGGTACTTTCCGCTAAGCCACAAGTGCCTCATATGTGAGTCACTTAGTGGGTTCTTCACACTGGCCACCCTCGTTCGTTTCTGAAGTGCAGCCCACACCCTGTACCGTTCGTCTACGCTTGAATTAAAGGCCTGGTTCACTTGGGTCTTCTCGTCAGCACGGCAGACGTCCTGCTTCATCCAATGACCACCGTCTGATCTTCGGTGCTTGACCTGCGGCATCTTGACTGGTGAAGACTGGGGTTTGGGTCTTGACCAACCGAATCTGGGCTTAAATCAGCCATTATCTGCTGTGAAAAATCCGAGCTCGGCATATGAGCCTGCATTAAAGTCAGGGACATGACCTTTGAAGTACATTAACGTCATAGGTCGTGAAGGGGTTAATGTCATTACCTAATCTCTTTTCTAATATACATTACTTAAAAAATCCCTATTGTTCACTAGACTATCTGACTCCTTTTTTTTATTTTTTTTTTTATCTTCTTCCTGTTTCACGTTGCTTCGTTTGAGAACCCCAAGTGCATACTGGGATTTACAAACAAACCATCATCAGGGAGCAGAGGCTGCCGTCATTGCAGTAGCGCCTGTCCTTTCCCTGAATTAAGAGCCGTCAGTGATGTCCTTTTCAGGGTCTGGGCTAGTTCCTCCTCTACTGAGCATGCGTCTGTTGTCAACATCATCCCACACTGATAACATCACCTCCACCTTCCTGATATAGGGCCACATGGCTCATGTGTTTCGCTGTGACCACTGCACCCTAGTTGCACTCTTGTGAAACAGTGTAAGGCTATGTGCCCATGATGCAGAAATGCTGTGGATTTTTCCTGAGCGTTTCTGCATCTCTCTGGCAGAAAAAACGCATGCGGATTTTACATGCGTTTTTTCTGCCAGGTAGAAGCGTAAGTGAAGCTTTTTTAACATGCGATTTCGCATGCGAGTTGTGAAGCACTTTTCTAAGCGATTTTAGCATCACTTGGAAAAGTGCTTGACAACTTGGTCACACTATAAATCCATGCAAACGGCATGGATTTATATAGTGTGACCAAGTTACGATACTGCAAATGCAGCATCAATAGTAAAAAAAAGAATACAAATGGTGAAAAATAAAAAAAAAACATATACTCACCTGGCCCCTGATCTCCTTCTCCGTTGCGTCCGGTGTCTTCAGCGGCTCGCGGTGGTGTAAAAGGACCTTCCATGACGTCATTTAGTCATGTGACAGGTCACATGACTAAATGACATCATGGAAGGTCCTTTTACCACCGCGAGCAGCCGAAGACACCGGAGAAGGAGACCGGGGGCCATCAGAAGGTGAGTATATGTTTATTTTTTATTTTAATTCTTTTTTAACTACAGGTAGTATGGTACCCGGGACTGAAAGGGAGTCTCCTCTTCTCCAGACACAGGTACCATCTGCGCATTGAACCGCATAATATCCGCATGTGCACATGTAGTCATGCGGATGTTATGCGGTCCAATACAAGTCAATGGTGGCTAAAACGCCGCGATTCCGCAAAATTAATGGTAGTGCTGCGGATTTTTCCGCAATGATAATCTGCAGCGGAAATTTCCCAGCATGTGCTCAGCAAATGCGGATTATCATTGGGGAACATTGCAGACCTTCTACCAAGCGTTTTTTAAGCGTTTCCACGGCGGAATTGCTGCTACGGAAGTGCTTAAAAAACATTGTGGGCATCGTGGGCACGCAGCCTAAGGGGGCTCTCTCTAGCTACCACCTCTCTAACATGCTGTAGCCTTGCTGACCATGCATTCGTTCACAGATAATCTCCAGGTCTGGCTGACACAACTGACACCTTTACAAAATCATCACTATCCCGGAGTCAGTATGAAAAAGGTCCTGAGCTCAATGCTCCCACACATTATTCACATCTTTAAATTTGCTATGACTGAGATAGCTGCTGCTAGTGCCCTTACTACAGTGCCTGACAGAGCCAACCAACAAAACTAGGCTTTTGTTACACGCACGACACTAGGTTCAAATAGGGCGAGACGGGTTTCATAAATTCATTGGAATCTTGGGGGAACCGTTACTCAGGGCAACCATAGGCTGCAGCTTCTCTCAGGCACATGATAGATTCAGTTGCTGACCAGACACATCTGACAAGAGTCTTGTTCAACAGTTTAACAGTGGAATTTAATCTGAAGCATGGCCAGTGCAGTTCAGGGATATTACAGCAACAATCTTCATTACAGCACAGTCTCATAAAGCAGGCACAGGAACCTCAGTCTCTTCAGTAGCATAATTCAGCACAAATTAGATCTCTTGGCAACACACTTCTATACGTAAACAGCAGGCTTTTCCTTCACAAGGACTCACTAGTACACAACATTCTTTATTCTGCATGGAGATGGAGGGGGGAGGGTTTGATGAGGAAGATGATCTCTGTGACACAATTCCTTCAATTCCTTATCTTCCTGCCTGATGGTAGATTTCCTGAACTAACAGTGCAAGGTATCTGACCTGTGTTGAGTTTCACCCTAGACTTGAATCCTGTTCTCTTTCCTGCACTTCTGTGAGATACAGATCACATACCACTTCTCCCTTTGGCTGCAGCCAGAATAGTAAACAAGTTCCCCACAATCCCCCTGGGGCTCTGCTAACCACTCCCTGTCTCTTGTGACTGTGTTAACTCTTATAGTTGCTGGATCCTTTTGAAGCAACAGCACTATTTCTGCATGTCACACTTTCCCTTCTTTTTTAATGTCGTTCTCGATATTCGTTTTAATTGGTCAAGCTGACCAATTCTGAGACAGTGCTAAAAGTTGAATAACTTTATATACAAATTGGCATTGTCATATTGGCATAAAATTTACAAACATCAATAACAACCTGTTCTTACGACCTTTTGCTTGTAGAACTCCTGAAAGAAATACACAATTAAAACAATCAGCATCTCTTCCGCTGGAGGTTTTCATACGTCTTCAACCAGCTCTCTCTCTCACTAGGCCAAAACAAGTCTTT
Organism: Phyllobates terribilis; assembly: GCF_046119375.1. Classification (NCBI taxonomy): domain Eukaryota; kingdom Metazoa; phylum Chordata; class Amphibia; order Anura; family Dendrobatidae; genus Phyllobates; species Phyllobates terribilis. The sequence goes on along the minus strand of NW_027363787.1, from coordinate 331,353 downwards.
CCACCAGGTAACATTGTCCATAATGTCTCTCGGTGGTGAATACCACTCAAGTGAGCTTACCTGGTCCGTAGGCAGAAATACCTGTTTCCAATGGACAGTCCTTGGCACTTGACTCGGTTCACCGAGTGTCTCATATGTCAGCATCACAGGCCTCCTCACTTCTCGAGTCGACATCCTCCTGGTAGGTTGTTCCTCAGATACCACGGGTTCCTCGGTTGCAGGAGTTTCTTCTGCCACACTCATTTCTCGAACTTCCTCAAATGATCTTGGAACTGCCTCTGTAAGTTACTGTACTTCTCTTGAATCGTTCGTTTCCACCTGGTCTGGTAATTCTGCTACTCCTAAGTGTCGATCGGTCTCTTCAGTGAACGGTGTTAGATCATCAAATCTGAATTGGACTATATCTGTACTCCTTGGTACAAACTCTGGAGCCTGGGGACTTACTTCACTCTCCTGAGGATGGTACATCCCTCTCCTTGCCGGTCCGAGAAATACAACGGTGTGTTCTTCTTCATGTGAACTTTCAAGATCACTATCCATCTTCGGAGCTTCAGTCTGTGGTGGTCCCTTAGTCGATCTCGGACGATGTTGTTCTACTTCTGGAAAGTCTTGTTGTGGTGGGAGATAATCACAGGGTAGTAGTAAATTCCGATGGACTATTCTGGTTTCCAATCGGATTTCATACACTGGACTGTCATCGGCTTTCCTCCTTACGACCACATACACCTTGTCTTCCCAGTACAAACAAAGTTTTCCCGGACCGCCTTTTGTTCTTGACTAGCACACGGCTTCCCAGTGCCAATTCTGCTCCATAACATTTTCAGTCATAGTACTCCTTGCTCTTGCTCTGTCCTTGCGTAACCACTTTGGACGCTATGTTGTATCCCTCTGCCATCCGTTCCTTCCATTTCCGAACAAACTCTGGATATGTTCTGTAAGTCTCTGATACTGGAGTATCGAACATGATGTCGATTGACAGTCTTGGCGATTGACCGTACAATAGAAAGAAGGGTGAGTAACCCATTGCATTGCTCTTTGTACAGTTATAGGCATGTACCACTTTTGACAGAGAACTATTCCAGTCTTTCTTCTCGTCAGCTGTTAAAGTGCGCAACATCGACAATAATGTCCTACTAAAACGTTTCACTTGTCCATTACCCTCTGGGTGATAGGGCATTATGTGGGATCTCTGAATCCTACAGTACTTTCCTATCTTGGCAAAGATCTGGTTCTCAAATTCTCTTCCTTGGTCATGGTGTAACCTCGTAGGGAACCCAAACCTCAAAGCAAAATCATTGAAGATCTTCTCTGCTGCTGTTCGACCCGCTTTATTGGTGGTGACATATGCTTGAGCAAATCAAGTAAAATGGTCCATCACCACCAAGATGTATTCGTCACCACCCTTGCACGTCTCGAGATGTAGAAAGTCTATTGAGACCATCTCAAACGGATACGTAGTTTGGATGTTGCCCATAGGTGCCCGGGTTGATGTGTTGGGACGTTTATCTTTCAGACCCCCACACTCCCTGGTCACGTATCTCTCAATATCTCACTGCATGTACGGCCAGAAGAAACGTTCACGGATCAAGTTTGTTGTCCTTTCCACTCCCAGGTGTCCCATGTTTTCATGGAGTTCTTTTAAGACCAATCTACGAAATACTCTGGGTAGTACCAACTGCCGGTTTTGACCTCCTTTACGATACAGGATACCGTCTTCACTGAGGTAGAGCTTCATCCATTCTTTAACTAAAACAGATACTGCTGGTGACTCATTATCTCTCTCCCATTTACTTGGAAACCAATTTTGGTCCACATAAAGTAGTATTCTACCATTTATCTGATCTTCCCGTTGTGCTCTATGGATTTTTCCTTTTGGTAGTCGTTGAATAGACAGGGGGTAATCTTGTTCTCTCGCTTTTATGGTGGTTTCCACCGTCAACGGACACCACAATGGTGTGTTGTCCTTTTGATAAGCTTGTACTGCTTGGGCAGTGCTCTCAATTGCTTCCAAACTGACTTCCTCTGAGCTTTCTTGCATGAACTGATCAGGCTCTAGTGGGATTTTCCACAATCTGTCAGCATCCGCCTTGCATTTTCCTGGCCTGTACTTGATGCTGAAATTGAAGTCAGCTAGTTCAGCGACTCATCTCTGACCTGTTGCATTCAGTTTGGCTGTAGTGAGGACATAGGTCAAAGGGTTGTTGTCAGTGTATACCTCAAACTCTTTGCTGTAGTAGAGATAATCTCTAAATGGTTCACAGATAGTCCATTTCAACTCCAGGAACTTCAATTTTCCGGAATGTAGATGGTAATTCTTCTCGGCGTCTGTCAACGTTCTAGAACCTTAACCTTAACCTTTTCTATCTTGATGCTGATACAGGGCAGCTCCCAGTCCAACTTGAGAAACGTCACAATGAAGAACAAACGGTAAGTTGAAATCAGGATATCCCAAGATGGGTGGTTTTACCAGGTAGTCTACTAGTTCTTCCAATACCTCCTGGTGGTCTGCTGTCCAGAGAATGGGCTTTTGGGATGAAACGGCGTTGCTTCTTTTAAGCCCAGTTCTACCCGCATTCTTCTTTTTCTCCGTGGGTGTTGTTGACTCTGTCGCCCCCCCCCCACCAAGAGGAGGTATAGTGGGGCGGCAATCCTGGAGAAGTTCCGAACGTAAGTACGACAGTAGGAGGGGAATAATAATATCTACCTCAACTCCCCGACAGTTGAGGGCCGCTTGTCTTTTAAGGCCGGTACCAGAGCGATTTCTGCTGGGTCTATGGTATATTCTTCTCCGGACACAATTTTCCCTAGAAATCGGACTTGCCTTTTGAACAGTTCACACTTCTTTGGGGGTCAACTTAACTCCATATTGTTGACTTGATATCGTTGTAATACGGTCCTCACGTGTTCAACATGCTCCCAGAAAGTTTTTCTGTGTACCACATTGTCATCCAAGTACAGCTGGAAGATATTATCCCTCAATCCTTCTAAATATGTCTCCATGCTCCTCTGGAATTTTTCTGGAGCTGAACTGAGCCCAAACGGTATGCAGATCCACTCGTATATCCCGCATGGTGTGATGAATGCTGTCAAAGGTCTACTGGACTCTTCAACAAACCCTTGATGGTATGCTTTACCCTGATCGAGGACAGAGAACCAGGTACTTCCTGATAGGTTATCCAGCATATCTTGAATCTGTGGTATCGGGTGCTGATCAGGTACTGACTTTCGGTTTAGTTCCCGGTAATCACAGCAGAGTCTCAACGTACCGTCCTTCTTCCTAACACAAAGAATAGGAGAGGAATAAGACGGCTTTTACTTTTGGACCCAAACTCTGTTGATTAGATCTTGTAAATACTCTTTCACTTCACGGTGTAATGGTTTTGGCACAGACATGTAACTTCTGGTTACTGGGGTCATGTCTTTCAAATTGATTTCCAACTGCACCAACGGGATACCGCCTATATCAGAGTCATCTTTGGAGAATGCATGACACTCTTCTCTCAGCATCTGTTTTGCTACCGCTCTATCTTCAGCACACAAGTGTTCTAGGGGTACTGGGGGATCCCAGGACCCCGAGGTGGGTCGTGCAATTTCCTCCCCTGGTCAACTCCTGTTCCTTGGTGGGGAGACTGAATTCATGGTAGACCCGTGGGCGGGTCTCACACTGGCTGAATATACAGTTTTAACGGTTTCAATGTGACCTAACACAGTCTTTGGATCCCTTGTTTCGTAGTATTCATCACCGGTACTTTCACTCGAGTAAACCCACCAGTAGGAATGGTAAGCACAGTCTCACCTTGAACTAGGCCTTCCGGAAGTTCTGATGAGTCTTTTGGCATGAACAGTCTTTTCTGAACTTTTCTTACCAGTTCTACCTGGACTCCACACCTCACCCCCACCATTTGGTTTGCAGGAATGATGTTTGGGCGCCAGCCTACCTTGACTTCTTTTAGGTTCATTGTATTCTGTGCTTTCTTTACTCTATGAATCACATTTTCCACCACGACATTGGGTATGGCAAGCAATGTGACAGTTGCATCCACCACCAGCGTCACTGACTTGTGTTTCATGATGACCTCACTGATTACATTATAACCCAGGATAGGATCCTCTTCCACGTTCTGATCACTGGTCACGAGAAAAGGTACCAAAAGCTCAATGGTGTTGCTGTTGTTCGTGGCCCTCAGTTGGAAAGTCACTTCCACCCAGCCTATGAAAGGGACTTCGGTCAGGTTGACTGCTTTGCCGTGGAGTTCCACTGGTCCTAAGAGTTTGAAGGCACGTATGTGGCAGGTAGCGCCTTCTCCATTCTTCATTTAAAAGGCTCGCTTGGGCTCCTGTGTCCCACAGTGCTGTTATCAGGAGTCCATCTAGCTGGCACTATATAAAGCATCTTTCGCTGATTAGGCCGATGATGCTATCTTTACTGACCGAGGAATCCTCCTCCCAGGAGTTCATCATTTGACCTCCACACTGGGCATTAAGTAACTGATGCCCCTGTCTCTCTTGCAGCTGTTGTAGACGGAAACACACTTGGGGATAGTAATAACGCAGCTGTTTTAGCTCATATGCCGTTCTGGGGTTTGGTGAGATTTGGATTTGCTTCTGGGACCTCCTCTGTGTCGTGGTTACCAGTCGCCCCTCTCTGGCAACCTCCTGTCTTTTAACCCAAAAGACCATGACCATTGGCATTCCTTGGCATAATGTCCTTCCTCACCACATCTTAGTCAGTGTACACATACCGTACTCTGATTTGATGAACGGCACGCTTCACAAGCCGGGTATCTTCTGTTTTGGAACCCACTCCTGGGTCTGAGGGATGCAGGTTCTGTTCTGGAATGAATCAACTTTTTCATCTCAATCAACTCAGCTCGCAGTTCTCCTATTACTTCTTCCCAGTCAGCGCTGGCGGTCCTCTCTTTTGTTGGTGCTTTAAGGTTCCCTCTCGGAGGTGGCACTGGAGGGTCTCCATGATTATCTTCAGACTGGCCACTGGGGGTCTCCAACCTCAGCTGACTCATTTTGGTGATTTAGAAGCTAATTTAAAAAAACATCACAGTATAAGATAATGCCTTATCAACACCAGGTCTGATTACCAAGGCATTGCAGGATGCAGCAAGCCTCCATGATAAAGGCCGGGGCAGCACATGTGCAAAATACTGAGGCAGACAGCCACTCACTAACCTACCAATTCATGGAGGGGGTGACTGTGTAGTATTATACATGCACACCGATGGAGTTTGCATAGGGCACCAATCACTCAGATATGTGTGATGCACAGTGTCTGGCTTGCAGCCTATTGATGACGCCCATACTATTAGATCAGGGGGGCTGCCCAGCACTATATACGTGCACCCCCACAGGACAGACGCCCCAATTTACCCAGCCAACACTAAAGAGGCCTGGCTGCATCCTGCACAAAAATGTGTAAAAAAGATGAAAAATAGTGTATAAGATAAATACACCACATGAGGTAAGGGTCGATATTTTGACCAAAATACGCAAGCTCGCAACCCAGCATCAAGGGTCCCCATACTTGCGAGTCCTAACATTAAACATTAAAAATACGCAAGCTCCATCGGTGTGCGTGTGCACGTATAATACTACACAGCCACCCCCTCCATGTAATCTGACCTGGTGTTGGTAAGGAATTTGTCTTTTACTGTGATATTTTTTGATTTAGGAGCAGAGCCTTTCTTTATCTTTTGTTCGCTCTCTGACTCCAAACTAGCTGCCTCATTCATTTGTTCAATTAGGATTTTGTCCAGAATGCCAGGATCTTCTAGGTACTGTTTCAGCTGCGACTTGATGTATGTACTGATTAACCCTGTTCCCAATGATCTCAAGAACTTCTTCTGGACTAGTCCAGCATCAAACCTCTCGTCCGCTTCTACATCTCTGGATGCAAACAACAGTCTATCCTTCAGTTCAATTTCTCTGCACAAGAAACTTTGGGGTGATTCATTATTTTTCTGTGAGAGGTTAATGAGTCGGTGGAACAATTCTGAAGTACTCTCTTCTTTATAGTGCCCTTTTAAAATCATCTTCAGTTGTTGCAAGGTCAATTGACTCTTCATTTCTAGCATACTACAGAGGTTCATTCCTGGGCTGATCACTTCACCACCCCCTCAACGATTTCATCTGGCTGGTAGCCTTTCTGTAAGCCTGCATCAATCTGGTGAAACAAGTTCATATAAGACAGTTTCTCTTTCTGTTCACACTCTCCAATCTTTCCCAGGATCTTGAATTCTTTACTTATGGTGATTTGTGGTGTTAGAGAGGACTGTCTTCCTGATTTATCTAACCCGAGCAGGTTAAAGGTTCTGTCTGAGTCTGTCACCCGTTAAGAGATTTTGGTCGATTCCTGCAGGGCTGTTGTTAGGGTTTTGAGTTGTTCTTTCAATTCCCGTAGTTCAGTCTGCGGACAGAGATTCCCGCTTTTGGTAATTGGTGCCGTCCCTCCATCCTCCAACTTCAACCTGGTTAGAAACTGTGTTAGCTCCTGGAGGCATGTCCCCATGACGTCTTCAGCTTCTTTCTCCCCCAGCTCATCCATTTTTGCATTAATGGCAGCTAACAGTTGCCTGCGGTTGTGTGCTTTAGAAATCTGTTCTTCTGACATCTTTATATGCTACTGTTCTTAATTCTTCGCAGGTTAACTGAAGAAACCGCTCACTAATTCTGTCTATTTGTATTTCAACATCCATTGCTGCTAGTGAGTTTTCTTTAGGGATGGTCCCCTTTAAGTGGTGTAGCAGAGTTAAGTTGAGGTGCTGTGCTGCTGTATTTTTCCAGACATTTTTCCTCTTCTCCCTCTAGACATTAATCCCCGCTCAGTCCTCCCCATATGGGCCACCAATGTTACACGCACACCGCTAGGTTCAGATAGGGCGAGACGGGTTTCATAAATTCATTGGAATCCTGGAGGAACTGTTACTCAGGATGACCATAGGCTGCAGCTTCTCTCAGGCACATGATAGATTCAGTTGCTGACCAGACACATCTGACAAGAGTCTTTTTCAACAGTTTAACAGTGGGATTTAATCTTAAGCACGGCCAGTGCAGTTCAGGGATATTACAGCAACAATCTTCATTACAGCACAGTCTCATAAAGCAGGCACATGAGTTCATATCACAGCTACTGATGATGACTAAACAGCTCTGACTGTTTACTTATGTTAACCTATCTAGGGAATGCAGAGTGGAGGATAATTACCATGTCTTTCCTAGAGGCTCAGATGATCCTGGCTGTGGATGCTCATGTGATGCTGTGCTGATGCATCATGGTACTGATAGCAAAGTATACAAGAAAAACTTCTTTGTGAAATCCGAGGCTAAAGAGAAGCAAAGATGGGGCTTAACTGCAGGAAACTGAGTAAATTTTATATAAAAGAATTGCAGAGTGTAATAAACTTGGTGAGGGGTATAGTAGCTGGATTGCGTCTTTCATCATGAATTTTTTTTTTTAATTCCAGACATGCTTTATTATCAATACCAATTTAACACTTCTGAAGACATTACAGAAAGAAGACATCAGAAATCAATACAGAGATGGATTTCGTACAGATGGCGGCATTTGATGAGGCATGTTGGCCAATGAAGTTGATATGGGAAAGAATTAACCATGCATTTACATCAGATTCTCCCCGAAGTCATTTGGGTTCCAAAAAGGAGAATATATATGGGTTTTTAGCTCGAACAATGAAAAATATTCTGTGGTCTGGGACACTTTTTGCTCATACTGGAAAGTGAAAACTCCATTCGGCCCTGTTTTACATTTCATTGGACCTCTGTTTATTGATGGAACAAGTAAAGGATTATATGTACCACCATCACTTACTGTCATTGTATCAGATACACATATTTTAATGCCTGCTCGAGCTTCAATGGTGGATGAAAACATTTTAAAAATTTCCCGTTTTGTTATAAACTCTATATAATACAGTGATGTATATGATAAACACATTTGATTTATAAAGGTGTTTTACTTTATATATACTTTGTTGCAAATTTACATTTTCCCCTACAGGTGTTCATATCTCTTATGTAGGTATCTCATGTTAGAAAAAAAATAGTTAATAGGAGTTATATGCATTTACATGTTGTTATAAACATCAATTATGCAGTCATTTTCTTCATTTAAATATATAGTATGGCACCCTCTTGTGTTCAAAGTGTATATCAATGTGCAGGCGCAGTTAATGTGCTTAGTGCTGCTGGACATGCATGCTCGGTCTCTCTCCTCTGTTTACTGTAGACAAGCCAATAGCTGTCTGCAATGGTTCTCAGGTAAAAAGCCGAGCTTTAGCAATAGCCAGGGGCGTACATAGAAATCATGGGGCCCCATAGCAGAAATTCTAATTGGGTCCACCCTCCCAAAAAAAAAATAATTGTCAGCGTCACAGAAGACCATATCTCACAACTTTTCAGCCTTTGTATAGTCATTTTCCTCCTGCTGAAGTCTTAGATTCCTCTTTCAGTGCCCCCATAAAGTATAATGCCAACAAAAGTGCCCACCAAACACAATATGATACCCCCACAGTGAATTCCTCCACATTAGCCTCCACATGCACAGTATAATGACTCAACTGTACCCCACCTCAATTCCTAAGGTAAAGTATGGTGACCCTAACACAGTATAATCCCCCAACTGTGGCCCTCACACAGCCCTCCATGCAGGATAATGGGTCTACATACAGTTTAATTGCCCCATACTATATAATGGCCCTCCAAACAGTAAACAGTATAATGGCCCCCACACAGCCCTCCACACAGTATGATGGACCCCATGCAAACCTTCATGCTGTATACTTTCTTGCATACAGTATAATGGCCCCCCACATAGCCCTCCAAATATTAAAATGGTCCCCCACATAGTCTTCCATATAATGTAATGCGACCCCTCATAATCCTCCATATAGTGGGATGTATTAACAGAAGCATACAGTCTAGATCACGTGAAGTCATTATCGGTCTTTACTCCTCTTTGGTCAGACCTCATCTGGAATACTGTGTACAGTTTTGGGCACCACATTTTAAAAAAGACATAGACAAACTGGAGCAAGTTCAGAGAAGAGCGACCAGAATGGTGACTGGTCTGCAAACCATGTCCTATGAGGAACGGTTGCAGGATTTGGGAATGTTTAGCTTGCAAAAAAGAAGACTGAGAGGAGACTTAATAGCTGTCTACAAATATCTCAAGGGCTGTCACATTGTAGAAGGATCATCTTTATTCTCATTTGCACAAGGAAAGACTGGAAGCAATGGGATGAAACTAAATGGGAGGAGACACAGATTAGATATTAGAAAAAACTTTTTGACAGTTAGTTTGATTAATGAGTGGAACAGGCTGATACAAGAGGTGGTGAGTTCCCCTTCAATGGACGTCTTCAAACAGAGGCTGGACAGACATCTGTCTGAGATGATTTAGTGAATCCTGCTTTGAGCAGGGGGTTGGACCAGATGACCCAGGAGGTCCCTTCCAACTCTACCATTCTATGATAATGCACCCCCTTAATCCTCTATATAGTATAATGCGCCCCATGATCCTCCATATAGCATAATGCACCCCCCATAATCCTCCATATAGTATAATGCATTCCCCATAGTCCTCCATACATTATAATGCACCCCCATGGTCCTTCATAGAATATAATGCACTCCCCATGGTCTTCCATACAATATAATGCACCCCCCATGGTCTACCATAAAATATAATGCACCCCCATGGTCCTCCATACAATATAATGCACCCCCCATGGTTCTCCATACAATATAATGAACCCCCATTTTCCTCTATACAATATAATGCACTTGCCCTGGTCCTCCATATAATATAATGCACCTGTCATGGTCCTCCATGCAGCATCATTTTTGAAACACCATTTTTTTATTGTTAGGAATTTAGAAGGGTTAAAAGTTGACCAGCAATTTCTCAATTTTCAAACAAAATTTACAAAACTATTTTTTTGTAGGGAGCGCATCAGATCTGAAGTGACTATGAGGGGTCTATATGACAAATGACCCAAACGTGACACCATTTTAAAAACTGCACCCCTCAAAGTGCTCAAAGCCACATTCAATAAGTTTATTAACCCTGCAGGTGCTTCACAGGAATTAAAGCAATGTGCAAGGAAAAAAATTAAAATTGAACTTTTTCCCACAAAAATTTCGATTTAGCCCCAAATTTTGCATTTTCACAAGGGTAACAGGAGAAAATGGGCTATATAATTTGTTGTGCAATTTCTCTAACAGCAATCAGAGAGCGGGATCAATGAAATGGGTCCCTGCATTTCTGTCAGTGGAAGCTGTCTGCATGGAGCAGTCACTGTTTGATTTCACACAGTGACCGCTTAAATTCATGATGGACATAGCTCGTCATGATGCGGGAACTGACACTTGCTCATGAAGTGCTATGTTCATCATTCATCGTTAAGGGGTTAAAGGGAAACTGTAAGATCAAAAAACTGGATGAGTTGTAGTTTTTAATGACAACTTTTTACCATATAATGTTCTGTTAAATGGGAAAACAAATCCAAGTGGGGTGAAATGGTGACAAAAATGCAATTTCTTCACTGTTTTTTGGGGATTGTTTTTACAGAAGTCATTCTGCAGCAAAATTTACTTGGTAATATGATTCTCCCAGTCAGTATGATTACAATACCAAACTTTTTATATTTTAAGGGGAAACAGTCATGTAAAAAAAGCTATTAACCTGCAGATATGAGGTTAATCTGCAGGTTAATAGCGTTCTAAAGCTGCCTGGTTCACGCACTGAGAGCCCCGCTGCCAGAAGGGAATTACCTTTATTCTTTGCAGCAGCCTCAGGCTTTCAACCATAGGGGTATGGCTAGTGCAGCTTCAGTCGCTGCTCAGTGCATAATGAGCGATGGCTGTAGCTGCGCCCCGGCACTGTTTGACAGCCAGCTCTAAACCTGAGCTCTAATGTTGAGCCGGCTGTCAGTCAGTGCCAGGGCGTGGTTTCAGCCACCACTCACTATGACGGAAGCTACACCGGCCGCACCAGTATGACTGAAAGCCCGAGGCTGAAGAGAGGAATAAAGTTAATTTCCTCCCGGCTGCAGGGCTCTCAGTGTGGGCACCGGACAGCTTTAGAACGCTATTAACATGCAGAGTTACCCCATATCTGCAGGTTAATAGCATTTTTTTTTAACATGAGAGGTTTATTTTAATAGTTAAGAAAATTCAGAACCTTCTTTAACAAAAAAGGTTATTGTCACTATTTTCTGAGACTGGTAACCTTTTCTATTTATTTTTTTGTCCAAGGAACTGGGTGAAGGCTTATTTAATTGGTTTAATTGTTTTTTATTGTATGTTTGGGGAGAAGCGCAGAAACCAAGAGATGTTTCATTTTTTTGCCTTCCACCATTTAACGTACACTTTAAGTACTTTTATACGTTGAGCCTTTTAGCACAGAAATAATAAGTTTACTCTTGTACTGCAGTGCGTAAGACGTGCCAGTGACTCACTGACACAGCCTGTTACGCCCTGCTTATAGCAGAATCAACAAACCACCGTACTGTGGGGTCATCAGATGACCTTGGGGTACCATGGCAATTATCACCATCAGCGATTAGGATCACGGGGGGGGCGATGGTATCAAACGGAATCTTTAAAACCCCTTTTAACAACTTAGGTGCTGTTGTCGCAATTGACAGTGGAAAGGGGTTAATTGGGCCCGATCGTTTCCAAAACCGGTAGGGGCCGAAGCTGCAGGGTGTCAGTTTTCGTATACAGCTGTCACTCATGAGAATTTTGCTCACTTGCAGGTGCTATACACTTATTCCTAATCGCCGATCAGGAATGAGGCCTCTTTATGACTGATGTTTTAATGTGTATTGGTGGTTTTTAAAGGGAATCTGTCACCACTTTGGAGTTACCAGACCTCTACTATGGGCATACAGAGTATAGAAAAGTAAATCTATACATACCTGTATGGCCCATGGTAGAGGTCTGAATGCAGAGAAATGTAGTTTTATCTCCTTGGTTTTTCACAGGCTTGGTGTCCCCCGGATGCCAAGCTATCTTCGCCCATCTGCTTGTTCTTCCACCAATTCCCCGCCTATGTACATGTTTACCATATTTCCCCCCCTCCCTGCACGTCACAGGGCCCTGTGACATGCGCTTTTTTCCCCCTCACCTCCCGGCGCATGCGCAAAGCGCAGCTCACGGGGAGCGAGCTTTGTTTCCTCCCAGGCCCGTTTGGCTGAGTACAGTGCAGCAGTGTTCTATTGCGCAGGTGCCGGGGAGTCACTGTGAAAGTCTCATTTATACTAACATAAGCCCATCTTTTTATAGGGGTGGCTTGGTTACATAAGAGATTGCATAATGGTTGCATAACTATTTGCATGAGTATTGGTAAGACAATGATTTGGCAGAAATACTGATTTTGTGAGATGATGGATTGTCTTTATGGCACCTGAACTACTGTACGTCTCAAATACCAGCGTAAATAGTTTGTCCTTGGCCGAATAGAAGCCTGGAGTTTCTCATTGTTCCATCTCAAAAGGGAAATTTTATCTTCACTTCAGAAGCCAAACTCCCATCCAGTCAAAGCCAAATATTGCACAATATAGTACAAACAAGGATGAAGTGCAGACATAAGATAACGCCACTAAAGAATATTCAGGAAACAAAAATCAAAATGAAAAGGAAATGTAGCAATTTCTTTCACAATTCCCCTTTTTTATCATCTTGCATACCTTTCTAAAATACCTTCCCTGCCTCACCATCACAGGTCTGCAAGACAACCCTACTACATAAGGTCCAAGGCTAAACCTATGTAAATTATGGGATGATAGTCCTGCACAGCATCTATTCAGATGAATCTTGTTAGTCAGACTTTCTATGCCTATCTACCATTACTCTAACAGTTTAAAACAATGTATCAATATTATAATAAAAGATATATAATTGATTTATAACTGCAAACATTATAGATGATATAGTCCATATGAATTAAAGATTAACCACTGAGTGACCACCAATATGACTTAAAACTGACCTGAGCTATAAGTGAATTTAGCATCCTCCTACGGGTGAAAATGCAGCAGCTGTCGGCTGTACACTATAGCTCACTTTAATTACAAATTCCCTAACGTATCCTCCCCAGTCTGACTTCTTGCCTCTTTTTTTTAAACTTCCAATGGAATTTTGTTTGAGAACTCCCAATGCATGCTGAGATACTCAAATGAGCCCTCATCAGGGGGCAGAGGCTGCAGTCACCTCCGTAGCCTCTGCTGCCTCCCAAAAACAAAGCGGCATCAGCGACGTCTGTTTCAGGGCTGGGCTAGTCCTTACTCTAATGATAATGTGTCGGTTGTAAATTCTGACGTATTCTCACTATGAGCTTCCTGTGCTATATTCTTTTGAATTCACAGTGCGCTCCCTTGCCAGCTTTAGAGAGAAATGACAAGCCAGAAGGAGAGAACAATATAGCAAAGAGAAGCCCAAAAAGGTTATATATAAAAATGCAAAAAGTTTATTTAGAACAATTTAAAAACTGTAGTAGCAGGTCACCAAGAAAATTCCAGGAGACAGTGCAGATAGACCAACGCATTTCAGCTTAGCGCCTTATTCTAGAGAGAAATGACAAGCCAGAAGGAGAGAGCACTCTCAGTAGAAATTGTAAGGAGACCACGAAGCAAGCAATGACTAGCCCATCCCCTGAAACACAGGTCACAGATGACGCTTTGTTAAAAGGTCCGCAGCCTCTGACTCCTGATGTTGTCCCGTGTGAGTATCCCAAAATTCACTGGAATTCTCAAATGAAACATCATTGGTGTTGCACAGCTTCTGGATACCCACAGTTGCGGTAGAAACTTCACAGAGCAGATTACATGGGATAACAAGCTTTTACTTCTCAGAACATGAGGTAAAGGAAAAAATGCGCAGTCACTCAGTACTGCACCAGGAAGTAAGAACAAAACTGAAAGTACAAGAGAGACTTTTTTTTCTTTTACAATACAGTAAACAAGGAAACTTTACACAACATCGCCATCTACTGTCAGATCAGCATAAAGTCCCCCTTCACACAAACAAAGAAGTCCACAACTGTTGCATATACCAACACCCTTTCTCAACAGTAAGGACTTATTCAGTCAAACCTAATTTCTTCATTATTCTCTGATGTTTTTCAGCATTCAATGCCTTTGTGAAAATGTCTGCTGTCATATCTTCAGTTGGACAATATTCTAATTTCAGGATTCCTTGTTCCTGATGGTCCCTCAAGAAATGATACTTCACATCAATGTGCTTGGTTCTTGGGTTAACTCTTTCCATCTGAGCAAGAACAAGACATCCCTGATTGTCCTCATTTATTTTTGTTGGTTCCAACTGTGCTTGTCCTAGGTCTGTTAGCAATTGTCTAAAACCATAGAACTTCTTGACGCGCATGTGCTGCTGCAACATATTCTGCTTCTGTTGATGACAGCATTACTATTGATTGTTTTTTACTAGTCCAACTAATTGGTCCACCTGAGAGAAAGAAAAGATAGCCACTGGTAGATTTTATGTCAGTTGGATCTCCAGCCCAATCCGCATCAACGTATACAGATAAAATGCATTCATCACTTGTAGGCAGTTTCAGTTTAACATTGCTGGTTCATTTCAAATAACTTATTACTCTCTTCACAGCATTCCAATCCGCTTTATTTCGCTTGGACACTTTTCTACTCAGAATTCCTACTTCTGCTGCAATGTCTAGCCTTGTAACAGTCGCTAGATACAGTAATTTTCCTATCGCCATTCTGTACTCTTCATTATTTGGTAACACATTTTTCTCACTACTCATCTCTTTAAGATAATTAGTTTCCATTAGAGACTTTGCTGGTTTTGCATCCTTCAATCCAAATGTTTCGGATATGTCTTGAATCATGTGATTTTGATTAAGTAGGAAACTTCCATCTTCTTCTCTTTCTATTTTCATTCCTAAGTACGGTTTCACATTTCCCAAGTCTTTGATCTCGAAATGTTGATTCAGGATTTTTAGTATGTCCTCTTTATCTCTTTTTCAAAACGAACTAAAATGTCATCAACATATATGAGTACATAGATCCATCTGACCATTAGTCTTTTTGTGTACAGGCAAGGATCAGCTTTGCTTCTTTTAAATTTTTCATTTGTGAGCACCTCTGTGATTTTATCATTCCACACTTTAACAGCTTGTTTTAAACCGTATATACTTTTCTGTAATTTGCACACCATGTTTGGGTTACTTTCATCTTTGAATCCTGGAGGTTGTTCCATGTAAATATCTTCTGTTAAGCTTCCATTCAAAAATGCTGTCTTTACATCCAGATGTTTCAGTTCCATTTGTTTCATTTCTGCAACTGCAAACAAAGTTCTTATTGTAGTATGTTTGACAACTGGAGCAAATGTTTCATCATAGTCTTCTCCATATTTTTGAGAATAACCTTTAGCTACGAGTCTTGCTCGGCATCGTTCAGCTGTGTCATCTGTTCGTTACTTTACTTTAAAAACCCATTTACATCCTATAGCTTTTCTTCCTTCTGGTAATTCTGTTAGTGTCCATGTTTTTGAGTCATGCATGGATTTTATTTCTATTTCTGTTGCCTCTATCCATTTATTGGCTTCTTCTTCAGGAAGTCGAGATATGTCTTCCCAAAGTGATGTGTGCACACCATGTATACAATGCGTGTATACGATATACGATGTGTGTACACCGTGTAAATGATGTGTGTGCATCGTGTACCCGATGTATGTGCACCGTGTATATCATATGTTTACACTGTGTAAATGATGTGTTTGAACTGTGTATACGATGTGTGTGCACCGAGTATCCAATGTGTGCTCACTGTGTATCCGATGTGTGTGCACCGTGTAAATGTTGTGTGTGCACTGTGTATCTGATGTGTGTGCACCATGTAAATGATGTGTGCGCACAGTGTAAATGGTGTGTGCACACCCTGTATCCAATGTGTGTGCTCTGTGTATCTGATGTGTGCACACCGTGTATGTGATGTGTGTGCACTGTGTAAATGATGTGTTCACACAGTGTAAATGATGTGTGCACACCCTGTATCCAATGTGTGTGCTCTGTGTATCTGATGTGTGTGCACCGTGTAAATGATGTGTGCGCACCGTGTATGTGATGTGTTCACACAGTGTAAATGATGTGTGCGCACCGTGTATCCAATGTGTGTGCTCTGTGTATCTGATGTGTGCACACCGTGTATGTGATGTGTGTGCACTGTGTAAATGATGTGTGCGCACCGTGTATGTGATGTGTTCACACAATGTAAATGATGTGTGCGCACAGTGTAAATGATGTGTGCACACTCTGTATCCAATGTGTGTGCTCTGTGTATCTGATGTGTGTGCTCTGTGTATCTGATGTGTGTGCACAGTGTAAATGATGTGTGCACACCCTGTATCCAATGTATGTGCTCTGTGTATCTGATGTGTGCGCACCGTGTAAATGATGTGTGCGCACCGTGTAAATGATGTGTGCGCACCGTGTATCTGATGTGTGCGCACCGTGTAAATTATGTGTGCGCACCGTGTAAATTATGTGTGCGCACCGTGTATCCAATGTGTGTGCTCTGTGTATCTGATGTGTGTGCTCTGTGTATCTGATGTGTGTGCACAGTGTAAATGATGTGTGCACACCCTGTATCCAATGTATGTGCTCTGTGTATCTGATGTGTGCGCACCGTGTAAATGATGTGTGCGCACCGTGTATCTGATGTGTGCGCACCGTGTAAATGATGTGTGCGCACCGTGTAAATTATGTGTGCGCACCGTGTATCCAATGTGTGTGCTCTGTATATCTGATGTGTGCGCACCGTGTAAATGATGTGTGCTCACCATGTATCCGATGTGTGTGTACAGTATATCTGATGTGTGTACCATGTATCTGATGTGTGTACCATGTATCCGATGTGTGTGTACAGTATATCTGATGTGTGTACCATGTATCTGATGTGTGTACCATGTATCCGATGTGTGTGTACAGTATATCTGATGTGTGTACCATGTATCTGATGTGTGTACCATGTATCCGATGTGTGTGTACAGTATATCTGATGTGTGTACCATGTATCTGATGTGTGTACCATGTATCCGATGTGTGTGTACAGTATATCTGATGTGTGTACCATGTATCTGATGTGTGTACCATGTATCTGATGTGTGTACCGTGTATCTGATGTGTGTACCATGTATCTGATGTGTGTACAGTGTATCTTATGTGTATCTGATATTTCTGCTGTACTGTCTGTCTAAAGATGAGAGCTCATCTAGAAAACTCAGGATGAACAATGTCATAGATCCCAACCAGATAAGCTAATGAAACACTACACAATGAAATTCATAATTGTACCCATAGACCGTGAATGGAATATAGATTTACCCTGATACAGAGCAATACACATGTTTTAGCCTATTTTATGTCTGGCATTCTGTACAAGAACCAGGAAGCTCAGGATGCACAATGCTTCTGTATACATGCATAAGTGAAATGTATTTTTCTGTCAGTATATTTCATTAATATGTCATTAGGTTATATGTATAGCATTGTTTATCCTGAGTTTTTTGATTCAGAAGTAATAAAACTGACACACGTATATTGTTATGTATTAGAGAAAATTTAAACTCCACTTAGGGTCTATGAGAATAACAATGAATTTCATTGTATACAGCAGGGGTCTCAAACTCAGCTGGGCATATGGGCCGCACACGGAAAAACATTTAATTTGGGGGGCCGCATTATTTGCATGACAAAGTGACATTTTTAGTGATACCATTTTATCTTCTATACACCTTTTGAACTGGTCCTCATCTTGCAGACATGGTCTCCCCTCCAGGTCCCCCATATTGCAGACATAGTCTCCCCTCCAGGTCCCCCATATTGCAGACATAGTCTCCCCTCCAGGTCCCCCATATTGCAGACATGGTCTCCCCTCCAGGTCCCCCATATTGCAGACATGGTCTCCCATCCAGGTCCCCCATATTGCAGACATGGTCCCCCATCCAGCAGACATGGTCTCCCATCATGGTCCCCCATATTGCAGACATGGTCCCCCATCCAGGTCCCCCATATTGCAGACATGGTCTCCCATCCAGGTCCCCCATATTGCAGACATGGTCCCCCATTAAGCAGACATGGTCTCCCATTATGGTCCCCCATATTGCAGACTTGGTCCCCCATCCAGGTCCCCCATATTGCAGACATGGCCCCCATCCAGGTCCCCCATCCAGCAGACATGGTCCCCCATATTGCAGACATGGTCCCGCATCCAGGTCCCCCATATTGCAGACATGATCTTCATATTGCAGACATGGCCTCCCATCCAGGTCTCCCATATTGCAGACATGGTCCCCCCTCCAGGTCCCCCATATTGCAGACATGGTCCCCCATATTGCAGACATGGTCCCCCATCCAGGTCCCCCATATTGCAGACATGGTCCCCCCTCCAGGTCCCCCATATTGCAGACATGGTCCCCCATATTGCAGACATGGTCCCCCATCCAGGTCCCCCATATTGCAGACATGGTCCCCCATCCTGGTCCTTATGTTGCAGACATGTCCCCCATCCAGGTCCCCCCCCATACTGCGCACAGGGCCACCCTCCGCCCCATACTGCGCTCAGGGTCCCCGTCCCCCCATACAGCGCTCAGGGTTCTCGTCCCCCATACTGCCCACAGTGCTCCCCCTATACTGAGGACAGAGGAAAAAAAAAGTGCTCACCTGTCCTCCGTTCCCTCAGAGTCCTTCCTGCACCTGTGGCCCCCAGACACAGACCCCGTAACGATAGCGGCTCTCTCCAGCAGCCGCCGACATCAGCGCTGTAATGCAGTGTATTGCCGCGCAGAGACCGGCTCTCTGCACAGCAATACCAGTGTCAGCCGCCGGCCTATCAGAGGCCAGCAACTGACATCTGCGCATGGCAGTGACGTCATACGCTGCTGCGCTGGGACGCAGATGGCAGCTGCTGGCCTCTGATAGGCCGGCGGCTGACACTGGTATTGCTGTGCAGAGAGCCGGTCTCTGCGCGGCAATACCCTGCATTACAGCGCTGATGTCGACGGCTGCTGGAGAGAGCCGCGATCATTACGGGGTCTGTGCCTGTGGGCCGCAAGAAGCAGCCAGAGGGGCCGCGTGTTTGAGACCCCTGGTATAGAGTATCATCAGCTTATCTGTTCGGCATCTATAGCATTGCTCAGGCTGGACATGCTGGTTCATGAACTGTATGACAGAAGTATAATAAAGATTGACAAGCATGTTTTACTATGTATCAGTGCAAATTTATATTTCATTCCATATATTTTATTAATATTTCATTGAGTGGGATGTGTAGAGTAGCATTGTGCATCCTGAGACTCCTGATTCATGTACAGAATGCCAGACATAAAATACACTAACACACGTATATTCCTATGTAATAATAAGTATATATTTCATTGATGGTTTCTTGGGTACAAATTGGGTATGAATGGTATGAATGTGATTCATGTCAGTGTCCCATTCCCTGATGAAGCCGCACCTGAGGTGAAACATGTTGGGGAGACTTGTGATTTAATGTCTGCTTGTCCTATTCTGTTATAAAGTTGGTGACTTCCCGTGTTTCGTCCATATCAAATATAGGTGTATACCTTATAATATGAGATTGAACAGATTAGGGACAATATTTTAGTAATACCCTACAGCAAGTTTTCTACAATTAAAAATTAAAGTTATATTTTATGACTTATTAGTGAGGGATTCCAATATGGGGTCCGTTCCTTTGCACTTATGCTTAGGATTTCTATATGCAGATATATCCAATCTTACTATTTGGATCTGTAATATACTGTCTGTCTCCATCCTTTTTGGAGGCCTATTGCCCTTTCTTTTTAATTGGTTTCTTGTTTTTATGTATTAATAATAATAAAATTATATTTTAATTATCAAGCTGGAATCTCTTTATATCTGACAGCACTTCTACTTGTTGTAACAGATACGGATTATGAATGATTTAAATATCATATCATGTGACATATTTCTCCATACACAGTTTTACATGTGAAGCTCTGAATGATCAGATGCTTCTTCCTTGATTCTGTCATTTATATAAGTGACAGGTGGAATGAACCAATCAGCTGCTTGCTCTGTTTTCCATCATTTCAGAGTGACAGTAGAACCAACCAATCAGATGCTTTCTTTTTCTGCCCCTTGTGAGATGACAGTTGGAATGTGTCGGTTGGTTCCGGTGAGGAGCTTCTGGTTATATCTGACCCCAGCCCTGGTACTGTGCAGATATGGGACGTCACGTGCCGCCTCTTCTGGGATGTAAATGACAATATATCATGTCTTCTGTAGGGACAGTGTCATGTACAAGCTGATATATCAAAGTCATAGAAGTCCACGTTCCAGCAGAGATCTCAGCACAAAGACTCAGCGTCTTCCGCACAAGTCACCGTCCAATGATCTGCAAGTTACTTCCAGGTAACAGAATATATATGGAAAATTACTGGCAAGACGGTAAATTCAGAGGGTTAAACCTATGTACAATGTAACTTATTATTTTGACCCACTAAGAGCAGAATTGAAACCGAACAGAATAACTACCTGCCCTAAATGCCAGACACCTAAGACTGTATCTCATGGGTTTTGGTTATGTACTCATTCAGGTAATCAGTGGAGGATTGTCGGGGAGGGGGTGAAAGAAATTTGAGGTCTCAACTCATACTGTTTAATTCATGGTCTGAAGGCAATGATATAGAAAGGACCAGCCCCGGCACTCACGTGTTGATTAAATGCTTCTTTAATGGCAATCCACATAAAGCAAGACATTTCAGCCTCTCCCAGGCTTTTGTCAATTGTGGCACAACACATTCAACATGATTATATGTCACATATAGCCACGGAAATGACTTCATATAAATTAACATAAAAAGGAGGAAACAAAAAGAAAAAATATGCAAAACATTCTAGGTATATTGGTTCCTCCTTTTTATGTTAATTTATATGAAGTCATTTCCGTGGCTATATGTGATATACAATCATGTCGAATGTGTTGTTCCACTATTGACAAAAACCTAGGAGAGGCTGAAATGTCTTGCTTTATATGGATTGCCATTAAAGAAGCATTTAATCAACACGTGAGTGCCGGGCTGGTTCTTTCTATTTGTTCAAGTTGATTCCCCATGTTCACCAGCTTGTATACATAGTGTCGACTATTCATTGACTTTACTTGAAGGCAATGATGGCTCCAAACATTATATGTATCCATCTTGTTTATTACATGTGCTCCAACTTGAAACATTGGTTGTAAGATCAGTTACCACCTTGTCCGAACTAATCACAAAAATAAAACAAAAATATTACACACCGATAGGGTAGATGCCGAAAAAAGGAGGAACAAGCAAGTAAATTCCTAACAAAATGGAAGCTACTGTATCTATTTCTAGATATTGCTCAAAGAAAGAAATAACGTAGAAGTGACCTTCTAGAGTCTGAAAGCAAAATTGGCAATTTATTGAGATTTCAATGTCCCAGTTGAATGTAGATGAATATTGTTATGTGTATTTGTGTATTTATGGTAATGATTATAGATTTTGATTTTAGGTTTTGTTACATAGGGATCGCTTTTCTCTGCATTTGATAATGTAATATGTATTGTGATATTCTGAGGCCTGCGCGCCCAACACTCTGTAGATGAACCCCCTATGTGCGAGCGAGCTTTATATTTTGTGTTGTATTCATTGCATTGTAAAATCAAATAAAAATTACTTACAAAAATGAGTCATACCTAATGATCCTGATTGTAAAGCAACTATTGATTGTATAATTGATTGCGTCTTTGTCATAAAAAGCTACAAATGTTTTAATCTGAGAAAACGAAATAAAAATTCACTGAAAATAAAATAAAAATGAGTCAGTGGGTCCTACTCTATGGGGAAAGAGCGGACATATTGCCTGTGCTGCGGGGAATAAATATGGATGATACTCTAACATAAATAATGGAAGCCTATGAACATCACTGGGAAAAAAGAAAACTAGAAAAATGTTCAAAAACAAAATACACTTTGGTACATTGGTGAGCATTCATAGGAGCACAGGTCGCACCGCTTATTTTACAGCAGGTTACGAATACTCTTTTTTGCAATTTTGAGGAGTATTTTTATACAAGAAGTAATAATTTGCAGTAACTCACATTTATAGTAAACAGGTTTCCATAATGCTAAGACCTCGCTATATATGCAGGTACACACGCAGGACCGGTTTTAGACATATTGGGGCCCCCAATCCTGAAATATTCCACCAACAACACTGTTTGGCCTCGTGCCCATGTTGAGTATTTGGTCAGTATTTTATATCAGTATTTGTAAGCCAAAATCAGGAGAGGAACAATCAGAGGAAAAGTATAATAGAAACACGTCACCACTTCTGTATTTATCACCCACTCCTGTTTTTGGATTACAAATACTGATGTGAAATACTGACCAAATACTGAATGTGTGAACGTAGCCTTACACTGGTACCAGTGTAATCAATGTGCCATCAGTGTGTCATTCGTGTGCCGTGTGTGTGTCATCGTGTTTTTCCTGTATGGATACTGGAAATGAAATTACAATGCTTCCACTATGCTTTCAATGTTAAACACATACACACGGCACATGGACTGTACCCGGGTGCCATCCGTGTGCTGGATGTGTTTACACCCATAGACTTGTATTGGCCCCTGTCATCCGGCTGCAGGGAAAAAAATGGACATGTGAGCAGCACCATAGGTTGAAATGAGTACATTTGGAATCCCTAAAAAAAATGTCACACGTACTGTATGGATGCCACACGTGCCGGAAACAGTGACGTAGGAAGGGGGCCTCAGCGTAGGGTCACACGACCGTATAAAACATCTTTCAGAGTTTCATTCTGAAAAGTGGAGCAATTTTTTTCTCACTTGTCTTCCGTGTACAATCCGTGTTTTACAGCAGCAGTTATTAACCCTTTACAGGACCATTTACAGTTTCTTATGTTACAGAACTGCAATGTAAAATCGGATTCTACATTGTGGCATCTGATTTTTTATGACGCACCCATAGGCTTGAATGGGTGTCTCATCTGGTTTATGGTAGGAACTAGTGCATGCTGCAATTCGGTCAGTGAAAAAAAAATCCCTCATCTGCACTGCCCCATTGGATCACATTGGTCCGAGTGCTGTCTGGTTTTATCACGGTTAACACTCGGACTGAAAGTACAGTCATGTGAATGAAATCTAACAGTCAAATAGAAAACATTAGCAGAATTTCCATCTTTTTGTACATTCTACCTCACAAATGGCAGAATAAAAAGTGATAAAATAAAGTCCTATATGTCCCCCAAACTACCCTGCTAAATCCCCTCTGGCTTTAGTGCCGATGCTCCCGTGTCCCTGATAGTCATTATTCAATTTGCAGCTAGAGGTAGAGCCACAAGATCACTGCAGCCAAGTACCACGACTGCCATAGACTTCTAGAGCATCAGTGCTGGAGCCGCGGGGGAGTCATCATTTCATGAGAATTATTTTTACACTCGCAGAAAACCCCTGTAAGGTCTGTTCACTTGCACAGTTTTTCTGCGGATTGTTCTGCATCAAAAACCAGAGTGTTGGCAGGAAAAATTCTGCGTTTTTTCAGCCTTTTCGTTTCCCATTCATTTGAATAGGGAAAAAAAACACTGCAAAAATGCTGGAAGAATTGACATGCAACGGATTTATAAAAAAAAAGTGTCTTGTGGTCTGTGTCTGTCTGTCTGCTGTACTGGGAGAGTTTGGAGTTGTATAGTAGACTGCACTATTCCATACTATAGTATGTTCAACCCTTTTCACACTTTTTCTGCAGTGCGTCCGGGGGCTCTGCTTGAATCCCCCCAAAATAGGATTCACACAAATTCCCGATGGGGCCACAGACTACAATGACACAAGCGGACTTCAAATGAATTCCATTTGCTTTTTTTTCTGATATTGATCCTCTGATTTAGTTTCTTAAAGTCCCTGTTTGTGTTTTTTCTTCTAAGCGTCCATTTTTCTGTGGCTGTTGGAACAGACAGACATATACAGAAAAAAATCACACATGGAATTCATTTGAAGTTCATTCCTGTCATTGCAGTCTATGGCTCCATAGGAAATTCAGGCAGAAACCACCAGGCTCAGTAAAGAAAAACAGTGTGAACAGGCCCTAATGTAAAACGCTTACATAAGACATAAACTGTGCTTAGAGATGATCCCTATTATGGTGACACTACAATTACAGAACTATATATGCAGCACATAACAGATATACCCTATACATGTACACACATATTTTATATACACTGCTCAAAAAAATTAAGGGAACACTCAAATAACACATCCTAGATCTGAATGAATGAAATACTCTCATTGAATACTTTGTTCTTTACAAAGTTGAATGTGCTGAAAATAAAATCACACAAAAATCATCAATGGAAATCAAATTTATGAACCAATGGAGGCCTGGATTTGGAGTCACCCCCAAAATTAAAGTGGAAAAACACACTACAGGCTGATCCAACTTTGATGTAATGTCCTTAAAACAAGTCAAAATGAGGCTCAGTATTGTGTGTGGCCTCAACGTGCCTGTATGACCTCCCTACAACGCCTGGGCATGCTCCTGATGAGGTTGTGGATGGTCTCCTGTGGGATCTCCTCCCAGACCTGGACTAAAGAATCCGCCAACTCTTGGGCAGTCTGTGGTGCAACGTGACGTTGGTGGATGGAGCGAGACATGATGTCCCAGATGTGCTCAATCGGATTCAGGTCTGGGGAACGTGCGGGCCATTCCATAGCTTTAATGCCTTCATCTTGCAGGAACATCTGACACACTCCAGCCACATGAGGTCTAGCATTGTCCTGCATTAGGAGGAACCCAGGGCCAACCTCACCAGCATATGTTCTCACAAGGGGTCTGAGGATCTCATCTCGGTACCTAATGGCAGTCAGGCTACCTCTGGCAAGCACATGGAGGGCTGTGCAGCCCTCCAAAGAAATGCCACCCCACACCATTACTGACCCACAGCCAAACTGGTGATGCTGAAGGATGTTGCAGGCAGCAGATCGCTCTCCACGGCGTCTCCAGACTCTGTTACGTCTGTCACATGTGCTCAGTGTGAACCTGCTTTCATCTGTGAAGAGCACAGGGTGCCAGTGGTGACTTTGCCAATCCTGGTGTTCTGTGGCAAATGCCAAGCGTCCTGCACGGTGATGGGCTGTGAGCACAACCCCCATCTGTGGACGTCGGGCCCTCATACCACCCTCATGGAGTCTGTTTCTAACCGTTTGTGCAGACACATGCACATTTGTGGCCTGATGGAGGTAATTTTGAAGGGCTCTGGCAGTGCTCCTCCTGTTCCTCCTTGCACAAAGGCGGAAGTAGCAGTCCTGCTGCTGGATTGTTGCCCTCCTACGGCCCCCTCCACATCTCCTGGTGTACTGGCCTGTCTCCTGGTAGTGCCTCCAGCCTCTGGATATTACGCTGACAGACACAGCAAACCTTCTTGCCACAGCTCGCATTGATGTGCCATGCTGGATGAGTTGCAGTACCTGAGCAACTTCTGTGGGTTGTAGAGTCCGTCTCATGCTACCATGAGTGTGAAAGCACAACCAACATTCAAAAGTGACCAAAACATCAGCCAGAAAGCATTGGTACTGAGATGTGATCTGCGGTCCCCACCTGTAGAACCACTCCTTTATTGAGTGTGTCTTGATAATTGCCAATAATTTCCATCTATTTTCTATTCCATTTGCACAACAGCATGTGAAATTGATTGTCAATCAGTGTTGCTTCCTAAGTGGACAGTTTGATTTCACAGAAGTTTGATTTACTTGGAGTTATATTCTGTTGTTTAAGTGTTTCCTTTATTTTTTGAGCAGTGTATATACATTATACACATACTGTAATGCACACGCCCGGGCTGAGCGGCGTGTGCGTGTGATTGTAGTGATTCCACTGGACCGTGCCGGAGAGTGAATGCCTGGAGGGGCGTAACTAGGTATTCACCCGATCCGACCAGGGTCGCACGACGGCATACGACGCCAGTGCACCAAGGAGGAACCGAGCAGAGGGACCAGGTGCTACTCCAGGACAGACCCCAGACACGGCTGTTGACCCACACAGGGGAACACAGGAACAGACTGGTAGGCTGGCGCACAGACTGGTGGGTATAGGCAGGCACGACTGGTATGCAGGCAGGCGGGTATGCAGGCAGGGGGGTACAGGCAAGCACGGCTAGAGTGCAGACAGGGAGGCACTAGCAGGTAGGAACACAGGCGGGATAGGACCCAGTACACACTGGGACTCAGGAACAATACAGGCAGAGGGGTACAGGCAAGCACAGCTAGAGTGCAGACAGGGAGGCACTAGCAGGTAGGGACACTGGTGGGATAGGACCCAGTACACACTGGGACTCAGGAACAGAACCACAGATGTGGCGGACAAACACAGCAGAGTGAGGCCGCCCAGAGAGATGAGCGAGAGCAGGGCAGGGCAGGACGAGGCCGCCTGGAGCGGTGAGAATGAGTAGAGCAGGACAAGGCTGCCAGGAGCAGTGAGCAAAGTGTCAGAGCTGAGCGAGACTGCCGGAGCAGTGAGCAAGAGTAAAGCAGGACGAGGCCGCCTGGAGCGGTGAGCAAGAGTGGAGCAAGACTGCCGGAGCAGTGAGCAAAAGGATAAGAGCGGAGCGAGACTGCCGGAGCAGTGAGCAAAAGGGTCAGAGCGGAGCAAGGCTGCCGGAGCAGCGAGCAAAGGAGTCAGAACAGGCTAGAACCGCCGGAGCAGTGAGCAAAGGAGTCAGAGCAGGCTAGAACCGCCGGAGCGGTGAGCAAAGGAGTCAGAGCAGGCTAGAACTGCCGGAGCGGTGAGCAAAGGAGTCAGAGCAGGCTAGAACCGCCGGAGCGGTGAGCAAAGGAGTCAGAGCAGGCTAGAACCGCCGGAGCGGTGAGCAAAGGAGTCAGAGCAGGCTAGAACCGCCGGAGCGGTGAGCAAAGGAGTCAGAGCAGGCTAGAACCGCCGGAGTGGTGAGCAAAGGAGTCAGAGCAGGCTAGAACCGCCGGAGCGGTGAGCAAGGCAGAGCAGGGGGGACAGGGCTCTGTTCACACAGAACAGACAGGAAGAGAAAGGCAGAGCCAGATACCCACAGGGTACTTGCAGTGAAGTAGCGAGTGGACCACAAACTCACAAACGGGAGTACAGAGACAACAAGCAGGAGTTAGGTACGAGTTCAGACTCTGCAGAAAAAGGAAGGGAACGGACATCGGACATAGAGGCAAAACAGGTAAAGGATAGGAGAGAGTTCAGACTGGAACTGAGTGTACGGAGGAGACCGACACTGCAGAGGGATACACGAGCGGGTCTGGGAATACGGCCCCCAGAGAGGCGGGACGAACAGGCAAGGAGCGTGTTCAGACAGGACAGACAAGATACAGGAGCGGGTCTAGGTAATCGGCCCCTAGAAGGCGGGAGGAACAGGCTAGGAGCGTGTTCAGACAGGACAGACAAGATACAGGAGCGGGTCTAGGTAATCGGCCCCTAGAAGGCGGGAGGAACAGGCTAGGAGCGTGTTCAGACAGGCCTGGAAATACAGCCTCCAGGAAAGGCAGACAAGAGAACACAGAACGGGACCTGGCACCTTCAGAGTGCAAGCACACACTGAATGAAACACTATGCTCAGGCAGGGATTGATTGGAGCAGCTGAGCTATATACCAGGTGACAGACAACAATAGGCTGAGGACGCACAAGGGGTGTGACCCACAGCAGGTACAAAAAGCAGGAAGTGATCGGGCGCCGCCCTTAAGCAGCAGAAACAGACACAAACAGACAGCATGGAGGGAAGCCAGAGAGACATTCTGGACTGGAGATCAAGTGCGCGCTCTTGCACAGTGGGAGATGGACCACCATGCAAGGACGCCGCCAGGTATGTTACAGTACCCCCCCCCCCTTACGCCCCCTCTTCTTCAGGCCTGCCAGAATCTTCCGCAGGGAAATCGAGGACCAGTCGTTCACTTCAAGGAGATCACTTCCACTGTCCACAGGAAAAACTGATCCCATCTGGTTAGCTAGGATGCTACCTCCTATCCAGCCATCCTCAGCAACAGACGAAACGGGTGGAGTACCAGGAACAGCACACGAGGAAGTCTCTCTCCACATATTTTCAGGTGGCACCCCAGAGGGTACAGGAGACAACTGGAAGTCCTTCACCGGGTTGGAGGGGGACAGAGACTTGGGGGTAATCTCTGCTTCGAGGTACATCTTGTCAAGCTCACAGGAAGAAATAGACGGGTTATCAGGTACATAATGAGGAAAAGTCACTGTCTCTTTGTTATCTGGTGGTACCCCGGAGAATTCAGGAAACAACTGGAGGTCCTCCGCCGGGTCAGAAGAGTGCAGAGGTTCAGAGAAAACATCTGCTTCAGAGTACACTAGGTTGGACTCACTGGAGGAAGCAGGCGAGGTATCGGGTACCGAGTATAGGAAAGTCTCTGTCCATTCACCACCAGGTGGCACCCCAAAGGGTTCTGGAGACAACTGGAGGTCCTCTGCCTGGTCAGAGGAGTGTAGAGACTCATGGGTAACCTCTGCTTCAGAGTACACTAGGTCGAACTCACTGAACGAAGCAAGCGAGGTATCAGATCCAGGATATAGGAAAGTCTCTGTCCATTCACCACCAGGTGGCACCCCGAAGGGTTCTGGAGACAACTGGAGGTCCTCCGCCTGGTCGGAGGGGTGTAGAGACTCGGGGGTAACTACCACTTTGGGGTACCCATTGTCAGGCTCACAGGACGAAGCGGACAAAGTATCGAGTACCGGGTGTAGAGAAGTCTCTCTCCATTTGTCATCGAGTGGTATCCCGGAGGATTCAGGAGACAACAGGGGGTCCTCCGCCAGGTAGTAGAGGTGCACAGACTCTGAGGTAACCACAGCTTTGGAGCATCCTTGGACATGCACACCAGTTAAAGTGGGTGAAGCATCTGATGCCGGGTGCAGGAAGTTCTCCTGTGTGGAGTCTGGATGGGCAGAAGTCTCTTCGGGCAGGAGAACCGGTGCACTACCCATGCACATTACCCGTTGGGGCTTCTCTGGGATACAGGGAGATGAAGCTTCATTAGGGACTTCAAGGTTGGGGTCAGGAGATCTCAGGGAGGACAGACCCTGGCGTGACGGCTTGCCTCTACGTCTAGCACGTCTGGACTGCCTCTTGAGGTTGGGAGAAGTATTCCGGAAAGCGTAATCACCCTGTGAGGATTCTGGGTGGGCAGTAGTCTCATTGGGCTGGAAGACTATTGCGCTACCCACACACATTACCCATCGGGGTTGCTCCGGGATATTGGGAAGTGAAGCTTCAGCAGGAGCCTCCGGGTTAGGATCATCAAAGACCATTAGAAAGGCCACCAGGAAGGCCATTAGGTCCAGGAGGATCGGATCCTGTGTTTCATATAGGGGGTTGATCCATTCCAAGGCATCACCCGCCAGGTAAGACATAATGAATGCCACCTTAACCCGATCGGTGGGAAAACATAGAGGGTAGAACTTGAAGTGTAGCATGCATTGCTCCACAAATGCACGACTTTGTCTTGGATCCCCATAGTAACGTAGCGGATCCGCAGGAACGAGAGCAGATAGATCCATCTGGACGGGTGCGTAATTCGCCTGGAACTCAGCTAAGAAAAAAAAATTTTTATTTATTTATTTTAATGCATGTATTCGCTGGAAAACTTCTCAGAGAGCGAAGGCCGTGGGGCTCAACGGGAACCATGGCCTGAGCATGCTGTAATGCACACGCCCGGGCTGAGCGGCGTGTGCGTGTGATTGTAGTGATTCCACTGGACCGTGCCGGAGAGTGAATGCCTGGAGGGGCGTAACTAGGTATTCACCCGATCCGACCAGGGTCGCACGACGGCATACGACGCCAGTGCACCAAGGAGGAACCGAGCAGAGGGACCAGGTGCTACTCCAGGACAGACCCCAGACACGGCTGTTGACCCACACAGGGGAACACAGGAACAGACTGGTAGGCTGGCGCACAGACTGGTGGGTATAGGCAGGCACGACTGGTATGCAGGCAGGCGGGTATGCAGGCAGGGGGGTACAGGCAAGCACGGCTAGAGTGCAGACAGGGAGGCACTAGCAGGTAGGAACACAGGCGGGATAGGACCCAGTACACACTGGGACTCAGGAACAATACAGGCAGAGGGGTACAGGCAAGCACAGCTAGAGTGCAGACAGGGAGGCACTAGCAGGTAGGGACACTGGTGGGATAGGACCCAGTACACACTGGGACTCAGGAACAGAACCACAGATGTGGCGGACAAACACAGCAGAGTGAGGCCGCCCAGAGAGGTGAGCGAGAGCAGGGCAGGGCAGGATGAGGCCGTCTGGAGCGGTGAGAATGAGTAGAGCAGGACAAGGCCGCCAGGAGCAGTGAGCAAAGGGTCAGAGCTGAGCGACACTGCCGGAGCAGTGAGCAAGAGTAAAGCAGGACGAGGCCGCCTGGAGCGGTGAGCAAGAGTGGAGCAAGACTGCCGGAGCAGTGAGCAAAAGGATAAGAGCGGAGCGAGACTGCCGGAGCAGTGAGCAAAAGGGTCAGAGCGGAGCAAGGCTGCCGGAGCAGCGAGCAAAGGAGTCAGAACAGGCTAGAACCGCCGGAGCGGTGAGCAAAGGAGTCAGAGCAGGCTAGAACCGCCGGAGCGGTGAGCAAAGGAGTCAGAGCAGGCTAGAACTGCCGGAGCGGTGAGCAAAGGAGTCAGAGCAGGCTAGAACCGCCGGAGCGGTGAGCAAAGGAGTCAGAGCAGGCTAGAACCGCCGGAGCGGTGAGCAAAGGAGTCAGAGCAGGCTAGAACCGCCGGAGCGGTGAGCAAAGGAGTCAGAGCAGGCTAGAACCGCCAGAGTGGTGAGCAAAGGAGTCAGAGCAGGCTAGAACCGCCGGAGCGGTGAGCAAGGCAGAGCAGGGGGGACAGGGCTCTGTTCACACAGAACAGACAGGAAGAGAAAGGCAGAGCCAGATACCCACAGGGTACTTGCAGTGAAGTAGCGAGTGGACCACAAACTTACAAACGGGAGTACAGAGACAACAAGCAGGAGTTAGGTACGAGTTCAGACTCTGCAAAAAAAGGAAGGGAACGGACATCGGACATAGAGGCAAAACAGGTAAAGGATAGGAGAGAGTTCAGACTGGAACTGAGTGTACGGAGGAGACCGACACTGCAGAGGGATACAGGAGCGGGTCTGGGAATACGGCCCCCAGAGAGGCGAGACGAACAGGCAAGGAGCGTGTTCAGACAGGACAGACAAGATACAGGAGCGGGTCTAGGTAATCGGCCCCTAGAAGGCGGGAGGAACAGGCTAGGAGCGTGTTCAGACAGGACAGACAAGATACAGGAGCGGGTCTAGGTAATCGGCCCCTAGAAGGCGGGAGGAACAGGCTAGGAGCGTGTTCAGACAGGCCTGGAAATACAGCCTCCAGGAAAGGCAGACAAGAGAACACAGAACGGGACCTGGCACCTTCAGAGTGCAAGCACACACTGAATGAAACACTATGCTCAGGCAGGGATTGATTGGAGCAGCTGAGCTATATACCAGGTGACAGACAACAATAGGCTGAGGACGCACAAGGGGTGTGACCCACAGCAGGTACAAAAAGCAGGAAGTGATCGGGCGCCGCCCTTAAGCAGCAGAAACAGACACAAACAGACAGCATGGAGGGAAGCCAGAGAGACATTCTGGACTGGAGATCAAGTGCGCGCTCTTGCACAGTGGGAGATGGACCACCATGCAAGGACGCCGCCAGGTATGTTACACATACAAACATACGCTATATGCTGCATATATATATACAGACACATACAGTATGTACAAACACATATATAAAGTATATACATACAGCAACACATATATTCAGTTTATACATGCTTACACACATAAATATAGTGTATATATATATATATATATATATATATATATATATATATACAGTACAGACAAAAAGTTTGGACACACCTTCTCATTTAAAGATTTTTCTGTTTTTTCATGACTTTGAAAATTGTACATTCACACTGAAGGCATCAAAACTATGAATTAACACATGTGGAATTATATAGTTAACAAAAAAGTGTGAAACAACTGAAAATATGTCTTATATTCTAGGTTCTTCAAAGTAGCCACCTTTTGCTTTGATGACTGCTTTGCATACTCTTGGCATTCTCTTGATGAACTTCAAGAGGTAGTCACTGGAAATGGTTTTCACTTCACAGGTGTGCCCTGTCAGGTTTAATAAGTGGGATTTCTTGCCTTATAAATGGGGTTGGGACCATCAGTAGTGTTGTGCAGAAGTCTGGTGTATACACAGCTGATAGTCCTACTGAATAGACTGTTAGAATTTGTATAATGGCAAGAAAAAAGCAGCTAAGTAAAGAAAAACGAGTGGCCATCATTACTTTAAGAAATGAAGGTAAGTCAGTGCGAAAAATTGGGAAAACTTTGAAAGTGTCCCCAACTGCAGTTGCAAAAACCATCAAGCGCTGCAAAGAAACTGGCTCACATGATAACCGCCCCAGGAAAGGAAGACCAAGAGTCACCTCTGCTTCTGAGGATAAGTTTATCCGAGTCACCAGCCTCAGAAATTGCAGGTTAACAGCAGCTCAGATTAGAGACCAGGTCAATGCCACACAGAGTTCTAGCAGCAGGCACATCTCTTCAACAACTGTTAAGAGGAGACTTTGTGCAGCAGGCCTTCATGGTAAAACAGCTGCTAGGAAACCACTGCTAAGGACAAGCAACAAGCAGAAGAGATTTGTTTGGGCTAAAGAACACAAGGAATGGACATTAGACCAGTGGAAATCTGTGCTTTGGTCTGATAAGTGCAAATTTGAGATCTTTGGTTCCAACCACCGTGTCTTTGTGCGACGCAGAAAAGGTGAATGGATGGAATCTACATGCCTGGTTCCCACCGTGAAGCATGGAGGAGGAGGTGTGATGGTGTGGGGGTGCTTTTCTGGTGACACTGTTGGGGATTTATTCAAAATTGAAGGCATACTGAACCTGCATGGCTACCACAGCATCTTGCAGCGCCATGCTATTCCATCCGGTTTGCGTTTAGTTGGACCATCATTTATTTTTCAATAGGACAATGACCCCAAACACACCTCCAGGCTGTGTAAGGGCTATTTGACCAAGAAGGAGAGTGATGGGGTGCTACGCCAGATGACCTGGCTCCCACAGTCACCAGACCTGAACCCAATCGAGATGGTTTGGGGTGAGCTGGACTGCAGAGTGAAGGCAAAAGGGCCAACAAGTGCTAAGCATCTCTGGGAACTCCTTCAAGATTGTTGGAAGACCATTTCCGGTGACTACCTCTTGAAGCTCATCAAGAGAATGCCAAGAGTGTGCAAAGCAGTCATCAAAGCAAAAGGTGGCTACTTTGAAGAACCTAGAATATAAGACATATTTTCAGTTGTTTCAGACTTTTTTGTTAAGTATATAATCCACATGTGTTAATTCATAGTTTTGATGCCTTCAGTGTGAATGTGCAATTTACATAGTCATGAAAATACAGAAATATCTTTAAATGAGAAGGTGTGTCCAAACTTTTGGTCTGTACTGTATATTTACACAATGTACTGCATACATGCACACATACAGTATACATATATATAAAAAATATTATGGAGCAGAGCCAAAAGGCTACTGAGTGGGTGCAAAGCACTAGTAACACATACCCTCTGGTCCAATATGATACATAAAGAAAGAATAAGCAGCATTCCAGGTTAAGATGCAAAAATAGAGGACTTTTTATTGGCCCATGTAGCTGTGACCTGGAATGCTGCTTATTTTTTCTTTATGCATCATATTGGACCAGGCGGTATGTGTTCAAAGAGCTTTGCACCCACTTAGTAGGCTTTTGGCGATACTCTATAATAGTAACATATATATTCAGTTTAAAAATGTATTTACACACAATATACTGCATACATGCACACATACAGTATACATATATATACAGACACACACTTACTATATACTGTGTGTATATAATATATACCGTATGTACACCCATATATATATATATATATATATATATATATATATATATACACAGTGCCTACAAGTAGTATTCAACTCCCTGCAGATTTAGCTGGTTTGATAAGATGCAAATAAGTTAGAGCCTTCAAACTGCAAACGAGAGTAGGTTTTATGAACAGAAGCATAAATCTTACAAACCAAAAAGTTATGTTGCTCAGTTGAATTTTATTAAATTTTAAACATAAAAGTGTGGGTCAATTATTATACAACCCCTATGTTTAATATTTTGTGGAATAACCCTTGTTTGCAATTACAGCTAATAATCGTCTTTTATAAGACCTGATCAGGCCGGCACAGGTCTGTGGAGTTATCTTGGCCCACTCCTCCATGCAGATCTTCTCCAAGTTATCTAGGTTCTTTGGGTGTCTCATGTGGACTTTATTCTTGAGCTCCTTCCACAAGTTTTCAATTGGTTTAAGGTCAGGAGACTGACTAGGCCACTCCAACACCTTGACTTTTTCCCTCTTGAACCAGGCCTTGGTTTTCTTGGCTGTGTGCTTTGGGTCGTTGTCTTGTTGGAAGATGAAATTACGACCCATCATAAGATCCTTGATGGAGGAGCGGAGGTTCTTGGCCAAAATCTCCAGGTAGGCCGTGCTATCCATCTTCCCATGGATGCGGACCAGATGGCCAGGCCCCTTGGCTGAGAAACAGCCCCACAGCATGATGCTGCCACCACCATGCTTGACTGTAGGGATGGTATTCTTGGGGTCGTATGCAGTGCCATCCAGTCTCCAAACATCACGTGTGTGGTTGGCACCAAAGATCTCGATCTTGGTCTCATCAGACCATAGAACCTTGAACCAGTCTGTCTCAGAGTCCTCCAAGTGATCATGAGCAAACTGTAGACGAGCCTTGACATGACGCTTTGAAAGTAAAGGTACCTTACGGGCTCGTCTGGAACGGAGACCATTGCGGTGGAGTACGTTACTTATGGTATTGACTGAAACCAATGTCCCCACTGCCATGAGATCTTCCCGGAGCTCCTTCCTTGTTGTCCTTGGGTTAGCCTTGACTCTTCGGACAAGCCTGGCCTCGGCACGGGAGGACACTTTCAAAGGCTGTCCAGGCCGTGGAAGGCTAACAGTAGTTCCATAAGCCTTCCACTTACGGATGATGCTCCCAACAGTGGAGACAGGTAGGCCCAACTCCTTGGAAAGGGTTTTGTACCCCTTGCCAGCCTTGTGACCCTCCACGATCTTGTCTCTGATGGCCTTGGAATGCTCCTTTGTCTTTCCCATGTTGACCATGTCTGAGTGCTGTTCACAAGTTTGGGGAGGGTCTTAAATAGTCAGAAAAGGCTGGCAAAAGAGATCTTTAATCCACACATGTGAAGCTCATTATTCTTGGTGCCTGAACTACTTCTTAATACTTTAGGGGGACCAAACAGAATTCTTGTGGTTTGAGGGGTTGAATAATAAATGACACTCTGAATTAACTTTTAACGTTTTCAAAAAAACAAAAACAAAATTTGCTGCAGTGCATTTCCCACTTCCAGGCTGATCTACAGTACAAATGTCACAATGCCAAGTTAATTCCGCATGTGTCAACCAGCTAAATCTGCAGGGGGTTGAATACTACTTGTAGGCACTGTATATATATATATACAGTGTATTGTGAAATTATTTGGCCCCCTTGAACTTTTCTATCTTTTGCCACATTTCTGGCTTCAAGCATAAAGATATAAAATTCACATTTTTTTGGGAAGAATCAACAACAAGTGGGACACAATCGTGAAGTGGAATGAAATTTATTGGATATTTTAAACTTTTTTAACAAATTAAAAACTGAAAAGTGGGGCGTGCAATATTATTCGGCCCCCTTGAGTTGAGTGACAAAACTTAAAAAAAGATATGAATGTGGTATTGCTGTAAACATACTGACCTGAAGAATAAAGCTGCCTTATCAATTATACCACACGCGGAATGGCCTTAAAAAAAAAACGAAAAACAATTCTTGAATTTTTGTTTATTCTGCCTCCCAAAAATCGGAATACAAAGAGATCAAAAAATGTCCTGTGCCCGAAAATGGTTCCAATAAAAACATCAACCCATCCCGCAAAAAAAAAAACCCTCTCACATGACTCTGTCAGCCGAAATATGTAAAAGTTATAGCTTTCAAAATATGGGAATACAAAAACTTGTTTTTTGCAATAATAAGCGTCTTTAAGGCATCCTTCACACGTCCTGGTGATTCAGGAAAAAACAGTACTAGTGAGATCCGTGGTCCGTGTCTGTGTGCCATCCGTGTGTCCGTATGTGACATCCGTGTGACATCCGTGTGCTGTCCGTGTGACTGTGTGCCATCCATGTGTCCGTATGCAGCAGCCATGTTTTGTCCAGGAAAAAAATGAATGATATTTAAAAATGTATTTATAAAGTTTAATTGCAAGAAATTTAACAACACAGGACTTGCAGGAGCGAGAACAGATGATAGATACAAAAATGTTGATATCTGTATAATCAGTGGTTTGCGTGTGTTGTTGTCTCTACTTTGATGTATCTACTAAATAAATAAAATACATTAAAAAGCGGCGTGAGCTCCGACATCATAACCAGCAGAGGGAAAGCCGAACACCGGGGGCTGACTTGGGAAGGGGCCATTAGCCAAAAATGTTATGTGGCTATTAATAACAGCCCACAGCTGTTTGATTAGCGTTTACTGGCTAAATTACAGGGGGACCCCAGAAAAAAAATGATGTAGGGTTCCCCTATAAATTCTAACCAGCAAAGGCTAACCAGACAGCTTTGGGCTGATATTAATAGCAGGGAAGGGGCCCTGGATACTGGCCCCCTCTGAAGCTAGTAACATCAGCCCTCAGCAGCCTCAGAAATAGCGCATCAATAAGATGCACCAAATCTCGTGCTTAGCCTCAGCTAATATCACTTGTTCTGGTGTAATGGCAAGTGTGGTAATAGTGCTAGGGTTCGTGTCAGCCTTGTATTGGCTGCTGACATGAAGCCCAGGGGTTAGTAATGGAGAGGCCTATAAGACACCCCCATTACTAACCGTATAGTAAAAGTTGGGAAAGAAACAAAGAGCTTGAATAAAATCTTTTATTTGAAATAAAAGTCTACACTGTTTTACACATTTATTTAAAAATAAAAAACACATTTGTGCTCACCTTACAAATTTTCCTCTGATGCACGAGTCCCCTGTAAAAGACAGAAAATAATAAACAACAAAAATGCTCACCTTACACCTAATCCATCAAAGTCCTTGTCCCCTGTAAAAAAACTAAAATAAAAAACAACCATAATACTCACGTATTCGACATACTGTCCAACGCTGTAATCCATCTCTGCAATACTTGGTTTACAAGCTCTGTGATATTTGATTTACAACAATCGCCAAATTTCCAACTTTTTCACAAATAAACGCAAGTCATATCTAAGACATGTTACCACTATCATGATGTACAATATGTCACAAAAAACAATTACAGTATCACTGGGATCCGTTGAAGCGTTTCAGAGTTATTACATCACAAAGTGACACTGGTCAGAATTGAAAAAAATGGCCAGGTCAGGAAGATGAAAACAGACTTCAGGGTGAAAGGGTTAAAGTTGTACTCTGGCGCCAATCTCTTTCAAATCTAATATGGGTACTGCCAACGAACTTACGACCCTATATATCTTCCAAAATAAGTGCACGATACCTGCTGATCTTGCATGCATCTCAGTAGGTATTCGCACCACTTGATACAACAGTTAGTGAAATACCCCTCTATCCCCTATCTGACATATGACATACAGTTATGTCATATGCTGGCTCCCTGACTTTGATGCGGACTCAGGGACTAGAATTGAGACTAATGAGCACGTAACCACCTATTCACACGGGGAATACAGGGGAATTGTGACCACATGCATAGGCGGATTATAATGAAGGCAATCTGGGCTACTGTTCACGGCCCATGGCTCCAAGGGGGTCCATTGCCAGATTGCCATCATTATAATGGGCTCATACTGTATGTAGGAGGCTATGTGTGGGCTCATATTGTATACAGGAGTCTATGTGCGGGCTCCAACTGTATATAGGGGCTATGTGCAGGCTCATACTGTACACAGGAGGTTATGTGCGTGCTCATACTGTATACAGGAGGCTATATGGGGGCTCACACTGTATACAGGAGGCTATGTATGGGCTCATACTGTATCCAGAAGGCTATGTGGGTGCTCATACTGTATATAGGAGGCTATATGAGGGCTTACACTGTATACAGGAGGATATGTGTGGCTCATACTGTATACAGAAGGTTATGTGCGAGCTCATACTGTATCTAGGTAGCTATATGGGGGATCATACTTTATATAGGGAGCTATGTGGGGCTTATACTGTATAAAGGGAGCCATGTAGGGGCTCATACTGTATGTAAGGGTCTGTGTGTGGACTCATATCATATGTAGGGGGCTGTGTGAAGGCTTATTTTGTATGTAGGGGCTATGTGCGGGCTCATACTGTATATAGGAGGCTATGCGGGGGCTCACACTTTATATAGGAAGCTATGTGCGGGCTCATACTGTATCTAGGTAGCTATATGGGGGCTCATACTGTATATAGGTAGCTATGTGAGGCTTATACTGTATATAGGGAGCTATATGGGAGCTCATATTGTATGTATGGGGCTATGTGGGGGCTAATATTGTATATGGGGGGCTGTGTGGGGGCTCATATTGTATGTAGGGGCTATGTGGGGCATATTGCCTGGGCCTGTGAGCTGTTATCCTCATTGCAGTATATCTTATGGTCTCCTTTTCTTTTCCTATTTGAAGGAATTCCCTGATGAACCCCTGAATGACCGAAAGAGAGGGGAAATGCGTCCAAAGAAAATTCCATTAATCTAAGTACACAAGTGTTCAG
The DNA here is from genome assembly GCF_046119375.1 of Phyllobates terribilis. Classification (NCBI taxonomy): domain Eukaryota; kingdom Metazoa; phylum Chordata; class Amphibia; order Anura; family Dendrobatidae; genus Phyllobates; species Phyllobates terribilis. Next base: position 292,397 of record NW_027363787.1, on the reverse strand, counting down.
GCCATTTAGGATCCATATACTGCATAATAGTACATGTCCATAGAAACGTGACTGTGAGGTATATGGATGGTTTGTGATTGACATCATATATGTTTCTTCCTGGACTTTGTTTTTTTTTTTCTGGTCAGATTGTTGAAAAATATTGATAAATATATATACTGTATACTGTATGCATGGCACCCCTCCATCCTGGTATGCATGGCACCCCTCCATCCTAGTATGCATGGCACCCCTCATTCTGGTATGCATGGCACCCCCTCCATCCTGGTATGCTTGGCACCCCTCCATCCTGGTATGCATGGCACCCCTGATCTCCATCCTGGAATGCAAGGCTCCCCTCATCCTGGTATGCATGGCATCCCTCATCCTTATCCTGGTATGCATGGCACACCTCATCCTTATCCTGGTATGCACTGCATCCCACATCCTTATCCTGGTATGCATGGCATCCCTTATCCTTATCCTAGTATGCATGGCACCCCTCATCCTTATCCTGGTATGCAAGGCACTCCTCATCCCTATCCTGGTATGCATGGCATCCCTCATCCTTATCCTGGTATGTATGGCACCCCTCATCCTTATCCTGGTATGCATGGCACAGCAATCCCCATCCTGGTATGCATGGCACCCCTAATCCCCATCAAGCTGCACATTAAAAAAATAAACACTTCTACTCACCTTTCTTCCCTGTGTTCCAGCACTGCATCCTGCTCTGCTGCCAGCACTGATCTCACCATGTGAGCCTCACTGCCATGCACCCTCAGCTGTGAGAATAGTCACTGCTCCCCACGCCGGGACTGTGTGCATGGAGAGCAGTGACTTCATTCTCCTTAATAGCCGGCACACAGTGTAGCCGCAGCGTGGCTCCTGCTGCAGCCAGGCGATCGCATGTGCCCGCTATTAAAGAGCATGAATATTCACCCCTCTCTACTCCCATGAGTGTGGAGAGGGGTGAATATTCATGCCCTTTAATAGCAGGCACACGTGATCGTCCGACAGCAGCAGGAGCCGCTCTGTGGATACACTGTGTGCCGGCTATTAAGGAGAAAGAATATTCAGTGCTCCCCACACCCATGGGCGTGGGGAGAACTGAATATTAATTGTCTTTAGCAGCAGGGACAATGTAGGCTGCAGCATGCGGCTGCTGCCTCCTGTGCCTCGCTCCTCCGCTGCTACTGCTCCCCCCACAACCCCACAGTATATATATATACCCCCCACATTCGGATTATAAGACGCACCTCCCACTTTCCTTTAAAATTTTGGAGGAAAAAGTGTGTCTTATAGTCCAAAAAATGCGGTATATATATACAGTATATCTATAATATAACGCTAAAAGTGTCCCTCTGTCTGAAGCCTCTATAGACTGCACAAGTTCGACACACCTGCTCAGTCTGGCTCCAGACAGAAGAACGCATGGAGCCGTTACAGGTAAGAGGAGTGTGTGGCGCCGGGGATCGCGGTATGCGTTCAGTGTCTACACATACAGCGATCTCCGGCGCCACAGTTACATACCTGACCGGGAGGAACGCTGCCACGGCGCCTCTCTTCTCATCGGAGACCGGGGCAGGAGTGAAGGCATCGGAATCAGCGCATGCGCATAGTGCTATCCTGCGCCATTTTACTGAAGACACATTTGCAGTGTGTCTTCAGCAAAATGGCACCGGAAAGCGCAGTATGGGCATGCTTGTACTCTGGCGCCACACTCCTCTCCCGGCCTCCGGCAGAACAGGGCACCACAGCGCTGGAGCACAGGGAAGAAAGGTGAGTATATGTGTTTTTTTGTATGTGTGCAGCGTGAAAGGGATGAGGGGGTCACACATACCAGGATTGTTGGGTGAGGGGGCCACACATACCAGGATTGGGGGATGAGGGGGTCACACATACCAAGATTGAGGGGGTGAGGGGGCCACACACACCAGGATTGGGGGATGAGGGGGCCACACATACTAGTATTAGGAGCTGAGGGGGCCACACATACCAAGATTGGGGGAAAAGGGGTCCACACTTACCAGAATTGGGGGATGAGGGGGTCACACATATCAGGATTGGGGGATGAGGGGGCCACACATACTAGGATTAGGGGATGAGGGGTACCATACATACCAGGATTGAGGGGTGAGGGGACCATGCATACCAGGATTGAGGGGGTGAGGGGACCATGCATACCAGGATTGAGGGGTGAGGGGACCAGGCATACCAGGATTGGGGGTGAGGGGACCATGCATACCAGGATTGGGGATGAGGGGACCATGCTTACCAGGATTGGGGGATGAGGGGTACCATGCATACCAGGATTGGGGGGTGAGGGGTACCGTGCATACCAGGATTGGGGGGGTGAGAGGACCATGCATACCAGGATTGGGAGGTGAGGGGAGCCATGCATACCTACCAGGATTGGGGATGAGGGGTGCCACGCATACCAGGATTGGGAGGTGAGGGGTACCATGCAAACCAGATTTGGGGGTGAGGGGACCATGCATACCAGGATTGGTGATGAGACGTGCCATGCATACCAGCATTGGGGATGAGGAGTACCAAGCATACCAGGATGATGGATGGGGTGCCATGCATACCAGGATGTGGGGAACCATGCATACCAGAATAGGAATGAGGGATACCGTGCATACCGGAATAGGAATATGTGGTGCCGTGCATAACAGGATTGGGGGGTGAGGGGTACCATGCATACCAGGATTGGGGGGGTGAGAGGACCATGCATACCAGGATTGGGAGGTGAGGGGAGCCATGCATACCTACCAGGATTGGGGATGAGGGGTGCCACGCATACCAGGATTGGGAGGTGAGGGGTACCATGCAAACCAGATTTGGGGGTGAGGGGACCATGCATACCAGGATTGGTGATGAGACGTGCCATGCATACCAGCATTGGGGATGAGGAGTACCAAGCATACCAGGATGATGGATGGGGTGCCATGCATACCAGGATGTGGGGAACCATGCATACCAGAATAGGAATGAGGGATACCGTGCATACCGGAATAGGAATATGTGGTGCCATGCATAACAGGATTGGGGGATGAGGAGTGCCACACATACCAGGATTGGGGGAAGAGGTGGCCACACATACAAGGATTGGGGGATGAGGGGGCCACACATACCAGGATTGGGGGATGAGGGGGCCACACATACCAGGATTGGGGGAAGAGGTGGCCACACATACCAGGATTGGGGGATGAGGGGTACCATACATAACAGGATTGAGGTGTGATGGGACCATGCATACCAGGATTGAGGGGTGAGGGGACCATGCATACCAGGATTGGGGGTGAGGGGACCATGCTTACCAGGATTGGGGGATGAGGGATATCATGGATACCAGGATTGGGGGATGAGGGGTACCATGCATACCAGAATTGTGGGGTGAGGGATACTATGCACACCAGGATTGGGGGGTGATGGGACCATGCATTCCAGGATTGGGAGGTGAGGGGCACCATGCATACCAGGATTGGGGCTGAGGGGTGCCTTGCATACCAGGATTGGGAGATGAGGGGCACCATGCATACCAGGATTGGGGGGTGAGGGGACCATGCATACCAGGATTGGGAGGTGAGGGGGGCCATGCATATCAGGATTGGGGGTGATGGGTACCATGCTTACAAGTATTGGGGGTGAGGGTACCATGCCTACCAGGATTGGGAGGTGAGGTGGGCCATGCATACCAGCATTGGGGATGGGGGGTGCCATACATACCAGCATTGGGGATGAGGAGAACCATGCATACCAGGATGATGGATGGGGTGCCATGCATAAGAGGATGAGGGGTACCATGCATACAAGAATAGGGATGAGGGGTACCATGCATACTAGAATAGGAATATGTGGTGCCATGCACACCAGGATTGGGGGATGAGGAGTGCCATGCATACCAGGATAGGGATGAGGGGGCCATACATACCAGGATTGGGGATGAGGGAGCCATGCATACCAGGATGAGGGGTTGGGTGTCATGCATATCAGGATTGGGGGATGAGGAGGGCATACTTACTAGGATTGGTTGATGAGGGATGCCATACATACCAGAATTGGGATGAGGAGTGCCATGTATACCAGGATGAGAGGTACCATACATACCAGAATAGGGGTGTGTGGTACAATGCATACCAGGATGAGGGATTGGGTACCATGCATACCAGGATGAGGGATGGGGTGCCATGCATACCAGGATGAGGGGTACCATGCATACGAGAGTAGGGTTGAGGGGTACCATGCATACCAGGATAGGAATGCAGGGTTCCATGCATACTAGGATGAGGGATGGAGTGCCATGCATACAAGGATTGAGGGATGAGGAGGCCATACATACCAGAATTGGGATGAGGGGTGCCATGTATACCAGCATGAGGGATACCATACATACCAGAATAGGGATGCGGGGTATCATGCATAGCAGGATGAGGGATGGGGTGCCATGTATACCAGGATGAGGGGTACCATACATACCATGAAAGGGATGAGGAGTACCATGCATACCAGGATTGGGGATGAGAAGTACCATGCATACCAGGATTGGGGATGAGGAAGCCAGGCATATCAGTATGAGGGATTAGGCACCATACATACCAGGATTGGGGGATGAGGGGTGCCATACATACCAGGATTGAGGGATGAGGGGGTCACACATACCAGGATTGGGGGATGAGGGGGCCATGCATACCAGGATGAGAGATGGGGTGCCATGCATACCAGGATTGGGGATGAGGGGAGCCATGCAAACCAGGATTGGGGATGAGGAATGTCATGCATACCAGGATTGGGGATGAGGGGTGCCATGCATACCAAAATTGGGGTTGAGGGGTGCCATGCATACCAAGATTGGGGAAGAGGGGTGCCATGCATACCAGGATTGGGGATGAGGGGTGCCATGCATACCAGGATTGGGGATGATGGGTGCCATGCATACCAGGATTGGGGATGAGGAGTGCCATACATACCAGGATTGGGAATGAGGGGTGCCATGCATACCAGGATTGGGGATGAGGGGTGCCATGCATACCAGGATATGAATCTGGGGGGCCAATGCATACCAGGATTCGGATGAGGGGTCATGTATACCAGGAAAGGGCTGAGGGTGGCATGTATATCTGGATGAGGGATTGGGTGCCATGCATACCAAGATTGGGGATGAGGGGTGCCATGAATACTAGGATTGGGGATGATGGATGCCATGCATGCCAGGATTGGGGATGAGAGGTGCCATGCATACCAGGATTGGGATGAGGGGTGCCATGCATACCAGGATTGGGGATGAGTGGTGCCATGCTTACCAGGATTGGTGATGAGGGGTGCCATGCATACCAGGATTGGGGATGAGGGGTGCCATGCATACCAGGATTGTGTATTAGGGGTGACATGCATAACAGGATTTTGGATAAGGGGTACCATGCATACCAGGATAGGGATGAGGGGTACCATGCATACCAGGATAGGGCTCTGAGGGGTCCATACATGCCTGGATTCGGATGAGTGGTACCATGCATACCAGTATGAGGGGTGCCATGCATGCCAGGATTGCGAATGAGGGGTGCCTTGCAAACCAGGATTGGGGATGAGGGGTGCCATGCATACCAGCATTGGGATGAGTGGTGCCATGCATACCAGGATTGGGGATGAGGGGTGCCTTGCATACCAAGATTGCGGTTGAGGGGTGCCATGCATGCCAGGATTGGGGATGAGCGGTGCCATGCATACCTGGATTGGGTATGAGGGGTGCCATGCATACCAAGATTGCGGTTGAGGGGTGCCATGCATACCAGGATTTTGGATAAGGGGTGCCATGCATACCAGGATAGGGATGAGATGTACCATGCATACCAGGATAGGGATCTGGGGGGGGCCATGCATACCAGGATTCGGATGAGGAGTACCATGTATACGAGGATGAGAGGTACCATACATACCAGAATAGGAATGAGGGAGCCATATATACCAGGATGTGGGGTGCCATGCATGCCAGGATTGGGGTTGAGGGGTGCCATGCATACCAGGATTGGGGATGATGGGTGCTATGCATACCAGGATTGGGGATGAGGAGTGCCATACATACCAGGATTGGGGATGAGGGGAGTTAGGCATACCAGGATTGGGGATGAGGAGTGCCATGCATACCAGGATTGGGGATGAGAGGTGCCATGCATACCAAGATTGGGGTTGAGGGGTGCCATGCATACCTGGATTGGAGATGAGGAGTGCCATGCATACCAGGATTGGGGATGAGGGGTGCCATGCATACCAAGATTGGGGTTGAGGGGTGCCATGCATACCAAGATTGAGGATGAGGGGTGCCAGGCATACCAGGATTGGGGATGAGGAGTGCTATGCATACTAGGATTGGGGATGATGGCTGCAATGCATACCAGGATTGGGGATGAGGAGTGCCACACATACCAGGATTGGGGATGAGGGATGCCATAAATACCAGGATTGGGGATGAGGAGTGCCATGCATACCAGGATGGGGGATGAGGGGTGCCATGCATACCAAGATTGGGGCTGAGGGGTACCATGCATACCAAGATTGGGGTTGAGGGGTGCCATGCATACCAAGATTGGGGATGAGGGGTGCCATTCATACCAGGATTGGGGATGAGGAGTGCCATGCATACCAGGATTGGGGATGATGGGTGCAATGCATGCCAGGATTGGGGATGAGGAGTGCCATACATACCAGGATTGGCGATGAGGGGTGCCATGCATACCAAGATTGGGGCTGAGGGGTACCATGCATACCAAGATTGGGGTTGACGGGTGCCATGCATACCAAGATTGGGGATGAGGGGTGCCAGGCATACCAGGATTGGTGATGAGGAGTGCCATGCATACCAGGATTGGGGATGATGGGTGCAATGCATACCAGGATTGGGGATGAGGAGTGCCATGCATACAAGGATTGAGGGATGAGGGGTGCCATGCATACCAGGATAGGGATGAGGGGTACCATGCATACCAGGATAGGGATATGGGGGGCCATGCATACCAGAATTCGGGTGAGTGGCCATGTATACCAGAATAGGGATAAGGGGTACCATGTATATCAGGATGAGGGATGGAGTACCATGCATACCAGGATAGGGATGAGGGGTACCATGCATACCAGGATGAGGGGTACCATACATACCAGGATAGGGATGAGGGAGCCATGCATACCAGGATGAGGGGTGCCATGCATGCCAGGATTGGGGATGAGGGGTGCTATGCATACCAGGATTGGAGATGAGGGGTGCCATGCAAACCAGGATTGGGATGAGGGGTGCCATGAATACCAGGATTGGGGATAAGCAGTGCCATGCATACCAGGATTGGGGATGAGGGGTGCCATGCGTACCAGGATTGGGGATGAGGGGTGCCATGCATACCAGGATAGGGATGAGGGGTACCATGCATACCAGTATATGGATCTGCAGGGGCCATGCATACCAGGATTTGGATGAGGAGTACAATGCATACCAGGATGAAGGGTAGCATACATACCAGGATAGGGATGAGGGAGCCATGTATACCAGGATGAGGGGTGCCATGCATGCCAGGATTGGGGATGAGGGGTGCCATGCGTACCAGGATTGGGGATGAGGGGTGCCATGCATACCAGGATTGGGATGAGGGGTGCCATGCATACCAGGATTGGGGATGAGGAGTTCCATGCATACCAGGATTGGGGATGAGGGGTGCCATGCATACCAAGATTGGGGGTGAGGGGTGCCATGCATACCAAGATTGGGGATGAGGGGTGCCATGCATACCAGGATTGGGGATGAGGGGTGCCATGCATAACAGGATTCGGGATGAGGGGTGCCATGCATACCAGGATTGGGGATAAGGGGTGCCATGCATACCAGGTTTGGGTGTTAGTTGTGCCATGCATACAGGATTGGGATTGAGGGGTGTCATGCATACCAGGATTGGGGATGATGAGTGCAATGCATACCAGGATTGGGGATTAGGAGTGCCATACATACCAGGATTGGGGATGAGGGGTGCCATGCATACCAGGATTGGGGATGAGGGGTGCCATGCATACCAGGATTGGGGATGATGGGTGCCATGCATAACAGGATTCGGGATGAGGGGTGCCATGCATACCAGGATTGGGGATAAGGGGTGCCATGCATACCAGGTTTGGGTGTTAGTTGTGCCATGCATACAGGATTGGGATTGAGGGGTGTCATGCATACCAGGATTGGGGGTGAGGGGTGCCATGCATACCAGGATTGGGGCTGAGGGGTGCAATGCATACCAGGATTAGTGGTGAGGGGTGCCATGCATACCAGGATAGGGATGAGGCATGCCATGCATACCAGGATAGGGATGAGGGCAGCACATAGCAGGATGCAGGAACAGGATTGGGGAACACAAATACCAGGATGGGGGCAGCTCAAATACCAGAATGGGGGCAGCACATACTAGCATGAGAGACCATATACCAATAAAAATGCTCGCCAACCGAGCGTAGAACAGGCTCAATAGCTAGTGTACACTACCGTTCAAAAGTTTGGGGGTCACTCAGACAATTTTGTGTTTTCCATGAAAACTCATACTTTTATTTATCAAATGAGTTGCAAAATGAATTGAAAATATGGTCCAGACATTGACAAGGTTATAAATAATGATTTTTATTAGAAAGAATAATTTTCTCCTTTAAAGTTTGCTTTTGTCAAAGAATGCTCCCTTTGCAGCAATTACAGCTTTGCAGACCTCTGGCATTCTAACTGTTAATTTGCTGAGGTAATCTTGAGAAATTTCACCCCATGCTTCCTGAAGCCCCTCCCACAAGTTGGATTGGCTTGATGGGCACTTTTTGAGTTCCATACGGTCAAGCTGCTCCCACAAAAGCTCAATGGGGTTGAGATCTGGTGACTGCGCTGGCCACTCCATTACAGATAGAATACCAGCTGCCTGCTTCTTCCCTAAATAGTTCATGTATAATTTGGAGGTGTGCTTTGGGTCATTGTCTTGTTGTAGGATGAAATTGGCTCCGATCAAGCGCAGTCCACAGGGTATGGAAAGGCGTTGCAAAATGGAGTGAGAACCTTCCTTATTCAAAATCCCATTTACCTTGTACAAATCTCCTTGAAAAAATAAAAGGCCGTCCTCGATGTATGCAATTCCCCCTTTGAAGTTTTTGAAACATGTTATTCTCATGCCAATTAAGGAAAAAAGGTCACATTCAATTGCTTGGCTGTTCTTTAGCAATGCCCACACATTTCACAATGATAAATACATTAAAAGCTCTTGTCAAAGAGTTGTTTTACTGCATTGTTGTGAAACTATGCATGCACAGAGCTTTGAGCAATAATTTTTGTGCATTCCATGAGCAATAGCATGGTTGAAGATTTTTCTAGAATAGCCTTGGATGTGTTCTTCCATTTTTGACAAAGAGCATCTTCTAAATATTGTACAGTGAGAACATTTTGGACCTTCCATCAAGAAAAGATTACCTCAGAAGAACCTCGAAGAAGATGTTTGGATTTATTGATCATTTTCTTGGAAAACTCCAAATCGAAGTAAGTAGGACAAATGTAATGATTCAATGTTTGGATTTAATCTACCCTGTTTGTCCTACCTGATATGTTTGTTTTTTACTTTTTTTGTAGGTCCGGAAAATCCTTACCTGAAAGCCTTATGTGGACTCTTGGAATCCTTGGAAGATATTGTAGAATTCAGGTCATACTCCAATTGTGTGGTAAGCATTTGCTCAAGAACTCTATCACATTTTCAAAGCTTTAAATGTAGACAATATGCAATCATCATGTGTCAGAAAGCTGAGAGGCTTTACATTGAGATTGCATTTTTATTACTACAATCTAATCTGTTGTGTGTCAGTTAAAAAACAAAAGACCATCTTTGATCCAGGGAATATCCACTTTGCAGTCATAGAAATATGTTTTCCTCAGGCCAATTACGGTAAGAAATACTTGTTCAACTACTTGGTTGTTTCTGTGCATTACCCACACATTTTACAATGATAAATTCAGTAAAAGCTCTTGTCAAAGATTTGTTTTTACTGCATTGTTGTGAAATCATGTGCATGCACAGAGCCTGGGGCATAAATTGTTTTGCATATTGCATGGGCCATGGAATAGTTAATTCACTTTGAGGAAGAACCGTAGAAGATTCTTCCTTCTTTGACAAACAAGCATCTTCTAAGTTTTGCATTTTGAGAACATTTTTGGACCGTCTATAAAGAATGGATTCCATTAGAAACGCCTTGAAGAACATGTGAAGCATTTGTTCATCAATTTTTGGAAAACACCTAATTAAAGTAAGTAAAACAAATTTAGTATTTCAAGTTTTGCATTCTATCTTCTCCATTGGTCCTAGCTGACATTTTTTGTTTTGTTTTGTGTAGGTCAGAAAATAATTTCTCTGGAAGCACTTTGTGGACTCTTGGAATCAGTGGAATACATTATATAATTCACGTTGTGCCCCAATTGGGAGGTAAGTATTTACTATACCATTCAATTACATGTATATAGCTATGGATGTAGATTATATGCAATCATCATATGTCAGAAAGCTGAGAGGCTTTACATTGAGATTGCATTTTTATTACTACAAGATAATCTGTTCACTTTCCTTAGTTAGAAAAATGAAAGGCCGTCCTCGATCCAGGCAATTCCCCCTTTGTAGTAATTGAAATATGTTTTTTTGGGCCAATTATGGAAAGAAGGTCATATTCAACTAGTTGGCTGTACTTGTGCAATGCCCACACATTTCACAATGATGAATAAGTAAAAACTCTTGTCAAAGAGTTGTTTTACTGCATTGTTGTGAAACTATGCATGCACAGAGATCTGAGCAATATTTTTTGTGCATTCCATGAGCAATAGCATGGTAAATGATTTTTCTAGAAGAACCTTGGATGTGTTCTTCCATTTTTGACAAAGGGGACATCTTTTAAATGTTGGACTGTGAGAACATTTTGGACCTTCCATCAAGAAAAGATTACCTCAGAAGGACCTAGAAGAAGATGTGTGGATTTGTTGATAATTTTCTAAGAACACTCCAAATCAAAGTAAGTAGGACAAATGTAATAATTCAGAGCTTAGATTTAATCTACCCTGTTTGTCCTACCTGATATATATTTTTCTTACTTTTTATGTAGGTCCGGAAATTCCTTACCTGAAAGCCTTATGTGGACTCTTGGAATCCTTGGAAGATATTGTAGAATTCAGATCATACTCCAAATGTGTGGTAAGCATTTGTGGCACCCCTGAGGGTTCAGTCGCCACAGAGGTACTTCACCTCACCCAGAGGTGTGGTGTCTCCTTCTCTCAGGTAAGAAGGGAGTGCTGCTCGGAACCCCAACACCTGCATCCAACACTACACTGCTGTAGGCCAGCAGGAAGGGCAAGACGCAATTTATGTTTCTGCTGAGCTCTGACCCTGGCTGGAGTGGGGGGAACCCAGAGGTAGGGGGAACCAGTAGTGGGTGTGGGTGGAGGAAGTAGTTAGGGGGAGCACTTTGGTAGGAGTATAAATAGGGAAGCCATTTTAGGGTGGCAGATCAGTCAGACTAGTAGTTGGAGAACAGTCTGGAAGCAGAGTCTCAGTAGGAGCTCTGCTCCACAACTTGGGCCTAGTGTCAGAGGCCCAGGAGGGGAGCAGGGAGTAGGATCCGTTCTAAGAAGGGATCCTAGGGGGGGTACGGCGAGTGCAGGAAGGCACCTGTATGCCCCGCATCTCTCAGAAGACAGAGGGATCGTAGGCCGCAGGAAGGGGACCGGCCCCTGGCCCAGTTGTGTACTTCAAGTCCCGGCTGGAAGAACCGGAGGCTCCTGGCTTATATAGTCAGTTGCCGAAGCCTCATTCTAATCCCCGTGAGGGTCAAGCAGGTCTGTGAACTCTGACGGACAGTAGGGACTTCAGAGCACCCGAGCAGGATTGAGAGTGGGAAGCGCATGGCAAGAGAGAGAAAGACCCAGCGTGAAGACGGTCTAGATAGGAACACAAGAAAGTGGGGTTCTGCCAGGTATTCCTGATCTACCTGAGGAAGTGCTGAACCCCTGCCTGGTGAATGCAGCGCGACATGTAAGGCTAGCACCTGTACAGTGCACCAGTGGAACTGTCATAATAATTGTCAGTAAAAACTCGGATGACTGCACCGCACTGCCTTCGTCCATTCTTTAATCTGTGCCATCGTTCCCTCTCTGCACTACAACGCCCAGCACAACCACCATCCATTACACCATACACTGCCCTGGAGCTAGCTCTACCTGTGGAGAGCCACACCATCCCTGCTGCCGTAACACAAGCTCCAGAGGACTGCTCCCCAGCGGCGGTCCCCTTTAGCCGCAATCCACAGGTGGCTTCATGAACAATCCCAAAAATCCCATATTAAAGTACCCCCCTTGTGCACTGACCGCCCTGGGTCACGGACCGGGCCAGCCACCGTGATACTCCCCTACCGGCATACACAAAGGCCCGGCTGCAGAGTAACCCACGGCCCTGGGGGCGCGTCACATTTGCTCAAGAACTCTATCACATTTTCAAAGCTTTAAATGTAGACAATATGCAATCATCATGTGTCAGAAAGCTGAGAGGCTTTACATTGAGATTGCATTTTTATTACTACAATCTAATCTGTTGTGTTTCAGTTTAAAAACAAAAGACCATCCTTGATCCAGGCAATATCCTGTTTGCAGTCGTAGAAATATGTTATCCTCAGGCCAATAACGGTAAGAAATACTTGTTCAACTACTTGGTTGTTTCTGTGCATTACCCACACATTTTACAATGATAAATACAGTAAATGCTCTTGTGAAAGATTTGTTTTTACTGCATTGTTGTGAAATCATGTGCATGCACAGAGCTTGGGAAGTAAGTTGTTTTGCGTATTGCATGGGCCATGGAATGGTTGATGTGCTTTGAGGAAGAACCGTAGAAAGATTCTTACTTCCTTGACAAACAAGCATCTTCTAAGTGTTACATTTTGAGGACCTTTTTGAACCTTCTATCAAGAATGGATTCAATTAGAAACTCCTTGAAGAACATGTGAAGCATTTGTTCATCAATTTTTGGAAAACACCTACTCAAAGTAAGTAAAACAAATTTAGTATTTCAATTTTTGCATTCTATCTTCTCCATTGGTCCTAGCTGACATTTTTTGCTTTGTTTTGTGTAGGTCAGAAAATAATTTCTCTGGAAGCACTTTTTGGACTCTTGGAATCAATGGAATACATTATAGAATTCATGTTGTGCCCCAATTGGGAGGTAAGTATTTACTACCCCATTTAATTACATGTATATAGCTATGGATGGAGATTATATGCGATCATCATATGTCAGAAAGCTGAGAGGCTTTACATTGAGATTGCATTTTTATTATTATAAGCTAATTTGTTTACTTTCCTTAGTTAGAAAAATGAAAGGCCGTCCTCGATCCAGGCAATTCCCCCTTTGTAGTAATTGAAATATGTTTTTTGGGGCCAATTATGGAAAGAAGGTCATGTTCATCTAGTTGGCTGTACTTGTGCAATGCCCACACATTTCACAATGATGAATAAGTAAAAACTCTTGTCAAAGAGTTGTTTTACTGCATTGTTGTGAAACTATGCATGCACAGAGCTCTGAGCAATAATTTTTGTGCATTTCTTGAGCAATAGCATGATAGATGATTTTTCTAGATGAACCTTGGATGTGTTCTTCCATTTTTGACAAAGTGGACATCTTTTAAATATTGGACTGTGAGAACATTTTGGACCTTCCATCAAGAAAAGATTGCCTCAGAAGGAGCTAGAAGAAGATGTGTGGATTTATTGATAATTTTCTTGGAAAACTCCAAATCAAAGTAAGTAGGACAAATATAATATTTCAATGCTTAGATTTAATCTACCTTGTTTGTCCTACCTGATATAGTTTGTTTTTACTTTTTTTGCAGGTCAGGAAAATCCTTACTTGAAAGCCTTATGTGGACTCTTGGAATCCTTGGAAGATATCGTAGAATTCAGGCCATACTCCAATTGTGTGGTAAGCATTTGCTTAAGAACTCTATCACATTTTCAAAGCTTTAAATGTAGACAATATGCAATCATCATGTGTCAGAAAGCTGAGAGGCTTTACATTGAGATTGCAATTGTATTACTACAATCTATTCTGTTGTGTTTCAGTTAAAAAACAAAAGACCATCCTTGATCCAGGCAATATCCTCTTTGCAGTCATAGAAAATATGTTATCCTCAGGCCAATTACGGTAAGAAATACTTGTTCAACTACTTGGTTGTTTCTGTGCATTACGCACACATTTTACAATGATAAATACAGTAAAAGCTCTTGTCAAAGATTTGTTTTTTCTGCATTGTTGTGAAATCATGTGCATGCACAGAACCTGGGGCGTAAATTGTTTTGCGTATTGCATGGGCCATGGAATGGTTGATGCACTTTGAGGAAGACCCGTAGAAAGATTCTTACTTCCTTGACAAACAAGCATCTTCTAAGTGTTACATTTTGAGGACATTTTTGGACCTTCTATCAAGATTAGATTCCATTAGAAACTCCTCGAAGAACATGTGAAGCATTTGTTCATCAATTTTTGGAAAACACCTAAACAAAGTAAGTAAAACAAATTTAGTATTTCAATTTTTGCATTCTATCTTCTCCATTGGTCCTAGCTGACATTTTTTGTTTTGTTTTGTGTAGGTCAGAAAATAATTTCTCTGGCAGCACTTTTTGGACTCTTGGAATCAATGGAATACATTATAGAATTTGCGTTGTGCCCCAATTGGGAGGTAAGTATTTACTACCCCATTTAATTACATGTATATAGCTATGGATGGAGATTATATGCGTTCATCATATGACAGAAAGCTGAGAGGCTTTACATTGAGATTGCATTTTTATTACTACAAGCTAATCTGTTTACTTTCCTTAGTTAGAAAAATGAAAGGCCATCCTCGATCCAGGCAATTCCCCCTTTGTAGTAATTGAAATATGTTTTTATGGGCCATTTAAGGAAAGAAGGTCATGTTCAACTATTTGTCTGTACTTGTGCAATGCCCACACATTTCACAATGATGAATAAGTAAAAACTCTTGTCAAAGAGTTGTTTTACTGGATTGTTGTGAAGCTTTGCATGCACAGAGCTCTGAGCAATAATTTTTGTACATTCCATGACCAATAGCATGGTAGATGATTTTTCTAGAGGAACCTTGGATGTGTTCTTCCATTTTGACAAAGGGGACATCTTTTAAATGTTGGACTGTGAGAACATTTTGGACCTTCCATCAAGAAAAGATTACCTCAGAAGGACCTAGAAGAAGATGGGTGGATATATTGATAATTTTCTTGGAAAACTCCAAATCAAAGTAAGTAGGACAAATGTAATAATTCAAAGCTTAGATTTAGTCTACCCAGTTTGTCCTACCTGATATTGTTTGTTTTTACTTTTTTTGTAGGTCAGGAAAATCCTTACCTGAAAGCCTTATGTAGACTCTTGGAATCCTTGGAAGATATTGTAGAATTCAGGTCATACTCCAATTGTGTGGTACGCATTTGCTCAAGAACTGTATCACATTTTCAAAGCTTTAAATGTAGACAATATGCAATCCTCATGTGTCAGAAAGCTGAGAGGCTTTACATTGAGATTGCATTTTTATTACTACAATCTAATCTGTTGTGTTTCAGTTGAAAAACAAAAGACCATCCTTGATCCAGGCAATATCCTCTTTGCAGTCATAGAAATATGTTATCCTCAGGCCAATTACGGTAAGAAATACTTGTTCAACTACTTTGTTGCTTCTGTGCATTACCCACACATTTTACAATGATAAATACAGTAAAATCTCTTGTCAAAGATTTGTTTTTACTGCATTGTTGGGAAATCATGTGCATGTGTGGCGCCCCTGAGTGTTCGACCGCCACAGGGATGCTGCACTTCTTTAATGGAGTGTGGTGTTCTTCCTCCGAGGTAAGGCCAATGTGATAGTTGTGACCTAACCTTTTGCATCCAACACCACACTTCTCCACCAGAGGGAGCTGGTATGCATTAGGTGCTGCTCCCCTGGTTACAGGGAGACTGGGGAACACAAAGTGGTAGGAACCAGTTAGTGGGTTAGGGTGGAGGACTTACAAATTAGTTACACTTTAAATTTCATATTTAATAGAAAGCCATCTTTGATTTTGGTCCTGTTTGGTCCTTTTTAGTCTTTTGCTGCTCTCTGGCAGTTTTGCCTGTCAAGCGGTCTTGGTTGCTGTCAACTACTGTGTGTAATGTGACCTCCCTCCGGGAGCGCAGATCCTGTGTGGGCCTGCACCGGCAAGGGACACAGCCCTCGTGCCCTGGCCTTGGGACGAGAGGTAGGTTGCAGACAAGGAATGTCTCAACCCGGCCAAGAACAAGGATCAAGAAGGCCCGGGAGCTTTAGAGTTTAGCTCCCCAGCAAATGGGTCCCGGGGAGGATGCTGACGGAGCGGAGTATGCCACCTGTCCTCGCCTACCTGATCTATTCAGAGGGATTCTGGCTGCAAGAGGGGTACCGGCCCCCGACTCCCGACCTTGTACTCCATGTCCTGGATGGGAAAGCCCGGTTAGGCCCTGAGGATCCCACCGGGCATTGGATGGAGGGAAATTGCCACCTGTGCCCTAGTCCTGAGAGGAGCTCAGAGGGAGACCCGGCCTATCTACACACGCACAGACGGGAAAGGGTGAAGTCTGTAGTGCAGGAACACTCTGGTGTAGGGTCGCTCCCGAACACTGGACTTTCTCGGAGGTAGTCGGACCCCCGTCCCAGGTGGCCGCAGGACTCTGCGGGGAGCAGGGAGTCGCCTTACCGCTGTCATCTCTAAGTGAGTAAAGCCTTGGAAGTTCACCCCTATGGCCTCCGGACTGTTCATTATGCGCCATACCATGCGACGCGGTGCCCGTACTCCCCGCACTACTACTCCCCCCCTTCATCCTGTCTGCTTGCCCTGAGGCCTTGCTCCGCCTGTGGGGAGCAGTGAGAACATTGGCCGCCACGACACCAGTCCTCGGCGGACTGTAGCGGCGCTGGCGGCCCTTCACCAGAAACCACAGGTGGCGTAGTCGTTAAAATAAGCCACTCAACCCGGACGAGCCCACAACATCTTCCTTTTCATGTGACGGCCCTGAGCACGGGTCGGGTCCGGGCCACGGCTACATCCCATCTCTTCATTACAGGACCCGACACCGAGTCCCCAATCACCCAGGGTAAACTGAAAAAAAACTAAAAGGGCTCTTTCGAGAATTGAGGCGTCACACATGCACAGAGCCTGGGGCGTAAATTGTTTTGCGTATTGCATAGGCCATGGAATGGTTGATGCACTTTGAGGAAGAACCGTAGAAAGATTCTTACTTCCTTGACAAACAAGCATCTTCTAAGTGTTACATTTTGAGGACATTTTTGGACCTTCTATCAAGACTGGATTCCATTAGAAACTCCTTGAAAAACATGTGAAGTGTTTGTTCATCAATTTTTGGAAAACACCTAATCAAAGTAAGTAAAACAAATTTAGTATTTCAATTTTTGCATTCTATCTTCTCCATTGGTCCTAGCTGACATTTTTTGTTTTGTTTTGTGTAGGTCAGAAAATAATTTCTCTGGAAGCACTTTGTGGACTCTTGGAATCAATGGAATACATTATAGAATTCACGTTGTGCCCCAATTGGGAGGTAAGTATTTACTATACCATTCAATTATATGTATATAGCTATGGATGTAGATTAAATGCAATCATCATATGTCAGAAAGTTGAGAGGCTTTTCATTGAGATTGCATTTTTATTACTACAAGCTATTCTGTTTACTTTCCTTAGTTAGAAAAATGAAAGGCCGTCCTTGATCTAGGCAATTCCCCCTTTGTACTAATTGAAATATGTTTTTTTGGGCCAATTATGGAAAGAAGGTCATGTTCAACTAGTTGTCTGTACTTGTGCAATGCCCACACATTTCACAATGATGAATAAGTAAAAACTCTTATCAAAGAGTTGTTTTACTGCATTGTTGTGAAACTATGCATGCACAGAGCTCTGAGCGATAACTGTTGT
Source organism: Phyllobates terribilis (assembly GCF_046119375.1). Taxonomy (NCBI): domain Eukaryota; kingdom Metazoa; phylum Chordata; class Amphibia; order Anura; family Dendrobatidae; genus Phyllobates; species Phyllobates terribilis. The sequence goes on along the minus strand of NW_027363787.1, from coordinate 274,381 downwards.
GCATTCCATGAGCAATAGCATGGTAGATGATTTTTCTAGAAGAACCTTGGATGTGTTCTTCCATTTTTGACAAAGTGGACATCTTTTAATTGTTGGACTGTGAGAACATTTTGGACCTTACATCAAGAAAAGATTACCTCAGAAGGACCTAGAAGAAGATGTGTGGATTTATTGATAATTTTGTTGGAAAACTCCAAATCAAAGTAAGTAGGACAAATGTAATAATTCAATGCTTAGATTTAATCTACCCTGTTTGTCCTACCTGATATGGTTTGTTTTTACTTTTTTTGTAGGTCAGGAAAATCCTTACCTGAAAGCCTTATGTGAACTCTTGGAATCCTTGGAAGATATTGTAGAATTCAGGTCATGCTCCAATTGTGTGGTAAGCATTTGCTCAAGAACGCTATCACATTTTCAAAGCTTTAAATGCAGACAATATGCAATCATCATGTGTCAGAAAGCTGAGAGGCTTTACATTGAGATTGCATTTTTATTACTACAATCTAATCTGCTGTATTTCAGTTAAAAAACAAAAGACCATCCTTGATCCAGGCAATATCCTCTTTGCAGTCGTAGAAATATGTTTTCCTCAGGCCAATTACTGTGAGAAATACTTGTTATACTACTTGGTTGTTTCTGTGCATTACGCACACATTTTACAATGATAAATACAGTAAAAGCTCTTGTCAAAGATTTGTTTTTACTGCATTGTTGTGAAATCATGTGCATGCACAGAGCCTGGGGCGTGAATTGTTTTGCATATTGCATGGGCCATGGAATGGTTGATGCAATTTGAAGAAGAACCGTAGAAATATTCTTACTTCCTTGACAAACAAGCATCTTCTAAGTGTTACATTTTGAGGACATTTTTGGACCTTCTATCAAGAATGTATTCCATTAGAAACTCCTTGAAGAACATGTGAAGCGTTTGTTCATCAATTTTTGGAAAACACCTACTCAAAGTAAGTAAAACAAATTTAGTATTTCAATTTTTGCATTCTATCTTCTCCATTGGTCCTAGCTGACATTTTTTGTTTTGTTTTGTGTAGGTCAGAAAATAATTTCTCTGGAAGCACTCTGTGGACTCTTGGAATCAATGGAATACATTATAGAATTCACGTTGTGCCCCAATTGGGAGGTAAGTATTTGCTACACTATTCAATTACATGTATATAGCTATGGATGTAGATTATATGTAATCATCATATGTCAGAAAGCTGAGAGGCTTTACATTGAGATTGCATTTTTATTATTACAAGCTAATCTGTTTACTTTCCTTAGTTAGAAAAATGAAGGGCCGTCCTAGATCCAGGTAATTCCCTCTTTGTAGTAATTGAAATATGTTTTTTTGGGCCAATTAAGGAAAGAAGGTCATGTTCAACTACTTGTCTGTACATGTGCAATGCCCACACATTTCACAATGATGAATAAGTAAAAACTCTTGTCAAAGAGATATTTTACTGCATTGTTGTGAAACTATGCATGCACAGAGCTCTGAGCAATAATTGTTGTGCATTCCATGAGCAATAGCATGGTAGATGATTTTTCTAGAAGAACCTTGGTTGTGTTCTTCCATTTTTGACAAAGGGAACATCTTTTAAATGTTGGACTGTGAGAACATTTTGGACCTTCCATCAAGAAAAGATGACCTCAGAAGGACCTAGAAGAAGATGTGTGGATTTATTAATCATTTTCTTGGAAAACTCCAAATCAAAGTAAGTAGGACAAAAGTAAATATTCAATGCTTAGATGTAATTTACCCTGTTTGTCCTACCTGATATGGTTTGTTTTTACTTTTTTGGTAGGTCAGGAAAATCCTTACCTGAAAGCCTTATGTGGACTCTTGGAATCCTTGGAAGATATTGTAGAATTCATGTCTTACTCCAATTGTGTGGTAAGCATTTGCTCAAGAACGCTATCACATTTTCAAAGCTTTAAATGTAGACAATATGCAATCATCATGTGTCAGAAAGCTGAGAGGCTGTACATTGAGATTGCATTTTTATTACTACAATCTAATCTGTTGTGTTTCAGTTAAAAAACAAAAGACCACCCTTGATCCAGGCAATATCCTCTTTGCAGTCGTAGAAATATGTTATCCTCAGGCCAATTACGGTAAGAAATACTTGTTCAACTACTTTATTGTTTCCGTGCATAACCCACACATTTTACAATGATAAATACAGTAAAAGCTCTTGTCAAAGATTTGTTTTTACTGCATTGTTGTGAAATTATGTGCATGCACAGAGCCTGGTGCGTAAATTGTTTTGTGTATTGCATGGGCCTTGGAATGGTTGATGCAATTTGAGGAAGAACCGTAGAAAGATTCTTACTTCCTTGACAAACAAGCATCTTCTAAGTGTTACATTTTGAGGACATTTTTGGACCTTCTATCAAGAATGGATTCCATTAGAAACTCCTTGAAGAACATGTGAAGCGTTTGTTCATCAATGTTTGGAAAACACCTAATCAAAGTAAGTAAAACAAATTTAGTATTTCAATGTTTGCATTCTATCTTCTCCATTGGTCCTAGCTGACATTTTTTGTTTTCTTTTCTGTAGGTCAGAAAATTATTTCTCTGGAAGCACTTTGAGGACTCTTGGAATTAATAGTATACATTATAGAATTCACGTTGTGCCCCAATTGGGAGGTAAGTATTTACTACACCATTCAATTACATGTATATAGCTATGGATGTAGATTATATGCAATCATCATATGTCAGAAAGCTTAGAGGCTTTACATTGAGATTGCATTTTTATTACTACAAGCTAATCTGTTCTCTTTCCTTAGTTAGAAAAATGAAGAGCTGTCCTCGATCCAGGCAATTCCCCCTTTGCAGTAATTTAAATATGTTTTTTGGGCCAATTATGGAAAGAAGGTCATGTTCAACTACTTGTCTGTACTTGTGCAATGCCCCACATTTCACAATGATGAATAAGTAAAAACTCTTGTCAAAGAGTTGTTTTGTTTCATTGTTGTAAAACTATGCAATCACAGAGCTCTGAGCAATAATTTTTGTGCATTCCATGAGTAATAGCATGGTAGATGATTTTTCTAGAAGAACCTTGGATGTGTTCTTCTATTTTTGACAAAGGGGACATCTTTAAAATGTTGGACTGTGAGAACTATTTGTACCTTCCATCAAGAAAAGATTACCTTAGAAGGACCTAGAAGAAGATGTGTGGATTTATTGATCATTTTCTTGGAAAACTCCAAATTAAAGTAAGTAGTAGTGTTGAGCGAGCACTAAAATGCTCGGGTGCTCGAAGCTTGGGCCGAGCTCGCCGTGATACTCGGGTGCTCGACCCGAGCAACGAGCCCAATGTTAGTCTATGGGAGACTCGAGCATTTTTGCGGTGGCACCCCCGGCAGTCTTTTAAAAGCCTAACAAGTGCCCAAAACGATAGTGACAGTGCTCAAATGACATGGGGACAGCATGGGGATCACCCCAGGAAGCATTTCTGACCCCCAGGTCACTGCTGTCAACAACGTGGTCAGAGGTATTAAGCCACTTTTACAGGCTCACAATAAAACGTTCAAAAACGAAAGTGAAACTTTTTTCCTGTGAAATATGTTAAGGAACATCCTTTCCAGAGTAAAGACTTGTGTATAAGTTAAAATAAATGACCAAAAACAAAAATACTCCTCCACACCTTTTGTATTGCTTTCAACTATGACAAATGCATTCACCGTGAAATGTCATTTTAACATTTTACAACCTTATCTGGCCATGTGCTGTGTGACACATGCATAAAATGCTGAAAAGACAAGGGAACAGCATGGGGAAGACCCCTGGAAGCATCTCTGACTCCCAGGTCACTGTCTAAAAGTGTGCCCATCATAAGTGATCCTTACCGCATCAGAAGATGCAGACTTGCAACTATCCCCATGCAAGTTCTAGTCCCAGGGCAGTGTTCAATTGTACCTCCCCCATTCCTTGCAATACAAGCTCAAGTATGCAGCCTGCCACCCACCCACCCCCAGGCTGTAATACCATACTGCTTGCTTGCTTGAACTTGAAATTGGGCCTTTTAGGCATGTGGAGGCGGAATCTGGCCACCACGCCATGGCTGTGTCGGCGGCCTGGTATCCATACTCAGTCCCCAGCCGCCTGGTGGCCGGGTGTCCCCGCTTGCTCCCCAGCCTCCAGGGGGTGGCCAGGTGTCCATACTCGGTCCCCAGCCACCCCTATTTGTCCCGGTAACCTTTCCCACACTTTTCTTAGCCTGTCCTGCTTTAGGGCAGCATTGGCTGAGCCCACCGGACTATCAGACTCCTCCGGTGGGCCCTGGCTTCTCCATCAGGGGAGTTGAGAGTGCCAAGGTGAGGAGCATGATGAGGATGATAGAAGTTAGAATCTGCTTTGTTTTGTTGTAATGCAAGCGCATGTATGTAGTAGCGGCTAGGCCTGAGGTGGTCAGCGTTTTGGCGCATATCCTACCTCCTCCGAGGATTGCTGGATGTTTTCCTGCTACTATCCAAGTTCTATGACTCCCGTTAAAACAAAGCTTCAGGTGATAAATTATGGATGAGGTAGTGGCAAAGGAGAAAGAGCAGGAGGAACAGGGACCATTCATATCAATATCAGGCCAGTCAAACAGATATGTCTTGTAGGATATGTTTCTGTAACAAAAGGAGCGGTTCGGCTACACAGTTATAGGGCATACAGTGAGTGCAATGCCTACCAAAAATTTTGAGCCACTCCAATGCCCCTTGGAAATAAAATGGAGGTCAGAGGGCGTTAACTAAACCTTTTTTTCCATTTATAGCAACTGGGTCTCCCGTGCACTGTTGGCCTAAGCAGTGAATGGAAGGCTTTCCAAAAATTATGAGGAACTGCAATGCCCCTTACAAGAGCCATGTGTGGCACCCCAGGGGTCTGGTCACCACAGTAATAGAGATATTACGTCGGAGAGCAAGTGGGAGGTTTCCTGGTCAGGATCCCTTAAACATGCAACATCCTCCTGCCCCAATCCTGGGAGGGGAGAATTCTGCCCTTATAAACTGGATCTGGGGCGGGGTTGAGTGAGTCAGAGAACAGTCAGAGTCAGAGTGAGAGCAAGGGAAAGTAACAGCAAGGAGCTCTGTAGGAGCTAGGAGCTAAAGACCAGGGGCTGGAAGCTGAGCAGAGCTCGCCCTGGCAGAAGACAATAGGAACCGGACACAGGAGTCCAAAGCTGTGAGGACTTATATATCCAGCAGCAGAAACCAGCCGGCAGGGGATTTCAGGTCCTCTGGCCATAGAAGCCCGGAGGCTCAGTCACAAGCAAGGGACCAGCACCGCCGTCGTGGAGCGGAGGCTAACAGAAGGCCCCAAGTCACCAGCCATACGGGTGAGCACTACACGGTACACTCAGGGACGTGGGTTACTTCTACCCGCTTACAGAAAGGTAGCCAGGAAGAGTGCAGACAGACGGGGAGGCCTACAACTCCACCTGGCCAGGGGAACTCCTGCTTGCTCACAGACTGACCAGGCCTCTTATGCTAGCCAGTACTCCCAGGAGGGTCTACCTTATAATCATCAGTAAAGACCCTGAACTGCACTGCAAAGACTCTGAGTCATTCCTGCTGCGCTCGTGCACCATCACCCCCATCATCCACACTCACTGCCCTGAGGCTATACTCCTCCCGAGGGGAGTTATCCCATTCTATGCTGCGCACACAACACCAGCCTCAGCGGTCTGCCTCGCAGCGGTGGTACTCCCTGACCGCAATCCACGGGTGGCGCAGTCGGACAATTAACCTCAAAACCTAAGAAAGACTGCCACTGGTTTGACCAGCCTGAGCCATGGGACCGGGTCACCGCCACGGAGACTACAGATCCCAGAGACCCGGCACCGGGTATCCCACACACATGTACACACGGCCCAGGGGGCGCGTCACATGCAGTACAGCATATTACAAACATAAGTCCCATTATTGGGGAGTGGGTGTCCCATGGTATTTGCTTATGCTTTCCCAGCAAAAGCTGCCAAAAATTAGGACGGAGCAACTTGCAATGCCCCTTACAAGAGCCATACAGTACAGCATATTACAAACTTAAGTCCCATTATTGGGGAGTGGGTGTCCCATAGTATTTGCTTATGCTTTCCCAGCAAACGCTGCCAAAAATTAGGACGGAGCAACTTGCAATGCCCCTTACAAGAGCCATGCAGTACAGCATATTACAAACATAAGTCCCATTATTGGGGAGTGGGTGTCCCATAGTATTTGCTTATGCTTTCCCAGCAAAAGCTGCCAAAAATTAGGACGGAGCAACTTGCAATGCCCCTTACAAGAGCCATGCAGTACAGCATATTACAAACATAAGTCCCATTATTGGGGAGTGGGTGTCCCATAGTATTTGCTTATGCTTTCCCAGCAAAAGCTGCCAAAAATTAGGACGGAGCAACTTGCAATGCCCCTTACAAGAGCCATGCAGTACAGCATATTACAAACATAAGTCCCATTATTGGGGAGTGGGTGTCCCATAGTATTTGCTTATGCTTTCCCAGCAAAAGCTGCCAAAAATTAGGACGGAGCAACTTGCAATGCCCCTTACAAGAGCCATGCAGTACAGCATATTACAAACATAAGTCCCATTATTGGGGAGTGGGTGTCCCATAGTATTTGCTTATGTTTTCCCAGGAAAAGCTGCCAAAAATTAGGACGGAGCAACTTGCAATACCCCTTACAAGAGCCATGCAGTACAGCATATTACAAACATAAGTCCCATTATTGGGGAGTGGGTGTCCCATAGTATTTGCTTATGCTTTCTCAGCAAAAGCTGCCAAAAATTAGGACGGAGCAACTTGCAATGCCCCTTACAAGAGCCATGCAGTACAGCATATTACAAACATAAGTCCCATTATTGGGGAGTGGGTGTCCCATAGTGTTTGCTTATGCTTTCCCAGCAAAAGCTGCCAAAAATTAGGACGGAGCAACTTGCAATGCCCCTTACAAGAGCCATGCAGTACAGCATATTACAAACATAAGTCCCATTATTGGGGAGTGGGTGTCCCATAGTATTTGCTTATGCTTTCCCAGCAAAAGCTGCCAAAAATTAGGACGGAGCAACTTGCAATGCCCCTTACAAGAGCCATGCAGTACAGCATATTACAAACATAAGTCCCATTATTGGGGAGTGGGTGTCCCATAGTATTTGCTTATGCTTTCCCAGCAAAAGCTGCCAAAAATTAGGACGGAGCAACTTGCAATGCCCCTTGCAAGAGCCATGCAGTACAGCATATTACAAACATAAGTCCCATTATTGGGGAGTGGGTGTCCCATAGTATTTGCTTATGCTTTCCCAGCAAAAGCTGCCAAAAATTAGGACAGAGCAACTTGCAATGCCCCTTACAAGAGCCATGCAGTACAGCATATTACAAACATAAGTCCCATTATTGGGGAGTGAGTGTCCCATAGTATTTGCTTATGCTTTCCTAGCAAAAGCTGCCAAAAATTAGGACGGAGCAACTTGCAATGCCCCTTACAAGAGCCATGCAGTACAGCATATTACAAACATAAGTCCCATTATTGGAGAGTGGGTGTCCCATAGTATTTGCTTATGCTTTCCCAGCAAAAGCTGCCAAAAATTAGGACGGAGCAACTTGCAATGCCCCTTACAAGAGCCATGCAGTACAGCATATTACAAACATAAGTCCCATTATTGGGGAGTGGGTGTCCCATAGTATTTGCTTATGCTTTCCAAACAAAAGCTGCCAAAAATTAGGACGGAGCAACTTGCAATGCCCCTTACAAGAGCCATGCAATACAGCATATTACAAACATAAGTCCCATTATTGGGGAGTGGGTGTCCCATAGTATTTTCTTATGCCTTGCAAGCAAAAGCTGCCAAAAATAAGGACGGAGGAACTTGCAATGCTGGCACCCTGGTGGTATAGTGGTGGTGGAGGCTGAGGATAAGGAGAAGAAGATTAAACAGCCGAAACGAGGAAGCATATACCCATGTGTGGGTGTGAAGCGGTGCATGTGAATACACCTCCCGAAATAACACAGTGGATTTGACTTTATGTTACTCTGCTGTCATTTGGTGGTGATGAGAAGTCTGGCCCAATCCAGCCCTTGTTCATTTTGATAAGGGTCAGCTCGTCAGCATTGTCAGTTGACAGGCGAGTGCGCTTATCAGTTATAATTCCCCCAGCGGCACTAAAAACACGCTCCGATAACACGCTAGCGGCAGGGCAGGCCAGGACCTCCAAGGCGTACAGAGCGAGTTCATTTCAAGTGTCCAGCTTGGATACCCAATAATTAAAAGGCACAGAGGAATCACGGAGGACGCTGGTACAATCGGCAAGGTACTCCCTCACCATCTTTTGAAACTTTCCACTCCTTGTGAGAGTACCCCGCGCCTCAGGGCCTGTAAGCTGGGCGGGTGTCAGAAAACTGTCCCAGAACGTTGACAGTGTTCCCCTGCCTCTGCTGGATTGGAGTTGCATCTCTCTCGCCTGTACGCCTTGGTTGGGCAACGAACTGTGACCTCTGCCGCTAGCGTGTTCAGATGGGAATTTTTTTAAGAGTTCTGCAGCAAGGGCCTTCTGGTATTGCCCCATTTTTGTAGACCTCTCCACCTCAGGAATAAGAGAGTGAAAGTTCTCCTTGTAGCGGGGGTCTACAAGTGTCACCAACCAGTAATGACTGTCACCCAACATTTTGACAACGCGAGGGTCACGGTTAAGGCAGCGTAACATAAAGTCAGCCATGCGTGCCAGACTGGTAACGGGCAAGATTTCCGTGTCCTCACCAAGATGACGACTGACCATGCTCTCCTCCTCCTCCTCCTCTTCCTCCTCCCCCCTGTCCTCAGGCCACCCACGCTGAACCGACGGTATGACACTTGTACAGGTACTACCGTCTACAACGCATGATAGCAGCTCCTGTTCTTCCTCCTCCTCCTCCTCCTCTCCCTCATTGTCCCCCAATGCACGTTGGGATGAGATGAGGCTGGGCTGTGTGTAATCGCCCGCTACGGCTTCTTGATCCATCTCATCATACTCTGGCTGCAATGCCTCCTCTTTAATTCTCTGCAGAGAGCGTTGCAAAAAACAGACAAGTGGGATGCTGACACTAATGATGGCGTCATCGCCACTCACCATCTTGGTGGCCTCCTCAAAGTTTGTCAGGATGGTACATATGTCAGACATCCAGGTCCACTCCTGAGGTCTTATGTGTGGAGTCTGACCTGAATATCGACGGCCTTGTTGCAGCTGGTACTCCACAACTGCTCTCTTCTGCTCACAAATCCTTTGCAACATGTGGAGGGTAGAGTTCCAACGTGTGGGGACATCACACACCAGTCGGTGTGCCAGAAGCTGCAAACGCTGCTGCAACACAGCAAGGGCGGCGGAAACTGTAGCCGACTTGCGAAAATGAGCTGACAGGCGGTGTACTTTCACGAGCAGATCTGGCAACTCGGGGTACGATTTAAGAAACCGCTGAACCACGAGGTTAAGCACATGAGCCAGGCATGGTACGTGTGTGATCTCACCTCGCCTCAGAGCCGCCACCAGGTTACGGCCATTGTCACACACGACCATGCCGGGATGTAGGTTCAGCGGTCTCAGCCACAGATCTGACTGCTCTTTCACAGCTGTCCACAACTCACAAGCAGTGTGAGGTTTATCACCTAAGCTTATGAGTTTCAGCACAGCCTGTTGCCGCTTGGCGGAGGCAGTACTGCAATGCTTCCAGCTTGTAACTGATGTGGTGATATCTGAGATGGAGGCTGAACATGAGGAGGAGGAGGAGGAGGATGCGCGGGAGCTGTACACTGTGGGGGCAACTCTGACTGACATAGGGCCCGCAATCCCCGTTGTGGGGAGGATGTGTTCCGTCCCAAGGTCCGACTGGGTCCCCGCTTCCACTATGTTTACCCAGTGTGCCGTCAGAGAGATGTACCGTCCCTGGCCACAAGCACTTGTCCACGTGTCCGTTGTCAGGTGGACTCTCCCAGTAACTGCGTTGTTGAGGGCACGGCAGATGCTTTGGGACACGTGCTTGTGTAGTGCGGGGATGGCACACCGGGCAAAATAGTGTCGGCTGGGGACCGAGTACCGAGGGACGGCCACCGCCATAAGATTGCAGAAGGATTCCGTCTCCACCAGCCTAAAAGGCAGCATTTCCAATGCAAGCAGTCGTGAAATGTGCGAATTTAGTACTGCGGCCTGTGGGGCGTTAGCTGCGAATTTCCGCTTTCATTCAAAGGTCTGGGATATGGACAATTGAACGCTGCGGGTGGGACGTGGACGTTGATGCTGTTTCTTGAGAAACTGCCATAACAAGTGAAGACTGAGAGGAGGGGGTATCTTTACATGCAGTATGGACAGGGGATTGCCTTGCACACACAACAGGGGGTTCTATTGCACGCACAACAGTGGAAGAAGCAGTGGTGACACCCGCTGACACTGGTCGTGGACCCTGGGTTTCGCCCCACAAAGTCGGGTGCTTTGCTGCCATGTGCCTGATCATGCTGGTGGTGGTCAGGCTGGTAGTTTTGTCACCCCTGCTGATGCTGGCATGGCAGGTGGAACATATGGCCTTTTTGGGGTTATCAGCAGAGTCTTTAAAAAAATTCCAGACTCTGGAAGACCTACCGCTTGTACTGGCAACGTCCCTGGTGTTGGTGTTACGGGGAACGGTCGCCTGCCTTCTGTCTGCGGCCACCACACTGCTTATTCCTGCCTGTTGGGGTACTCTGCCTCCCTCCCCCTGTGTGCTGCTGGCCTCACTCTGCATGTCCTCCTTCCACGTTGGGTCAGTTACTAGATCATCCACCACCTCCTCCTCTTGCACTTGCGCACCACGATCCTCCTCCTCACTTCCTGGCAATTGTGTCTCGTCATCGTCCACCTCTTGTGACAGATTGCCAACGTCGACTTCCTGTGGCCGTGGCTGTTCAAATATTTGGGCATCGCAACATGGGATCTCCTCTTCCACCACTTCAAGCGTATCAGGCGAGGGGCCCAAATATGGAAATGGACCAGTGAACAGCTCTTCAGAGTGTCCAAGTGTGGGATCACTTGCTGTCTGACGACACTCGGTATGGTGGGAGGAAGGAGCATCAGGGTGAGGAGGAGTATGCGGTCGAGACTCAAGGCTACTAAGAGTTGACCGTGTGGAAGACAGACCGGAGGTGGTGGTGCCCAGGTAACTGGAAGTATTGTCTGCTATCCAATTAATAACCTGTTCACACTGATCAGTTCTCAATACTGGTGTTGTTCTGTGCTTCCCTAGTAATTTGGTCAAGAAGTGGGAGCAAGAAGATGTGGCTGTTGGTTGTGGCACATTTTCACCTTGGCCACGGCCCCTCCTCTGCACGAACCATCACCAGAACGTCCACTTCCACGTCCCTTGCCACACGCCTTGCCCATTGTAAATGAAGTAAAATAGCTTACACTTGCACTATCAATGGAAAAAGGGTAATAAAGAGTAGATTAGAACCGTGGAAGAGGAAAACCACAGTTATTGTTTACTGGGTATACCACACTTTTTTAAATAGAGATATTTGCGGCTGAACAGTGAGCGACACACTCAAACTGCTTTTTTTTAGATACCAAAGGCCCAAAACTGGATAGTACAGCGATTTGACCCGTGGAACTGCGAAACCACACTGGGATGTCGGGCCTACACAAGACTATTTTCAACAGATATATTTTTGTGTCACAACAGTCAGGAGACACTACTGTTTTTCTTTACGGAAAAAACTACCAAAAGCTGAATAATAGAGATTTTTTACCGTGGGATGGCAAAACCACAGTTATTGTTTACTGGGGTATACCACACTTTTTTAAATAGAGATATTTGCGGCTGAACAGTGAGCGACACACTCAAACTGCTTTTTTTTTAGATACCAAAGGCCCAAAACTGGATAGTACAGCGATTTGACCCGTGGAACTGCGAAACCACACTGGGATGTCGGGCCTACACAAGACTATTTTCAACAGATATATTTTTGTGTCACAACAGTCAGGAGACACTACTGTTTTTCTTTACGGAAAAAACTACCAAAAGCTGAATAATAGAGATTTTTTTACCGTGTGATGGCAAAACCACAGTTATTGTTTACTGGGGTATACCACACTTTTTTAAATAGAGATATTTGCGGCTGAACAGTGAGCGACACACTCAAACTGTTTTTTTTTTTAGATACAAATGGCGCAAAATGGATAATACAGAGGTTTGAACCGTGGAAGTGCAAAACAACACTTCTGTTTCTCTAGCCTACACCAGACTATTTTCAACAGTTATATTTGTGTCTGAAAAATCAGAGACACGCTTTTTTTTGGGGGGGGGGGGGGGACACACCAAAAGGTTAATAAGACGGGTATTTGTACAGTGTGAAGGAGGAAAAAAAAGGAGGATTTAGATGGAAAAAAAAGGATTTTTCCTGGCCCCCGACACCTGGTGCTAAGTCCAGCAATTTCAGCAGCAGGAGCACACAGGACTGTAATGCAGCGTTTGCTGGTATAACCACTGTGTCTCCAATACAGCCTGCCTGCCTGGTATCTGGGATGGATATTAGTCCTGAAAAGGACTGTTTGTTTGTTCTGGCAGCCTTTACAGACCCTACACTAACTATTTCGCAGTTTATATCTCTCCCTAAATCAGCAGTGCTGTCCCTACACTGTCTAATCCGGAGCAACTGTGTCCAAGATGGCGGCGCCCCCTTTTAAATACTCGAGGTGACGCTGTGCGGCCAGCCAATCACTGTAATGCCCACAACCAACATGGCTGCAGCATTACAGTGACTGGCTGGCAATCCCTGCATGTTCATTGGCTCTGTAAAGAGCGCCAAACAAGCAGGGCGGAGACCCGAGCTCCTGCCCGAGTAACCCGGAAATGCTCGGTGCTCGCTGAACATCCCGAGTAGCCTTATGCTCGGGCGAGTACCGAGCAGTGTCGAGCATGTTCGCTCCACACTAGTAAGTAGGACAAATGTAACAATTCAATGCTTGGATTTAATCTACCCTGTTTGTCCTACCTGATATGTTTTATTTTACTTTTTTTGTAGGTCAGGGAAATCCTTACCTGAAAGCCTTATGTGGACTCTTGGAATCCTTGGAAGACATTGTAGAATTCAGGTCATACTCCAATTGTGTGGTAAGCATTTGCTCAAGAACTCTATCACATTTTCAAAGCTTTAAATGTAGACAATATGCAATCATCATGTGTCAGAAAGCTGAGAGGCTTTACACTGAGATTGCATTTTTATTACTACAATCTAATCTGTTGTGTTTCAGTTGAAAAACAAAAGACCATCCTTGATCCAGGCAATATCCTCTTTGCAGTAGTAGAAATATGTTTTCCTCAGGCCAATTACGGTAAGAAATACTTGTTCAACTACTTGGTTGTTTCTGTGCATTACCCAAACATTTTACAATGATAAATACAGTAAAAGCTCTTGTCAAAGATTTGATTTTACTGCATTGTTGTGAAATCATGTGCATGCACAAAGCCTGGGGCGTAAATTGTTTTGCTTATTGCATGGGCCATGGAAAGGTTGATGCACTTTGAGGAAGAACCGTAGAAAGATTCTCACTTCCTTGACAAACAAGCATCTTCTAAGTGTTACATTTTGAGGACGTTTTTGGACCTTCAATCAAGAATGGATTGCATTAGAAACTCCTTGAAGAACATGTGAAGCGTTTGTTCATCAATTTTTGGAAAACACCTAATCAAAGTAAGTAAAACAAATTTAGTATTTCAATTTTTGCATTCTATCTTCTCCATTGGTCCTAGCTGACATTTTTTGTTTTGCTTTGTGTAGGTCAGAAATTAATTTCGCTGGAAGCACTTTGTGGACTCTTGGAATCAATGGAATACATTATAGAATTCATGTTGTGCCCCAATTGGGAGGTAAGTATTTACTACACCATTCAATTACATGTATATAGCTATGAATGTAGATTAAATGCAATCATCATATGTCAGAAAGCTGAGAGGCTTTACATTGAGATTGCATTTTTATTACTGCAAGCTAATCTGTTTGCTTTCCTTAGTTAGAAAAATGAAAGGCCATCCTTCATCCAGGCAATTCCCTCTTTGTAGTAATTGAAATATGTTTTTTGTGCCAATTATGGAAAGAAGGTCATGTTCAACTACTTGTCTGTACTTGTGCAATGCCCACACATTCCACAATGATGAATAAGTAAAAACTCTTGTGAAAGAGTTGTTTTACTGCATTGTTGTGAAACTATGCATGCACAGAGCTCTGAGCAATAATTTTTGTGCATTCCATGAGCAATAGCATGGTAGATGATTTTTCTAGAAGAACCTTGGATGTGTTCTTCCATTTTTGACAAAGGGGCCATCTTTTGAATGTTGGACTGTGAGAACATTTTGGACCTTCCATCAAGAAAAGATTACCTCAGAAGGACCTAGAAGATGTGTGGATTTATTGATAATTTTCTTGGAAAACTCCAAATCAAAGTATGTAGGACAAATGTAATAATTCAATGCTTAGATTTAATCTACCCTGTTTGTTCTATCTGATATGTTTGTTTTTTACTTTTTTTGTAGGTCAGGAAAATCCTTACCTGAAAGCCTTATGTGGACTCTTGCAATCCTTGGAAGATATTATACAATTCAGGTCATACTCCAATTGTGTGGTAAGCATTTGCTCAAGAACTCTATCACATTTTCAAAGCTTTAAATGTAGACAATATGCAATCATCATGTGTCAGAAAGCTGAGAGGCTTTTACATTGAGGTTGCATTTTTATTACTACAATCTAATCTGTTGTGTTTCATTTAAAAAACAAAAGACCATCCTTGATCCAGGCAATATCCTCTTTGCAGTCGTAGAAATATATTATCTTCACTCCAATTACGGTAAGAAATACTTGCTCAACTACTTGGTTGTTTCTGTGCATTACCCACACATTTTACAATGATAAATACAGTAAAATCTCTTGTCAATGATTTGTTTTTACTGCATTGTTGTGAAATCATGTGCATGCACAGAGCCTGGGGCGTAAATTGTTTTGCTTATTGCATGGGCCATGGAATGGTTGAAGCACTTTGAGGAAGAACCGTAGAAACATTCTTACTTCCTTGACAAACAAGCATCTTCTAAGTGTTACATTTTGAGGACATTTTTGAACCTTCTATCAAGAATGGATTCCATTAGAAACTCCTTGAAGAACATGTGAAGCGTTTGTTCATCAATTTTTGGAAAACACCTAATCAAAGTAAGTAAAACAAATTTAGTATTTCAATTTTTGCATTCTATCCTCTCCATTGGTCCTAGCTGACATTTTTTGTTTTGTTTTGTGTAGGTCAGAAAATAATTTCTCTGGAATCAGTTTGTGGACTCTTGGAATCAGGGCCGGCTCCAGGTTTTTCTGGGCCCCGGGCGAAAGAGTCTCTGTGGGCCCCTTTAATACATACCACGATTCATGATGCACAGATACCGCAGAGGAATATATATAAATATAGTACAATGCAAAGATTTCACTTCTTACATTACATGAGCGATATCTATTGTAAATTCCACAATAGCTCAGAAACCAGCGAATCGCTCCACACAGAATACTTGCCCCCATATAAGGCCCCATATGGAATACTGGCCCCCATATTTGGCCCCATATGGAATACTGGCCCCCATATAAGGCCCCATATGGAATACTGGCCCCCATATAAGGCCCCATACGGAATACTGGCCCCCATATAAGGCCTCATACGGAATACTGGCCCCCCTATAAGGCTCCATACGGAATACTTGGCCCCCATATAAGGCTCCATACGGAATACTTGGCCCCTATATAAGGCACCATACAGAATACAGGCCTCCTGTCATGGGTGTGTCACCACGAAGATCGTCGCGACTACGCAGCCTGACTTCTCGCAGCTGAGATTTTGGTGCTTTGTGTTTTTTGGTTGTGAGGGAGTTAATTTTCTCTCTCTGTGCTTGAAGAGGCTCAGCCTCGCCCAGCTGCAGTTAATGCTGCAGTATTGGGATTCCTTCAAATACCTGCTGGTCTGATAGGGAAGTTGTCGGTGAAAGCATTTCTTGCAGACCTTCAGAGTGGATCGTTGTTTGGTGGAGTTCGGAGCGAGGAGTATGCGGTGTGGTTTGTTCCCTTCCTCCCTTTATCATTTATCTCCTAACCTGTTGTTGTTCCCTCTGTAATTGTGGTGTTAGTTTTTGTATGCAAGGTGGTTTTTGGTTTTCCCCTTGTACTGTATCGTTTGTCTAGTACTGTGTTTTGGGCATTTTCTATCCTGTTCCCCATTGTTGTGATCGGGGTCCTTCTCAGGACTAGATTACTTAGGTTCAGGGATATTCAGGAGTTTAGGGTTACGCTGGCGGCCTGGACCTCTGTACCATTAACAGTACCTCCAGGTTGAGGGATTAGTCAGGGCCCCCGTCTAGGGTCAGCTCAGGCCCCTGACCCCCCTGTACGCTGAGACAGCGTGACATTTTCACCGACCGACAAAAAAAAAAAAAAAATAATAATTTTTTTTTCCAACCACCATGGATCCAGTAGCCAGTCTAGCTCGGCAGTTGCAGAGTTTGTCCATGGAGTTGGCGGACGTTAAGTCCAAGGTTTTGTGTCCTCTGGAGCAAGCCAGACCATAACCTAAAGTAGCTCTCCCTGACAGGTTCACTGGGGGGCGGGATAAGTTTTTTGTTTTCCGGGAGGCATGCAAGTTGTACTTTCAGCTGCGGCCTCGGTCATCGGTGAGTGAGGAGCAAAGGGTGGGAATTGTCATCTTGCTCCTACAAGGGGACCCACAATCTTGGGCGTTCTCTATTCCCCCGGGCTCCCCGGCTCTCCAGTCAGTGGATAGGTTTTTCGCTGCTCTGGGACTCGTATATGATGACCCAGATCGGATCTCCCTTGCTGAATCTAAGTTACGTAGGATCCACCAGGGAGATCGTCCGGTGGAGGAATTCTGTTCGGAGTTCCGTAGGTGGGCCACGGACACCCAGTGGAATGACCCGGCTCTTAGGAGCCAGTTTTGTCAAGGGTTATCTGACAAATTAAAGGATGTGTTGGCACAGTATGACCCTCCTGCCTCACTGGAAGCCGCTATGGCTCTTGCTATTCGCACTGACAGACGGCTTCGGGAGAGGTGCGGGATAACTCCGCCCCCTGGGATGACTCCACCTCCTACAAGGTCTCCTCATATGGAGGTTCCCCTGGTCAGTCCAGAGGAGCCTATGCAGTTAGGAGGGACATCTTTCCGGGGGAGGGGACCGGCGGTGCACCACAAGACTGGAAGGTGCTTCTTCTGCGGGAGAAAGGGACATTTTATTGGGGGGTGTCCATCCCGTCCTTTGCAGAATAAAGAGTCGTCGGAAAACTATTGATCCCAGGTTGTGTGGTGGACGGCAATCTGGGAGTAGGTATTTCGTCCCTAGGTTCGTCTCAGTTTCTCGTACCGGGGGAGGTGGTGGTGGGTACGAGAACTGAGAGGATATCTGTTCTTCTAGATAGTGGGGCCGGGGCTAATCTGGTGGACGCTCGGTTTGCCCGGGTTCAAGGTATGCTATTGAATATGTTGGCTAAACCCATCCCCATATTTTCGATCGACGCCAGGCCTCTCGGTCAGGGAAGTTTTTTGCAAGTGGTGCATAACGTACATCTTCAAGTGGGGGCGATACATAAAGAACTGTTGTCTTGTTACGTGTTGGAGGGTCTTCCCACTCCTATTGTGTTGGGCCTTCCTTGGTTAATTAAGCATAATCCGGTTATTAATTGGCAATCCAGGGAGATAAGCCAATGGTGTGAATTCTGTAATAAAAACTGCATGAATACGGTGATCGGTGCTGTCACTCCTAGGGTCTTACCTCCATTTCTGGCGGACTTTGAGGATGTATTCTCGGAGAAAGGGTGTCAGGAACTACCTCCTCATCGCGTGTATGGCTGTTCTGTAAAATTGCTCCCTGGGGCCAAGTTACCTAAATCTAGGTTGTATAACCTATCTGGTCCAGAGAGGCAGGCCATGAAGGATTATATTTCTGAGAGTCTGGCTAAGGGGCATATTAGACCTTCATCTTCCCCGGTGGCCGCGGGGTTCTTCTTTGTGAAGAAGAAAGATGGAGGCCTACGCCCTTGCCTGGATTTCCGTGAACTTAATCGGATTACGGTCCGAGATCCGTATCCACTCCCACTTATCCCCGATCTCTTTAATCAGATCGTGGGCGCCAAATGGTTCTCTAAGTTGGATCTCAGGGGGGCGTACAATCTGATTAGGATAAAGGAGGGGGATGAGTGGAAGACGGCGTTTAACACTCCGGAGGGGCATTATGAGAACCTTGTCATGCCATTCGGTCTGACTAATGCCCCGGCGGTGTTCCAACACTTTGTTAATGACATTTTTCGCCGCCTGGTGGGTCAGTTTGTAGTCATATATCTGGATGACATCTTAATTTACTCGCCTGATCTTGTGTCTCATCAGGAGCATGTTAGGCAGGTGTTACAGATCTTGCGGGATAATAAACTGTACGCCAAATGGGAGAAGTGTGTGTTCCCCGTACAGGAACTCCAGTTTTTAGGTTTCCTGGTGTCAGCGTCCGGTTTTCGTATGGACCCAGGGAAAGTGCGGGCAGTTCTTGAGTGGGATCTGCCAGAGAATCTTAAGGCACTACAACGTTTCCTGGGGTTTGCTAATTATTACCGGAAATTCATTCGTAATTTCTCATCCATGGTTAAACCTCTCACAGACATGACAAAAAAGGGGACGGATTTTTCTAGGTGGTCTGACAAGGCTTGTCAAGCATTCTCCTCCTTGAAAAAATGTTTTGCCTCAGCACCCATACTCATTCAACCTGATGCGTCACAGTCGTTCATTGTAGAGGTAGACGCTTCTGAGGTAGGGGTGGGAGCAGTTTTGTCACAAGGTTCGTCCCCTGGTAAGTGGCGTCCGTGCGCTTTTTTCTCCAAAAAATTGTCGTCCGCTGAGAGGAATTACGATGTCGGCAATAGGGAACTCTTGGCTATTAAGTCAGCTTTTGAGGAGTGGCGCCATTTTTTGGAGGGGGCAGTCTATCCGGTCACCGTCATCACTGATCACAAGAACCTGCTTTATCTGGAGTCCGCAAAACGTTTGAATCCCAGACAAGCCAGGTGGTCGTTGTTTTTTACCAGGTTTAATTTTGTCGTTACATATCGTCCTGGGTCAAAAAATGTGAAGGCGGATGCCTTATCTCGTAGTTTCCCTGGGGCCGGGAATACGGATGATCCGGTTCCTATCCTTCAAGAGGGGGTGGTGGTGTCGGCAGTATGCTCTGAGCTTGAGGAGGAGGTATTGGAGGCTCAGGGAGACGCCCCTGTTGGACCTCCAGGGAGACTGTTTGTTCCAGATCAGCTACGACAAAAGGTGATCGAGGCACACCATAACTCAGCTTTGGCAGGACACCCAGGGAGTAAAGCAACTGTGGATCTCCTCTCGCGTCGGTTTTGGTGGCCTAACTTACATAAGGAGGTGGTAACTTTTGTTGTGTCCTGTGGGGTTTGTGCGCGCTCTAAGACCCCACATACCCGTCCGTCTGGGGCCCTCTTACCTTTGAAGATCCCGGAGCGTCCTTGGACTCATCTGTCTATGGACTTTATTACGGACCTCCCGCCGTCCTCGGGTAAAACGGTCATACTCGTTGTAGTAGACAGGTTCAGCAAGATGGCACATTTTATCGCTTTTCCTGCTCTTCCTAATGCTAAAACTCTTGCGCAGGTGTTCATTGGAGAGATTGTGAGGCTTCACGGGGTACCCTCCGATGTGGTGTCGGATCAGGGGTCTCAGATTGTGTCCAAATTCTGGAAGGCTTTTTGTACTCGGCGGGGGATGCATTTATCGTTCTCATCGGCTTTTCATCCTCAGACCAATGGTCAGACGGAACGTTTGAACCAGAGTTTGGAGACATATCTCTGGTGTTTTGTGTCAGAGAACCAGGAGGACTGGGCTTCTTTCTTACCTCTGGCGGAGTTTGCTCTTAATAATAGGCGGAGCGAATCCACTGGTAAGTCCCCGTTTTTTGGGGCATATGGTTTTCATCCCCAGTTTTGTACTTTCAGTAGAGGGGGCTCTTCGGGGGTTCCTGAGGAGGAACGATTTTCGTCATCACTCGCTTCAGTATGGAGAGGGGTACTGAATAATCTGAGTACTATGGGGAACCGATACAAACGTATGGCTGATAGGAGGAGAGTGTCTGGTCCGGACCTAAGTGTGAACGATCGGGTATGGTTGTCTACCAAGAATATAAAACTCAAGGTTCCCTCCTGGAAACTGGGTCCCAGGTTCATCGGGCCGTACAGGATCAGTTCTATAATTAATCCGGTGGCATTCCGTCTTGACCTCCCCCCTACGTTTAAAATTCATAACGTGTTCCTCAGATCTTTGCTTAAGAGGTATGTGGCGCCAATGATACCGTCACCTTTACCTCCTCCTCCAGTGGTGGTCAATGGAAATTTGGAGTTTCAGGTATCGAAAGTCATCGATTCATGTTTTAGTCGCCGGTCCCTTCAGTACCTGGTTCATTGGAAAGGGTATGGTCCTGAGGAGAGAATGTGGGTTCCTGCGTCAAATATTAACGCAGACCGGTTAATTCGGGCCTTCCACACGACTCACCCGGATAAACCAGGCCCTGAGGGTCCGGAGGCCCCTCGTAGAAGGGGGGGTACTGTCATGGGTGTGTCGCCACGAAGATCGTCGCGACTACACAGCCTGACTTCTCGCAGCTGAGTTTTTGGTGCTTTGTGTTTTTTGGTTGTGAGGGAGTTAATTCTCTCTCTCTGTGCTTGAAGAGGCTCAGCCTCGCCCAGCTGCAGTTAATGCTGCAGTATTGGGATTCCTTCAAATACCTGCTGGTCTGATGGGGAAGTTGTCGGTGAAAGCATTTCTTGCAGACCTTCAGAGTGGATCGTTGTTTGGTGGAGTTCGGAGCGAGGAGTATGCGGTGTGGTTTGTTCCCTTCCTCCCTTTATCATTTATCTCCTAACCTGTTGTTGTTCCCACTGTAATTGTGGTGTTAGTTTTTGTATGCAAGGTGGTTTTTGGTTTTCCCCTTGTACTGTCTCGTTTGTCTAGTACTGTGTTTTGGGCATTTTCTATCCTGTTCCCCATTGTTGTGATCGGGGTCCTTCTCAGGACTAGATTACTTAGGTTCAGGGATATTCAGGAGTTTAGGGTTACGCTGGCGGCCTGGACCTCTGTACCATTAACAGTACCTCCAGGTTGAGGGATTAGTCAGGGCCCCCGTCTAGGGTCAGCTCAGGCCCCTGACCCCCCTGTACGCTGAGACAGCGTGACACCTCCATATAAGGCTCCATATGGAATACTGGCCCCCATATAAGGCTCCATACAGAATACTGGCCCCCATATAACGCTCCATACAGGATACTGGCCCCCATATAACGCTCCATACAGGATACTGGTCCCCTTATAAAGCTCCATACAGGATACTGGCCCCCATATAGCGCTCCATACAGGATACTGGTCCCCTTATAACGCTCCATACAGGATACTGGCCCCTATATAATGCTGCATGCAGGCTGTTACCCCCCACATAATGCCCCATACAGGCTGTCCCCCCCTTATAATGCTCCATGCACGCTGTTACCCCCAACATAATGCCCCATACAAGCTGCCCCCCCCTTATAATGCTCCATTCAGGCTGTTCCCCCCACATAATTCACTATGTAGGCTATCCCCCCCTTACAATGCCCCATGCAGGCTGTTCCCCACCTTATAATGCCCCATGCAGGCTGTCACCCCTCCTCTTTATAATGCCCCATGCAGGATGTACCCCCCTCTTTATAAGGCCCCATGCAGGATGTCACCCCCCCTCATTATAATGCCCCATGCAGGATGTCACCCCCTCTCTTTATAATGCTCCATGCAGGATGTCACCCCCTCTCTTTATAATGCCCCATGCAGGATGTCACCCCCATCTATTTATAATGCCCCATGCAGGATGTACCCAGCCCTCTTTGTAAGGCCTCATGCAGGATGTCACCCCCTCTCTCTATAATGCCCCATGCAGGATGTCACACCCCCTCTCTTTATAATGCCCCATGCAGGATGTCACCCCCCTCTCTTTATAATGCCCCATGCAGGATGTCACCCCCCCTCTCTTTATAAGGCCCCATGCAGGATGTACCCCCCCTCTTTATAAGGCCCCATGCAGGCTGTCACCCCCTCTCTCTATAATGCCCCATGCAGGTTGTCACCCCCTCTCTCTATAATGCCCCATGCAGAATGTCACCCCCCCTCTCTTTATAATGCCCCATGCAGGATGTCACCCCCCCTCTCTTTATAATGTCCCATGCAGGATGTCACCCCCTCTCTTTATAATGCTCCATGCAGGATGTCACCCCCCCTCTCTTTATAATGCCCCATGAAAGATGTCACCCCCCCATATTATGCCTCATGCAGGATGTCACCCCCCCCCATATTATGCCCCATGCCTCCATACATAAAAAAAAAAAAAAAAAAAAATCAAATACTCACCTCCCTCCTTCTCACCTGCTGCCCGCTGCTCGGGTCTGGACTCCAGTGTTGCCGGCGTCGTCCCTGTGATGGCTCAGGGGAGCGTGCGGTGGAAAGACGTTACCATGCCCTCTGACCTGAGACGTCACAGGGAGCGCAGAGCAGGAAGACAGTGGATCTGCGGAGGCACGGGGAGAGGCCGGGGCCCTGAGCAAGTGGCGGAGAAGGGCGGGCGCTGACACCGCTCTCCTCCGCCCATAGCCCAGCGGGGTGCGCGACCGCCAGTGGGCCCCCCTGCCTGCTCAGGGCCCCGGCACTTGCCCGGGTGTGCCGGGTGCTGACGCCGGCCCTGCTTGGAATCCATGGAATACATTATAAAATTTGCGTTGTGCCCCAATTGGGAGGTAAGTATTTACTACACCATTCAATTACATGTATATAGCTATGGATGTAGATTATATGCAATCATCATATGTCAGAAAGCTGAGAGGCTTTACATTGAGATTGCATTTTTATTACTGCAAGCTAATCTGTTTACTTTCCTTCGTTTGAAAAATGAAAGGCCGTCCTCGATCCAGGAAATCCCCCTTTGTAGTAATTGAAATATGTTTTTTGGGCCAATTATGGAAAGGAGGTCATGTTCAACTACTTGGCTGTACTTGTGCAATGCCCACACATTTCACAATGATGAATAAGTAAAAACTCTTGTCAAAGAGTTGTTTTACTGCATTGTTGTGAAACTATGCATGCAGAGAGCTCTGAGCAATAATTTTTGTGCATTCCATGAGCAATAGCATGGTAGATGATTTTTCTAGAAGAACCTTGGATGTGTTCTTCCATTTTTGACAAAGGGGACAGCTTTTAAATGTTGGACTGGGAGAACGTTTTGGACTTTCCATAAAGAAAAGATTACCTTAGAACAGGGGTCTCAAACACGCGGCCCGCGGGCCGCATGCGGCCCCTGAGGCTGCTTTATGCGGCCCGCAGGCACAGACCCCTTGACGATCCCGACCTGGTCCAGGAGGAGCCGCCGACAGCAGCGCTGAATTGCCACACAGAGACTGTTTCCCAGCACTGCATTTCCAATGCCAGCCGCTGGCCAATCAGAGGCCAGCAGCTGATATCTGCGTGTCGGCGCAGCGAGTATGACGTCATTGCCATAAGCAGATGTCAGCTGCTGGCCTCTGATTGGCCGGCGGCTGACATTGAAAATGCTGTGCTGGGAGACAGTCTCTGTGCGGCAATGCAGCGCTGCTGTCGGCGGCTCCTCCTGGACCAGGTCGGGATCGTCAAGGGGTTGGACTCTGTGGTGCCTGCGGGCCACATCTGCAGGAAGGCCGCCGAGGGAACGGAGGACAGGTGAGAATCATCTTTTTTTTTTTCTATTTTATGTGTGTGAAGAACAGCACAGGGGGCACAGAGCCACAACATGGGGACCGGGATGGGGCACAGAGCCACAAGAGGGGACCTGGATGGGGCACATAACCACAAGAGGGGACCTGGATGGGGCACATAGCCACAGGATGGGGACCTGGATGGGGCACAGAGCCACAGGATGGGGACCTGGATGGGGCACAGAGCCTCAAGATGTGGACCTGGATGGGGCACATAGCCTCAAGATGTGGACCTGGATGGGGCACATAGCCACAAGATGGGGACCTGGATGGGACACAGAGCCACAAGATGGGGACCAGAGCCACAACATGGGGACCTGGATGGGGCACATAGCCACAAGATGGGGACCTGGATGGGGCACATAGCCACAGGATGGGGACCTGGATGGGGCACATAGCCCCAAGATGGGGACCTGGATGAGGCACATTAGTACAAGATGGGCGCCAGGATGGGGAACGTTGCCACAGGATGGGGACCTGGATGGGGCACATAGCCACAAGAGGGGACCTGGATGGGGCACATAGCCACAGGATGGGGACCTGGATGAGGCACAGAGCCTCAAGATGTGGACCTGGATGGGGCACATAGCCACAAGATGGGGACCTGGATGGGGCACAGAGCCACAAGATGGGGACCTGGATGGGGCACATAGCCACAGGATGGGGACCTGGATGAGGCACAGAGCCTCAAGATGTGGACCTGGATGGGGCACATAGCCACAAGATGGGGACCTGGATGGGGCACAGAGCCACAAGATGGGGACCTGGATGGGGCACATAGCCACAAGATGGGGACCTGGATGGGGCACATAGCCACAAGATGGGCGCCAGGATGGGGAACGTTGCCACAGGATGGGGACCTGGATGGGGCACATAGCCACAAGATGGGGACCTGGATGGGGCACAGAGCCACAAGATGGGGACCTGGATGGGGCACAGAGCCACAAGATGGGGACCAGAGCCACAAGATGGGGACCTGGATGGGGAACATTGCCACAGGATGGGGACCTGGATGGGGCACATAGCCACAGGATGGGGACCTGGATGGGGCACATTAGTACAAGATGGGGACTTGGATGGGGAACATTACTACAAGATGTTTTCCATTATTACTATATGATGCTAATTGTAAGACAATATTACTGTATGTGGCCAATTGGGGGAAATAAAATTGTAAAAAAAATAAAAAATAAAATAAAGCATGAAAAATTATTGGGCACTAAAAATGCTGTTTTATATGTAAACTAAAGTAAACACAAAAAAGTGCACGTTTATTATCGCCACATCCATAAAGACCCAAGCCATAAAAAAATAAACACGGCAAAAATGTTCAAAAGGTGTATACAAAAAAATGGTATCACTAAAAATGTTACATTGAACAAAGAATGCGGCCCCCCAAATTCAAATTTTTTCCATGTGCGGCCCATATACCCAGCCGAGTTTGAGACCCCTGCCTTAGAAGGACCTAGAAGAAGATGTGTGGATTTATTGATCATTTTCTTGGAAAACTCCAAATCAAAGTAAGTAGGACAAATGTAATAATTCAATGCTTAGATTTAATCTACCCTGTTTGTCCTACCTGATATGTTTGTTTTTTACTTTTTTTGTAGGTCAGGAAAATCCTTACCTGAAAGCCTTATGTGGACTCTTGGAATCCTTGGAAGATATTGTAGAATTCAGGTCATACTCCAATTGTGTGGTAAGCATTTGCTCAAGAACTCTATCACATTTTCAAAGCTTTAAATGTAGACAATATGCAATCATCATGTGTCAGAAAGCTGAGAGGCTTTACATTGAGATTGCATTTTTATTACTACAATCTATTCTGTTGTGTTTCAGTTAAAAAACAAAAGACCATCCTTGTTCCAGGCAATATCCTCTTTGCAGTCGTAGAAATATGTTATCCTCAGGCCAATTACGATAAGAAATACTTGTTCAACTACTTGGTTGTTTCTGTGCATTACCCACACATTTTACAATGATAAATACAGTAAAATCTCTTGTCAATGATTTGTTTTTACTGCATTGTTGTGAAATCATGTGCATGCACAGAGCCTGGGGCGTAAATTGTTTTGCGTATTGCATGGGCCATGGAATGGTTGAAGTACTTTGAGGAAGAACCGTAGAAAGATTCTTACTTCCTTGACAAGCAAGCATCTTCTAAGTGTTACATTTTGAGAACATTTTTGGACCTTCTATCAAGAATGGATTGCATTAGAAACTCCTTGAAGAACATGTGAAGCGTTTGTTCATCAATTTTTGGAAAACACCTAATCAAAGTAAGTAAAACAAATTTAGTAGTTCAATTTTTGCATTCTATCTTCTCCCTTGGTCCTAGCTGACACTTTTTGTTTTGTTTTGTGTAGGTCAGAAAATAATTTCTCTGGAAACACTTTGTGGACTCTTGGAATCAATAGAATACATTAGAGAATTCACGTTGTGCCCCAATTGGGAGGTAAGTATTTACTACACCATTCAATTACATGTATATAGCTATGGATGTAGATTATATGCAATCATCATATGTCAGAAAGCTGAGAGGCTTTACATTGAGATTGCATTTTTATTACTACAAACTAATCTGTTTACTTTCCTTAGTTAGAAAAATGAAAGGCCGTCCTCGATCCAGGCAATTCCCCCTTTGTAGTAATTGAAATATGTTTTTTGGGCCAATTATGGAAAGAAGGTCATGTTCAACTACTTCGCGGTTGTTTCGCTCACGCCCGGACTGACTGGCATGAGCATGGTTAGTGGTCCCACTGGGCCAAGAACCGAGGAGTGCCTGGAGGGGTGTGACTAGGGGCCTCGCCAGATTCGATCACGAACACACGGCAGCTTAATCAACTCCGTGGTCCGAGGAGGGACGTCGAAGGTGGCTCAGGTGCTACTCCAGGTCGACCCCGGTCACAGCTGTTGACCCACATCGGGGAATGCAGGAACGGGCAGGCTCGGCTGGTATGCAGACTGGCGGGTACAGGCAGGTAGGAAAACAGGCTGGATAGGGACCAATACAGACTGGGATAGCGGAGCAGAGCTGCAGGTGCGGACGACAAGCGGTGCAGAGCGGAGCAGAGCCGCAGATGCAGAGGACGAAGCGGAGCAGAGTCACAGGTGCGGAGGACAAGCGGAGCAAAGCCGCAGGTGCAGAGGACTAGCAGAGCGGAGCAGAGCCGCAGGTGCGGAGGACAAGCGGAGCAGAGCCGCAGGTGCGGAGGACAAGAGAAGCAGAGACGCAAGTGCAGAGGACAAGCGAAGCAGAGCCACAGGTGTGGAGGACAAGCAGAGCAGAGCCACAAGCGCGGAGGACAAATGGTGCAGAGCGGAGCAGAGCACACCCGCATGTGCTGAGGACAAGCAGAGCAGAGCGAAGCAGAAACGCAGGTGCGGAGGACAAGTGGAGCAGAGCCACAAGTGCGGAGGACAAGCGGAGCAAAGCAGAGCCGCTGGTGCGCAGGACAGATGGAGCAGAGCAGAGGGGAGCAGAGCCGCAGGCACAGAGGACAAGCGCAGCAGAGCCGCAGGTGCGGAGCACAAACGGAGAAGAGCTGAGCGGAGCAGAGCCGCAGGTGCGGAGGACAGATGGAGCAAAGCAAAGCAGAGCAGAGCAGAGCCGGAGGTGCGTAGGACAAGCGGAGCAGAGCAGAGCAAAGCGAAGACATAGGTGCGAAGGACAAGCGGAGCAGAGCAGAGTGAAGCAAAGCCGCAGGTGCGGAGTACAAGCGGAGCCGTAGGTGCGGAGAACAAGCGGAGCAGAGCAGAGCTGCAGTTGCAAAGGACAAGCGGAGCAGAGCATAACGGAGCAGAGCCGTAGGTGCGGAGGACAGACAGAGCAGAGCAGAGCGAAGCAGAGACGTAGGTGCGGAGAACAAGCGGAGCAGAGCCGCAGGTGCAGAGGACAAGTGGAGCAGAACAGAACGGAGTCGCAGGTGCGGAGGACAAGCAGAGCAGAGCGGAGCCGCAGGTTCGGAGGACGAGCAGAGTGGAGCCGCAGGTGCGGAGGACAAGTGGAGCAGAGAGGAGCCGCAGGTGCAGAAGACAAGCAGAGCAGAGCAGAACGGAGCCGTATGTGCAGAGGACAAGCAGAGCGGAGCCGCAGGTGCGGAGAACAAGCGGAGCAGAGCAGAGCAGCAGGTGTGGAGGACAAGCGGAGCAGAGCAGAACGGAGCAGAGCCGCAGGTGCGGAGGACAGACGGAGCACAGTGGAGCAGAGCCGCAGGTGCAGAGAACAAGCAAAGCAGAATGGAGCCGCAGTTGCAGAGAACAAGTGAAGCAGAGCAGAGCTGCAGGTACGGAGGACAAGAGGAGAGGAGCAGAGCCGTAGGGGCGGAGGACAGACAGAGCAGAGCAGAGCAGAGCCGCAGGTGCGGAGAACAAGCGGAGCAGAGCAGAGCGAAGCAGAGACATAGGTGCGGAAGACAAGCGGAGCAGAGCAGAGCGGAGCAGAGCCGCAGGTGCGGAGAACAAGCGGAGCAGAGCCGCAGGTGCAGAGGACAAGCGGGACAAAGCAAAGCGGAGGAGAGCCGCAGGTGCAGAGGACAAGTGGAGCAGAGCAGAACGGAGTTGCAGGTGCAGAGGACAAGCAGAGCGGAGCCGCAGGTGCGGAGGACAAGTGGAGCAGAGCGGAGCCGCAGGTGCGGAGGACAAGCAGAGCAGAGCAGAACGGAGCCGCATGTGCGGAGGACAAGCAGAGCAGAGTGGAGCCGCAGGTGCGGAGAACAAGCAGAGCAGAGCCGCAGATGTGGAGGACAAGCGGAGTAGAGCAGAGCCACAGGTGCAGAGGACAGACGGAGCAGAGCCGCAGGTGCAGAGAACAAGCGAAGCAGAACGGAGCCGCAGGTGCAGAAAACAAGCGGAGCAGAGCAGAGCCGCAGGTACGGAGAGCAAGAGGAGCAGAGCAGAGCAGAGCCGCAGGTGCGGAGGACAGGCGGAGCAGAGCAGAGCAGAGCCGCAGGTGCGGAGAACAAGCGGAGCAGAGCAGAGCGAAGCAGAGACGTAGGTGCGGAGGACAAGCGGAGCAGAGCAGAGCGGAGCAGAGCCGCAGGTGTGGAGGACAAGCGGAGCAGAGCAGAGCCGCAGGTGCAGAGGACTAGCGGAGCAAAGCAAAGATGAGCAGAGCCGCAGGTGCAGAGGACAAGCGGAGCGGAGCAGAGCAGAACAGAGCCGCAGGTGCGGAGGACAAGCGGAGCAGAGCGGAGCAGAGCCGCAGGTGCAGAGGACTAGCGGAGCAGAGCAGAGCGGAGCAGAGCCACAGGTGTAAAGGACAAGCGGAGCAGAGCAGAGCGGAGCCGCAGGCACAGAGGACAAGCAGAGACGCAGGTGCGGAGGACAAGCGGAGCAGAGCCGCAGGTGTGGAGGGTAAGTGGAGCAGAGTGGAGCCGCAGGTGCGAAGGACAAGAGGAGCAGAGTGGAGCCGCAGGTGCAGAGGACAAGCGGAGCAGAGCCGAGCCGCAGGCACAGAGGACAAGCAGAGACGCAGGTGCGGAGGACAAGCGGAGCAGAGCCGCAGGTGCGGAGGGTAAGTGGAGCAGAGTGGAGCCGCAGGTGCGAAGGACAAGCGGAGCAGAGTGGAGCCGCAGGTGCGAAGGACAAGCGGAGCAGAGTGGAGCCGCAGGTGCGAAGGACAAGCGGAGCAAAGCGGAGCCGCAGGTGCGGAGCGGAGCAGAGCCGCATGTGTGGAGGACAAGTGGAGCAGAGCGGAGCAGAGCCGCAGTTGCGGAGAACAAGCAGAGCAAAGCAGAGCGGTGCAAAGCCGCAGGTGCGGAGGGCAAGAGATGCAGAGCGGAGCCGCAGGTGCAGAAGACAAGCGGAGCAGAGCTGCAGGTGCGGAGGAGAAGCAGAGCAGAGCCGCAGGTGCGAGGGACAAGTGGAGCAGAGCGTATTGGAACCGCAGGTGCGGAGGAGAAGCGGAGCAGAGCAGAGCCGCAGGTGCGGAGGACAAGTGGAGTAGAGCGGAGCCTCAGGTGTGGAGGACAAGCAGAGCAGAGCGGAGCAGAGCCGCAGGTCGAGAGGACAAGCGGAGCAGAGCGAAGCAGAGCCGCAGGTGTGGAGAACAAGCGGAGCACAGCGGAGCCGCAGGTGCGGAGGACAATTGGAGCAGAGCAGAGCGGAGCAGAGCCGCAGGTGCGCAGAACAGACGGAGCGGAGCAGAGGGGAGCAGAGTCACAGGCGCGGAGAACAAGCGCAGCAGAGCCGCAGGTGCGGAGGACAAGCGGAGAAGAGCAGAGCGGAGCAGAGCTGCAGGTGCAGAGGACAGAGGGAGCAAAGCAGAGCGGAGCAGAGCCGCAGGTGCAGAGAACAAGTGTAGCAGAGCCGCAGGTGCGGAGGACAAGAGGAGCAGAGCGGAGCAGAGCCGCAGGTGCAGAGGACTAGCGGAGCAGAGTAGAGCGGAGCAGAGCCGCAGGTGTGGAGGACAAGTGGAGCAGAGCGGAGCAGAGCCGCAGTTGCGGAGAACAAGCAGAGCAAAGCAGAGCGGAGCAGAGCCGCAGGTGCGGAGGGCAAGAGATGCAGAGCAGAGCCACAGGTGCAGAGGACTAGCGGAGCAGAGCAGAGCGGAGCAGAGCCACAGGTGTGGAGGACAAGCGGAGCAGAGCGGAGCCGCAGGCACAGAGGACAAGCAGAGACGCAGGTGCGGAGGACAGGCAGAGCAGAGCAGAGTGGAGCAGAGCCGCTGGTGCGGAGGACAAGTGGAGCAGAGCGGAGCAGAGCCGCAGGTGCAGAGGACTAGCGGAGCAGAGCCACAGGTGTGGAGGACAAGCGGAGCAGAGCAGAGCGGAGCCGCAGGCACAGAGGACAAGCAGAGCCGCAGGTGCGGAGGACAAGCGGAGCAGAGCCGCAGGTGCGGAGGACAAGCGGAGCAAAGCAGAGCAGAGCCGCAGGTGTGGAGGACAAGCGGAGCAAAGCGGAGCCACAGGTGCAGAGGACAAGTGGAGCAGAGCAGAGCTGCAGGTTCGGAGGACAAGCGGAGCAGAGCGGAGCTGCAGGTTCGGAGGACAAGCGGAGCAGAGCAGAGCCGCAGGTGCGGAAGACAAGTGGAGCAGAGCGGAGCCGCAGGTGCAGAAGAGAAGCGGAGCAGAGCAGATCCGCAGGTGTGGAGGACAAGCAGAGCAGAGCAGAGCCACAGGTGCGGAGAACAAGGGGAGCAGAGCAGATCCGCAGGTGCGGAGAACAAGCGGAGCAGAGCGGAGCTGCAGGTGCGGAGGAAAAGCGGAGCAGAGCCGCAGGTGCGGAGGACAGGCGGAGCAGAGCGGAGCCGCAGGTGCGGAGGACAAGCAGAGGAGAGCAGTGCGGAGCCGCCTGAGTAACCCGGAATTGTTCGGTGCTCGCCGAACATCCCGAGTAGTGAGATGCTCGGGAGAGTACCGAGCAGTGTCGAGCATGCTCGCTCAACACTATTCAGGAGGTGTCCCATTTTTTGTTCCAGTCCTTAGTTCTTTTAGGGACCCCTTCCCTTTATTCTATAGGTCTTCGTTCAGACTAGCCTAGGACTAAGGCGGGTCCGTTTGCTAGAAACAGGCAGCCCGCTACATCATAGGGATTCAGCTTAGTCTTACTGTAGGGAAAGCTTTCCCCTTCTTTTCTTAGAACTTGTTGCCGTTCATAACAGAAGGTCACTGCGCTTGGCATTGCTGACACTTTCTTAATCCTTCTTCCTTTAAGACCCAGCAACGACCACCCTACTGCCGCTGATTGATACACCCTGGCATGGGAGTTAAAAATCCTCAGTTTTCTCCAGGCAATCGCCGGTGATACTTCTATGTACAAGCTTGGCGCACTAGCAGTCGGCTAGTGTCTTCTCTGGTGCCCTTGGAGGACTGTTGGTATTACTCCTCTGGTGTATGCTCAAGCTAAGTAAATCCCCTTTGTTTGTCTACCTTGTTGTCTTTAGTTTGTAGTGGGGCCTGACCAGTGCTCACCCCTCCCCCTCCCTATCTAGGGCCAAGCTCTAGGGTCATCTAGGGTTTAGGGTCCTGCCCGGCGATAGGTGTGGAACCTATATAGGGACGGTAGGGTATGCAGGGTGATATTAGATCTAGGGGTCTCCACTCCCCCTTTCCCTAGTGTTTGGGCTTCCTCCCCTCTTCCCTTCGTGTTGCACTTGGTCTTTCCCACTCCTTCGCGACACTTAGAGGATGTAAAGAGGAGCAAAGCCTGCTGGGAGTTGCAGCAAAAGAAGCATTCATGTCTGCTGCTGTGAATGTCTGTTTATTCCCAGCTGCATTATTCTCTGTACACAATACTCCCACTGCAGATGTTACATTAGGATATGTGCACACACTGAAAATATGTAAAACAATGCACTGCAGTGTAAAAACCATACTGCTGTGCACATGTTGGGACTTTTGTTACTTCTTTTAACTGTTTCAGAGTTTAGAAACTGAAGTGGTTAAAGGAAGCAGCATGCTCATTTAGCTATAGTTTAACCGGCCTGAAAAAGACATTATACCCTAACACTGTGATCAAAGGCAGAGGTACAACTCTGGACTGGGGAGGATGAGTAAAGAACAGTTTGTTTGTTTCTTTCTAAACAAAGCGGAAATCCCCTTGAACCTCTTCCCACCACAGCCAATTTTCATTGTTGCGCTTTAGAGTTTTTTATTCCCTATCTTTCAAGCATCCTAACTTTTATATTTTTCAATTGAATTACTCATATGAGGACTTGCTTTTGCAGGACAAGTTGTAATTTTGAATGCCACTATTCCTTTTACCATGCAATATACTGGAAAATGGAAAAAAAATTCTAAGTATGCTGACATGGTAAAAAAAAATGCAATTCTGCCATAGATCACGTTGTGCAGGTACGAAGGAGATAGGAGCTGGTGCGTGCACACCAGCAAGTCAGTGATTTAAATGCAGGTGTCAGAGATTTAAATGGTTAAACATCAGCAATTACAGCTCGCTCCAGTCGCTGCTGTTACAGACAGATGCTGGCTGTATGATAGGGTTTTGGTTCGGGGGGGGGGGCGAAACTTCTGAGTGGGCCCCTAACCAGGTGACCCTGATTACAAAAATAGTGGCGCACCCATATAGTGGATGTAGGAGAACCTCAGCAGATGACCACGCTGTTACTGAAAATAATCTCTATACACAGAGCAGCACTGATACTACCGCCATATGGCGACATATATTGATAGATGTCAGTCCTGCAGAATATATAAGAGATTACAGTTATATATAGTAATTTACAGATGACGTTCTTTCTGATTAAATTGTTCACTTTTTACCATCTTTTTCATCTGGCCCAGACCGACACGACAACGTCTCCATCCAAAGACACATTTGACTCCTTACATTTCAGGCACCGTCCCCATCTATTCCCAACCTGTACAAACTCCTCATCCTGCTGATACCCCAATACTGAGCCGCTGTTGTATGTGTCCCTATTACTGCACCTGCTGTGCCCCCTCTAGATGGTTAAACAAACCTCTAGAATATAGTAATGCCGTGTGCACGTGCCCTAGAAAACAGTGCCCACATTTTGCCCCCTAGAAAGTAATTGTGCCCTCTGTGTGCCCATTTGACAGTCACAATAACCTGAGTTCCCCTATAAAGATAAGTGCCCACTTAACATTTAATAATGTCCTGAGTCTCCCCCATGTACAGCCCCTCTCTACACAGTATGATGCTTTCCTATACACAGTATAATGCCCCCTCACTGTATAGTACCCCCACACACAGTATACTGACCCCTTAGTAGCCCCCAAACTGATGTCTCCAACACTGTATGATGGCCCCCACACCATACAAATACCCCACATAACCCACACTATATGACCCTAACTGTAATCCCCACACTGTATAAATAGCCTCTATATAGTATAATGCACCAGATAATCCTCAATATAGTATAATGCACTCCCCATAGGCAGACTCAACAGTTGGACCTTTGGATTTTGGAAATGTTTGCGTTTTTTGACCAGATTCGCGTCAGGCGCTCCCACACTCGTCCCGAGGGGACAAGCATCTCCGGAATTTGCGATTAAGCCTCGGCGTCCGCGCTACAGTTTTCTGGCTCTGGAACGCACGCGGTTTGGAGCTGGACGCCGCTATTCGGCGTGCCGCACTCTTATCACATGCCGGACGCGCTGTACTTTTTTCGTAACGTTTCGAGATGAAAACATTTTTCCAAAGAAATCCTCTCTGCCATCTTCTTTAATAGCCAGCTCTCACGAAAAAACTTCGCCGCTGGACGACGCAACGCTCGCCATTTTACAGATCCAGCCCGGGAGATGCTCTGCACGCCGCCCCGGGTCGATCCGACGCCATTAAGGCTCCGAAAAAAGGCTTGCAAAAACCTCGTCTGTGCCAGGTCCGAAAAACAAGCCATTTAGCCAGCCCTCACAACATTTCATCACTTGGAAATGACTACCAGATGGCATCTGTGCTTTAAATATCATTCATTACTTGTCAGACAGAATTCAGCTGCATTTCTGGAAATTGAACACTGGATGGCAGCTGTGCTTTAAAAGCCATTCACTCGTTCATGATAGACCCTCACAGGAAACACACAATAAGGAGATTTTTCACTTATCCTTCAGTGGAATGGCTGTGATGGGGGGAGGGGATGATGATGTAGCATTTTTGTCTCTGTTGTTTCACTGAGATTAGGACTTTCAACAGTGCTGCTGCCTGACCTTGTAAAACATTAACTCTTTTAACACAGATTGTGACCATATAATCAAATGAGAATAAGGAGTTTAATTAAAGGCATTTAAAAAGTTGCAATTTTATTACATCATTATTTAAAAAGACACAAAAATGGCAGCAATAATCACTGATATTGAGGCCAATAATCACATCCATAGATGGAGCCCATATTTCATATCAAAAATAGGTAAAAGTAAATAGAGCATGTGACCATGTTGTAAAACACTTAAAGTTGTGTAAAAACCGTGGCGTAGGAACGGGCGGTGAAATAAGCGCGCCCAAAAAACTATAATGTTTACGTTTTTTTCCGTAATTCATCAGATGAGCGTGATAACGGACGCTGCGCTGAATGGCGGCGCGTAGGAACGGGCGTGAAATAAGCGCGCCTAAACAACTATAAAGTTTACGTTTTTTTTCCGTAATCCATCAGATGAGCATGATAACGGTTGCTGTGCTGAACGGCGGCACGTAGGAATGGGCGGTGAAATAAGTGCGCCAAAAAAACTATAAAGTTTACGTTTTATTTCTGTAATTCATCAGATGAGCGTGAAAACGGACGCTGCGCTGAACGGCGGCGCGTAGGAACGGGCGGTGAAATAAGCGCGCCAAAAAAACTATAAAGTTTACGCTTTTTTTTTCCATAATTCATCAGATGAGCGTGATAACGGACGATGCGCTGAATGGCGGCACGTAGGAACGGGGGATGAAATAAGCGTGCCAAAACTATAAAGTTTACGTTTTTTTTCCGTAATTCATCAGATGAGCGTGATAATGGATGCTGTGCTGAACGGCGGCACGTAGGAACGGGCGGTGAAATAAGTGCGCCAAAAAAACGATAAAGTTTACGTTTTTTTTCTGTAATTCATCAGATGAGCGTGATAACAGACGCTGCGCTGAACGGCGAAGCGTAGGAACGGGCGGTGAAATAAGCGCGCCAAAAAAACTATAAAGTTTACGTTTTTTTTCCGTAATTCATCAGATGAGCGTGATAACGGAAGCTGCGCTGAACGGTGGCGCGTAGTAACAGGCGGTGAAATAAGCGCGCCAAAAAACTATAAAGTTTACTTTTTTTCCATAATTCATTAGATGAGCGTGATAACGGAAGCTGCGCTAAACGGCGGCGCGTAGGAAAAGGCAGTGAAATAAGCGCTCCAAAAAAACTATAAAGTTTACGTTTTTTTTCCGTAATTTATCAGATGAGCGTGATAACGGACGCAGCCCTTAACGGCGGCGTCAGAGCGACTTTTTTTTGTTGCAGATTGAATTTTAAGTGCTTTTGGTATCATCAAACCTGTAGCCAGCTCTCATCCTCATTGAGCTATTCCAAGGGTGAGGGCTGGCTAGGGGTCGCCCTGGAGGCACCTGTAGCCAGCTCTCATCCTCATTGACCTATTCCGAGGGTGAGGGCTGGCTAGGGGTCGCCCTGGAGGCACCTGTAGCCAGCTCTCATCCTCATTGAGCTATTCCTAGGGTGAGGGCTGGCTAAGGGTCGCCCTGGAGGCAGCTGTAGCCAGCTCTCATCCTCATTGAGCTATTCCAAGGGTGAGGGCTGGCTAGGGGTCGCCCTGGAGGCACCTGTAGCCAGCTCTCATCCTCATTGAGCTATTCCAAGGGTGAGGGCTGGCTACGGGTCGCCCTGGAGGCACCTGTAGCCAGCTCTCATCCTCATTGAGCTATTCCAAGGGTGAGGGCTGGCTACGGGTCGCCCTGGAGGCACCTGTAGCCAGCTCTCATCCTCATTGAGCTATTCCAAGGGTGAGGGCTGGCTACGGGTCGCCCTGGAGGCACCTGTAGCCAGCTCTCATCCTCATTGAGCTATTCCAAGGGTGAGGGCTGGCTAGGGGTCGCCCTGGAGGCAACTGTAGCCAGCTCTCATCCTCATTGAGCTATTCCAAGGGTGAGGGCTGGCTACGTGTCGCCCTGGAGGCACCTGTAGCCAGCTCTCATCCTCATTGAGCGTGATAACGGACGCTGCGCTGAACGGCGGCGCATAGGAACGGGCGGTGAAATAAGCGCGCCAAAAAAACTATAAAATTTACGTTTTTTTTCCGTAATTCATCAGATGAGGGTGATAACGGACGCTGCGCTGAACGGCGGCGCGTAGGAACGGGCGGTGAAATAAGCGCGCCAAAAAAACTATAAAATTTACGTTTTTTTTCCGTAATTCATCAGATGAGCGTGATAACGGAAGCTGCGCTGAACGGCGGCGCGTAGGAACGGGCGGTGAAATAAGCGCGCCAAAAAAGCTATAAAGTGTACGTTTTTTTCCATAATTCATTAGATGAGCGTGATAACGGAAGCTGCGTTGAACGGCGGCGCGTAGGAACGGGCGGTGAAATAAGCGCGCCAAAAAAACTATAAAGTTTACGTTTTTTTTCCGTAATTCATCAGATGAGCGTGATAACGGATGCTGTGCTGAACGGCGGCACGTAGGAGCGGGCGGTGAAATAAGTGCGCCAAAAAAACGATAAAGTTTACGTTTTTTTTCTGTAATTTATCAGATGAGCGTGATAACGGACGCAGCCCTTACCGGCGGCGTCAGAGCGACTTTTTTTTGTTGCAGATTGAATTTTAAGTGCTTTTGGTATCATCAAACCTGTAGCCAGCTCTCATCCTCATTGAGCTGCTCCAAGGGTGAGGGCTGGCTAGGGGTCGCCCTGGAGGCACCTGTAGCCAGCTCTCATCCTCATTGAGCTGCTCCAAGGGTGAGGGCTGGCTAGGGGTCGCCCTGGAGGCACCTGTAGCCAGCTCTCATCCTCATTGAGCTGCTCCAAGGGTGAGGGCTGGCTAGGGGTCGCCCTGGAGGCACCTGTAGCCAGCTCTCATCCTCATTGAGCTGCTCCAAGGGTGAGGGCTGGCTAGGGGTCGCCCTAGAGGCACCTGTAGCCAGCTCTCATCCTCATTGAGCTGCTCCAAGGGTGAGGGCTGGCTAGGGGTCGCCCTGGAGGCACCTGTAGCCAGCTCTCATCCTCATTGAGCTGCTCCAAGGGTGAGGGCTGGCTAGGGGTCGCCCTGGAGGCACCTGTAGCCAGCTCTCATCCTCATTGAGCTGCTCCAAGGGTGAGGGCTGGCTAGGGGTCGCCCTGGAGGCACCTGTAGCCAGCTCTCATCCTCATTGAGCTATTCCAAGGGTGAGGGCTGGCTAGGTGTCGCCCTGGAGGCACCTGTAGCCAGCTCTCATCCTCATTGAGCGTGATAACGGACGCTGCGCTGAACGGCGGCGCATAGGAACGGGCGGTGAAATAAGCGCGCCAAAAAAACTATAAAGTTTACGTTTTTTTTCCGTAATTCATCAGATGAGGGTGATAACGGACGCTGCGCTGAACGGCGGCACGTAGGAACGGGCGGTGAAATAAGCGCGCCAAAAAAACTATAAAATTTACGTTTTTTTTCCGCAATTCATCAGATGAGCGTGATAACGGAAGCTGCGCTGAACGGCGGCGCGTAGGATCGGGCGGTGAAATAAGCGCGCCAAAAAAACTATAAACTTTACGTTTTTTTTCCATAATTCATTAGATGGGCGTGATAACGGACGCTGCGTTGAACGGCGGCGCGTAGGAACGGGCGGTGAAATAAGCGCGCCCAAAAAAATATAAATTTTACGTTTTTTTTTCCGTAATTCATCAGATGAGCGTGATAACGGACACTGCACTGAACGGAGGCGCGTAGGAACGGGCAGTGAAATAAGCGCGTCAAAAAACTATAAAGTTTTCGGGTTTTTTCCGTAATTCATCAGATGAGCGTGATAGCGGAAGCTGCGCTGAACGGCGGCGCGTAGGAACGGGCGGTGAAATAAGCGCGCCAAAAAAACTAAAGTTTACGTTTTTTTTCCGTAATTCATAAGATGAGCGTGATAACGGAAGGTGCGCTGTACCGCGGCGCGTGGGAACGGGCGGTGAAATAAGCGCGGCAAAAAAATTATAAAGTTTACGTTTTTTTTCCATAATTCATTAGATGAGCGTGATAACGGAAGCTGCGCTGAATGGCGGCACGTAGGAACGGGCGGTGAAATAAGAGCGCCAAAAAAACTATAAAGTTTACGTTTTTTTTCCGTAATTCATCAGATGAGAGTGATAACGGACGCAGCCCTGAACGGCGGCGTCAGAGCGACTTTTTTGTTGCAGATTGAATTTTAAGTGCTTTTGGTATCATCAAACCAGTAGCCAGCCCTCACCTTCATTGAACGATTCCAAGGGTGAGGGCTGGCTACGGGTCATCCTGGAAGTACCTGTAGCCAGCTCTCATCCTCATTGAGCTATTCCAAGGGTGAGGGCTGGCTACGGGTCGTCCTGGAAGTACCTGTAGCCAGCTTTCATCCTCATTGAGCTATTCCAAGGGTGAGGGCTGGCTACGGGTCATCCTGGAAGTACCTGTAGCCAGCTCTCATCCTCATTGAACAATTCCAAGGGTGAGGGCTGGCTACGGGTCATCCTGGAAGTACCTGTAGCCAGCTCTCATCCTCATTGAGCTAATCCAAGGGTGAGGGCTGGCTACGGGTCGTCCTGGAAGTACCTGTAGCCAGCTCTCATCAAGAAAAAGCTACGCCTACTAAGTTGCATTAACCAATCGGAGCAGATTCATGATTTACATTCAAATAAACCAATCACTGACAAGTGCATCATTTTAGGAAAAGGAAAAGGAGTTTTGGAGGGAAGTTTAATTTGATCCAGTGCTCAGGAGCAACAAGGGTGATTAGTGCACAAGAGAAGCTGTGACCTTAGCCAATTACAACCATGCCGCCCAAAAGAAGGTAAGTACACCTGGTGGGATAGTGAGTGGGAGGGAAATATGAATCTGCAGAGGTATGTGTTGCTTCTAGAAATACTCTTTCTGGACACCATTGCAGCATGCATTCTGGGGTACACTGAGACCATGGGAGTATTTGCAGAAGAGGTTAACATACAGCATGTATTGGGATCAGGTGCCTAACTATACTGCAGCATCACCTGAGCTTGTACTGGAATCAGGTGTATAAGTATACTTGTACTCATATAGCTTGTACTGGAATCAGGTGTATAAGTATACTTGTACTCATATAGCTTGTACTGGAATCAGGTGTATAAGTATACTTGTACTCATATAGCTTGTACTGGAATCAGGTGTATAAGTATGCTTGTACTCATATAGTTTGTACTGGAATCAGGTGCCTAATCTGATGTCCTCTCTGTGACCTCTGCAAACTTTTTAGCTTGGTTGTATTACTGTGGTGGGGGGAGGGGGAAGGATTGTGGTGTGAAAGTGTATTATAACATCATGTTAAGGCTTGCAATTGTTCAGGCTCAGTCACAGAAAGGGTTTATGTTTTTGGCGCGGTCTTTCTGTATCTTTCAAAGTTTGCAGTGTGAAAAGGCTTTAAACTGTATATGTACTTGCTCGCTCACTCGTTTTTTCTCCTTTTTGACTGATAAATGAGTGCCGGTCATGTGCAAAACTGTATAAGCATTTGCATAGTCAATACCACATTAATTTTTTGCACGGTATCTTTGTCAATCTAAATAATTCTTGCAAAACCTCAGATTTGCGCAAGATCTAGGAACATGCATATGATAAAAAACCGCATGTGTTATGTGCACAATATTGACACAATTTGTGTAGTATGCTATAAAAGTGCATTAACTTGTGCTAAACAATTGCTCCTTAAAAAATTGTGTACGTTTGTCCGTTTTTGTGACCAAAAATGAGGGCTGGCTATTGGTGGTCAAAATACACTCTAGAGCCAGCCCTCATCTTTTTAAAAAAAATCTATGGCAATGATGAGACGTGCCTTTTCTCATGAGCTGTGTATTTGTTGTAAAAAAAAAATCAGATTTTTGAAATCCAGTTATCCTGCTGAAACATAAAAAATGCTGGTTGATATTAGTGGGTGGAAAAGCTAGATTCTCACTGATATTGTTCCTGATCTTACATTTTTCTTTTTTACAGCAGCTTCAGGATGCTGAAGACATGTCCACTATGTTACAAAACATTTACTCAACTGCCACAGCACCTTACACGACAATGCCTTAGATACTGTACAGAAGAGGAGAAGGATGCGCTAGTGAAAGAATCTAGAAACTCACTGATAGCAATTGCAACAAAAGGAACATATATCCCTTATGACAAGATTCCAGAGATCACTACAAAGGACGATCTTATCTCCTTCCTGGAGGACAGAGGGTTTATAGTACCCGAGAAACCAACTATGGCCAGGTATGCCCCACTAGCATCTTATTCTTTGAATACTGATGTTCATACTTGTGTAAGCTTTATAGATTTGCATATATGTTCTGAACTATGCCAAATAATCACGTGTATTTTATATTTACAGGATTGTTGAAGATGAGGGGGCATCACCTGTGCAGGATGAGCTGACAACCAGTGAGCAAGAGCTGCCTAATGAGGAGGAAGTGATGTCTGTTGAGGAGGAAATGTCTACAGTCATCGAGGAGGAGCCGCCCGTCCCAGAGGAAGAGCCGCCCGTCCCAGAGGAAGAGCCGCCCGTCCCAGAGGAAGAGCCGCCCGTCCCAGAGGAAGAGCCGCCCGTCCCAGAGGAAGAGCCGCCCGTCACAGTGGAAGAGCCGCCTGTCACAGAGGATTATGATGTCTACAGGTGAGTGTAAATTTATACAAGGAATTTACTTTAATCCCTTGCTCAAACATTGCCTTGGCCTCAGCACATCCTGGCTTTTAGGCCACTTTAAAAAATTGTCAACACTGCTGGCCTACTCAAGATTGTACTTCACGTTATTACTAAGGATTTTTATAATTTACAGGACTGTTGAAGATGAGGAGCCATCTACATCAACTGGCACATCGGCACGCCGAGCCATATCAAATCCTGAATTGGTGCATCTTTCAGCTGCAGAAGACTATACATCCTCTGAAACATCCGACAGTGAAGCCGATCAACAACCAGAGACCAGAGAAAGAGAGGAAAATACCAGCCAAACAGATGAAGACAGGCCGAGGTCAGTTAGTGTGTGTAACATTCTCACTCATCATGCTTTTATATCTATCTATATATATATATATATATATATATATATTGAGCAAAAAAACAATACAAATAATGTTTAACTGGGACAATTAATAGCATATCCCACAACTTTACAGCCCTTACAAAGTAATTTTTTCTCCTATTTTAGGCAATAGATTTCCCTTCCATTGCAGCCATAAAACAGGATGCC
This sequence comes from Phyllobates terribilis, assembly GCF_046119375.1. Lineage (NCBI taxonomy): Eukaryota > Metazoa > Chordata > Amphibia > Anura > Dendrobatidae > Phyllobates > Phyllobates terribilis. The sequence continues at coordinate 232,744 of NW_027363787.1, read as the reverse complement.
AAAAAAGTGCCCTACACACAGACAGCTCTGTGGGGCACACAGCTTTGGCGGGGCATACTAAAATGCACTGCCATTACGATTTTCATCTGTGGGCCAGTAGAGGATGATGTACTAGCTTTACCCACAGATGAACTTCAGAACACGCAGTGTTCAGCAGTGGATGCTGCGTATAAAGGGCAGGCAGCCAGCAAAGTGCTGCTGCCAGTCAGAGCACTGGGGTCCACAGAAATCGGGCCTGGGGACACAGAAATGTTTACCACCCCTGACAACGGTGAGTGGAACCCCCAGCTGTCAAGGTCCCCGACATTTCCCCAGATTCTTCCACTGGGTGAGGGCCCCATGAATGCGTCGTTACAGGGAACCCTGGACTCACAGGCCCCATAGCGGCTGCATAGTCTACTGCCATTGGCAGGACGTCACTATATATATATGCTGTATATGCTTACACAGTATTTTTCTCAAAGTTGTAATTTGTTTCTACTCTGACCTGTTGTTCTTTCTTCCAAATTTGTAGGATGACAAGCCAGAAATGGACTGTTGACAAGAGGATCAAAATGAAAGATGCAGGTTATTATGATCGCCATTCTCTGTCTCATCCAATATTAAAAGGTTTTTCCTCTTATTTGCAGAACCATTGCAAGCTGGAAAGATACAAACAAATTGCTGAAAATGTGTCAAGGTTTTTATACTTTATGAACAAACGCCGTGTGAGCCTCAACTTTGCGACAAAGATTGAAAACGCCCATTTATTTTTCAAAAACATTCAAGATCTCGGTCTGTGCAACCAAACTGTCACCAACTACATTAAGAATGTCCGGAAATTTGTACATTATCAACTATTTGCAACCAATTTACGCGATAAAAATGAAAAACTCTTCAAGGCAATGAAGTATTTCCAATATGTGACTGCGGATATTCAGAAGAAATTTTCCAAGGGAGTTGCAAAAGAAGTGGTCAGCAAAAGGTATGTCAGCTAATTTTTATCCTTTCAGATGTATGCACAATTATTATTTTTTCTCTTTTCTCTCTCCCGCCAGGATTTTTCATACATGACTTAAAAATAGGCCTCACCTATCAGTCACATTTATTAATCTTTCTCTTAGGTACCTGGAGTTGCATAAATTGGACAAAACACCTCAGCAATGCCAGGAGATCCTGACCGTTGCAAAGCCAGCTTTCCTGCAAGCCATCGAGGATGTCCAAGGAGGATCCCGAAATGAAGTGCATCAGTTGGAGATTCTCTATTACCTTGAGGCCTTAATCATACTAAAACACTTACAAAGACCAGGAGTTGTCAGAAACATGACGGTAAGTAACAACCTACTCATTATCCTGATTTAAAGCCACATGTCTATCTAACTTTCCCATGTCTTGACTCACAGGTTTCTGAGTGGACAGAGAGGATGCGTCACATCTATCAAAATGAACAGCTAATAATTGTCGGAGTTAAATGCCATAAGACTGCTGCCCACCAAGTAGCCTGTTTTGTGCTTACTGAAGAAGAAGAAAAGGTAAGATGTTCCTGTCACTACGACGGCACCCACATTAGAGAGGGATCTGTTAGTTGTCATGACTTCAACCCGTAGGATTAGTGGCATTCTGTCCCTTTTAGTAGATCCTCCCTTTAACCAGATTTTACAGGACAACTTGGTGCTACATCCTCATGCAGGTGTGTTGGGAGTCTTTCCCTTATTTCCCTGCAGTATCCAGGATGCTAAACCATAGTATCGGTGTCCAGAATAGTGCATTTTCTTAACAATAATGCTTGTTGCAGCAGCATCCAGAATGCATTATCAGTAGGAACAGATATGCTCTCCCTTATCACAGATGTTCTGCACTTTAAATGAATGGTGGGCAGTTTATAGTCTGACATATGTTTGGTGTGAGGTGACTTTTCTATATATTTAGATTGTGTGGTTCCTATCATGCTCTGAAATCCAACTGAGGCGGAGGAGAGATACCGCCCTTTTAGTCTGTAGGTTTCGCTCTCCTGGTCAGGCACATCCCTCCCTCACGTTGGTGCGGTCATTGACTCCAGTAATTAATTTAGTCTATTTCAAATTTTCTTATCTTAATATTGAAGGGCCCAACTCAATTTTTATTAAGTGGTTTACTGTTTTTTGTTTTGTTTATTTACAGTGGTTTAACATCTACTTTAAAAAAGTGAGACGGGTGCTGGCCAAAAAAGACAGTCCAGATAAATTCTTCTTATCGACTACAGGAAGACAGATATATAATGTATCCACCGACCTTCATCGCTACCAGAAGAAGTAAGTCTTAAAAGTTAAAAATCCTACATATTAGATGTTGTGCCATGTATTTATGATCTACTCTATTGCTATCTAGGTACAAATTTAAATCCATCTCTAGTCAGGTGGCAAGAAAAACTTGTGAAACATGGACCGTGTCACATTTAACAGAGACACAGAGGTATCTTTTCTCCAAATATCTCAGTCATTCCAACATGACAGCAGAGAGGAATTACAGAGAAAAAACGTTAGGAGAACTCTGCCAAGCATACACACTGGTCTTGGCAGCAGGGAAATCATCGGAAAATCAACCTCAACCCAGCAGCTCAAGGTAATTTATTGCAAAGCAGTTATGATCTATTTCACCAAATTGTTGATAAAATGTAATATTCTGTTTTCTATCTCCCCTAAAGAGAAGCAGAAGGGAGCAATGGAGAAGAGGAGCAAATGGTCCAGCAAGCTGAAGACTACAGTGCCCAGGGTGAAACAGAGGACCTCGGTGTGTCAAATTTAAATACTAAGACTCAAAGGTGGGTATATTATTAAATCAAGCAAGCTAGTAGGAGTTGGCAAACTGTACATAGCTTGTGATGTTATGGACAATGACTTGTTCTTCCGAGCATCCTCAGCACCTATACCCAGGCAAAGTGCTCTCAGTAGCGGCCACTTGTAGACAGTATGCGGAAGGGTATATTACAGGCGTTTATTGATGATATCTCCATCGCAGAACAAACCTCGATGCCTAAACTTTTAGGATTGATAGAAGATATCCTTATACCACTCTAAGTGCCCAGAAAATGTAATGTTATTATTTATATCAGGCGGAGAGCACCAATCGAACCTAGGGTCACAACAAGGTCCATGAAGACAGGGATGCAGTTGAGGAAAAGGAAACACCCAGGGTAATTGGTCAATATACCGTATATTCCGGCGTATAAGACGACTTTTGAAGACTGAAAAATCTTCTGTCTAGTCTGGGGTCGTCTTATACGCCGGTAATGCTTTTGAACTTTCAGAAATTGACATGCGGGGATACTCTGGGGGTGTTAATAAGCTGCCGTGGCCGTATCCCTGCCATGTCGGAGTTAATATAAGGTGGAGGGAGTTAAAATACGGCGGCGGTAGGTCCAGATAGTCAGCGCTTCTGTGCTGAAACGGACACATCGCTGCGTATTCCCAGCTCCGGACACAGCGCAGGGCTTCTGTGCCGACAGCTTTCACTTGTCACAGAAGCGCTGCGCTGTGTCCGGAGCTGGGAAGTTCGCATCGCTTCTGTGACAATATATGAAAAGCCGGCAATTCAGCAGCGGCATAAGCCGGCACCCGACAATTTAGAATAGAAAGAATAGAGCTTCACACATAGATTAGATAGATAGAAACATGTCAGTCACATATATATGAAGTACAGTGACAGTATTGCTTACTGTACTTGTCATTTAGTGTAAAGGATTTATTAAAACAAATAATAGTGTTTTCATGCACCGTCTCTTTAAAAAAGCCGGCCGGCAATTCAGCATCTGTACCCGACAATTTAGAACAGAAAGATAGAGCATCACACATAGATTAGATAGATAGAAACATGTCAGTCACATATATATGAAGTACAGTGACAGTGCTGGTTACTGTACTTGTCATCTAGTGTTAAAATAACGGATTTATTAAAAAAAAAATTGGCGTGGGGTTCCCCTTAATTTTAGTCTCTAGCGAAGGTTAAGCAGACGGCTGGGGCAGATGTTTGAAGCCTGGGAAGGGGATAATACCCACGGAGCTTCCCAGGCTACTAATATCAGCCCCCAGCTGAATACATAGCCTTTACTAGCTATTAAAATGGGGGACCCCCCAAAAAAAATGACGTGGGGTCCCCCCTATTTTAATAGCTAGCAAAGGCTAGGCAGACAGCTGGGGGCTGATATTAATAGCCCAGGAAGGGAGCCATGAATATTGGCCCCCTCCCAGGCTAGAAACACCAGCCGTCAGCCGCCCCAGAAATGGCGCATTCATAGGATGCACCAATTCTGGCACTTAGCCTCGCTCTTCCACGCTGCCCTGTAGCGGTGGCAGGGGGTAATAGGGCTGGGGTTGATGTCAGCTTATAATGCCAGCTGACATCAAGCCCAGGTTAGTAATGGAGAGGCGTCTATAAGACACCCCCATTGCTAACCCCATAGTCAAAGTTAAAAAAAAAACACAAACACCCAGAATAAACTCCTTTAATTGAAATAAAGACACAAATCTTTATTGTTCTAAATTAAACTATACTTACCATCACGCCCATTCCAGCTGAAGCCAACGATCTCCTGCAATAAAAGAAAAATAATAAACCAACCTCATCCTTACCTTTCCATGGTTCCCAGGACAGGTCCAGCTCTGCTACATCGAGATGACAGGCTGGACCGCAGCAGAACGCTGCCATCCAGCCTGTCATCCTGCAGACACTGAAGCGCAGGCATGCTTGCGCTCCTCAGTGTCTGACTGTGACGGCATCCAGATGAGCCGACAATGAACTCAGCTCACCTCCTGGACGTCCATCACTGACAGCGTGGGAAACTTCTACTGCGCATGCGGGGAGCAGGAGAATTTTCCCACGCTGTCAGTGACGTGCATGAGGTGAGCCGAGTTCATTGGACATGATCTCGGCTCATCTGGATGCCGTCACAGTCAGACACTGAGGAGCACAAGCATGCCTGCGCTTCTCAGTGTCTGCCGCATGGCAAGCTGAACGGCAGCGTTCTGCTGCGGTGCAGCCTGTCATGTGAATGTAGCAGAGCTGGACCGGTCCTGGGAACCATGGAGAGGTAAGGATGAGGTTGCTTTATTATTTTACTTTTATTGCAGGAGATCGTTGGCTTCAGCTGGAATGGGCGTGATGGTAAGTATGGTTTAATTTAGAACAATAAAGAATTGTGTCTTTATTTCAATTAAAGGACTTTTTTCTGGGTGTTGTGTTTTTTTAAATACTTTACTAGAAATTCATGGTGGTCATGTCTAATATTGGCGTGACCCCATGAATTTCGGGCTTAGGGCCAGCTGATAATGCCAAGCTGGCCCTAACCCCTTTATTACCCAGTGAGCCACCGCACCAGGGCCCTGGATGAGTTGGGTACAGCGCCAGAAGATGGCGCTTCTATGAACGCGCCATTTTCCGGGGTGGCTGCGGACTGCAATTTGCAGCGGGGGGGGGGGCCCAGAAAGCTTGGGTCTCCCTGCGCTGCAGATTCCAGCCCCCAGCTGCCTAGTTGTACCTGGCTGGACACAAAAATAGGGCGAAGCACCACGTATTTTTTTTTTAAATTATTTCATGAAATAATTAAAAAAAAAAAAGGGCTTCCCTATATTGTTGTGTCCGGCCAGGTACAAATAGGCAGCTGGTGGTTGGGTGCAGCCCGTTCCTGCCTGCTGTACCTGGCTGGACACAAAAATATGGCGAAGCCCCACGTCAACATTTTTGGGAAAAATTAATTACAAAATTAATAATTTAGGGACTGCATCTTTATTAACCCCTCAATTGTCATTTAGTGTTAAAATAAAGGATTTTTTAAAAAGAAAATTGGCGTGGGATCCACCATCATTATAGTCTCTAGCGGAGGTTAAGCAGACGGCTGGGGCAGATGTTTGAAGTCTGGGAAGAGGGTAATACCCACGGAGCTTCCCAGGCTACTAATATCAGCCCCCAGCTGAATACCTAGCCTTTACTAGCTATTAGAATGGGGGACCCCCCCAAAAAATGACGTGGGGTCCCCCCTATTTTAATATGTTTATGAGTGACAGTTTTCCTGCTATATACCTGCATGTCATAAGAATTTAAATTAAAAAAGGACCATGTTAAATTCAAATCTGTTTTTTTTTTATTTTTACCGGTGTTTGGTATGCGTTGGAAAAGGGGTAGTCTTATACGGTGAATATATCCTAAACTCTATATTTTAACAGGAAAGTAGGGGGGTCGTCTTATACACCAGGTCGTCTTATACGCCGGAATATACGGTACTCATTCACATTGTCCTTGAACAATAAACATTTCGGTTTTAACATATGTATTCCCCTTCTTTCCTTTAAAGAGATTAAGAAGACGGCAGTAATCAGCTCCCAAGAAAGAATGAGGCGTTTCGGAGACTAAAGTTCCGGTCTTGTTAAAGTTTCTGAATTCATGTTTTATTTGTTTCTTTTCTATTCTAGGTTGTTCTACAATTCCAGGTGAACGGGGCCCTCGAAGCAATGGGAGAAGATTTTCTTTATTATAAACATTTGTACTGTTTGTATTAGTGTTAAAGGGATTATGTCACCAGGTTTTAGCCATCTCATCTGAGCGCACCATAATGTGGACACAGACATCTTTATTCCAGTGATGTATCACTTACTAGGCTGCTCAGTGTAGTTTGCATTAAAACACTGTTAAATCATCTGGAGATTATCATTAGAGCACTACTCCAGTAGTCAAGTCATACTTGGGAGCTGCCAAATCTGCAACAGAGAAAACAGTAATTTTATCAAAATGACAGCAAGGAGCTCAGTAAGTGAAACATTGCTGGATCAGGATTTCTATCTCTACATTATGCTGCTGTCCGATGGGATGTCAAAAACCTGGTGACAGAGTCCTTTTAATAACTATTTTAAAGATAAATATAAAGTGGAAGTCCTATGGCTATGATGAAACAATTCTGACAACTGTTCAAATGGCACAATCATTTACTACCGTCAGGTTTCTGAGCCGTTTAGTCTAATGCTTTGTCAGTATTACTAGAATCCATAATAATTTAAAGGTCAGGTAGCCATAAAAGTGCTCCTGCCAGTCAGAGCAGTGCAGTCCCTGGAAATCAGGCCTAGGGAAGCAGAATATATTACCATCCCTAACAACGGTAAGCATGACCCCCAGCTGTCCAGCAACCCGACATGTAGAACTGCCTATAAAAATGACCATTTGTCCAGTCAGTGCATCACTCTCTGGTGCCCTTTTACACTGGCACACTGCTTTCTGTCTCTTTCTCTCTTTCTCTCTCCGCAGTGCAATGCTCTCTGGTGCTCTTTCACTCTCTTTCCAGTGCACCACTCTCTGGCACTCCTCTGTCTTTATAGTGCACTGCTCTCTTTTGTGCTCTCTCAGTCTCCAGTGCATCACTGGCGCTCGCTTTTGATCTCTCCCCATTGCACCACTCTCTCGCATGCTCTCTCTCTGGTGCTCTCTTTCCATCCAAAGTGCCTTTTTTTGTCTCTGTGCCTTCACGAGCCTCTCAATCTCTGTCTTTGCCCATCTGTGGCTCTCTATCGGTCTCTGTGCCTCTCTGTCCCTCCCTGTGCTTCTATTTACCTTTTGCATCCCTCTATGTGCCTACCTTTGCCCCTTTGCTCCCTTCTTTGCCTCTATGTGCCTCTCAATGACTCTCTCTCATGCACACCTCTTCCTGTAGGTCAAAGGTAAGAAGCACTACTCAAGTTGCAGCAGAGAAGATTAATTGGTAAGTAACCAGAAAGCTACACAGTGTTTAACACTTGTGTATTTTTTAAGAATCTTGTTGCTGTAGGATGCTTCCTGAACATTAAAGTGAATTGTCAGGAAACATCTTTAAGCTACAGGATCCTTGAAAAATATGCAAGTTTTTATGGGATGATTTGTCAGGCTATCAACAATCACACAGGGCCACAGGCCCGTCAACAGGGCAATAGCCCACTCCACAAGGCCAATGACCCTTTGCAAAGGGCCAGAGGTCCCTTTCCGCAGTGCCATAGGCATTTCCACAGGGCCATAACCCACTCCAGCTCTCTCCACAGGGCAACAGGCCCATTTGAAGGGCCACAGATCCCTCTTCAGGGTCACAGGCCTTTCCACAGGGCCGCACCCACCTTCAGCTCTCTCCACAGGGCCATAGGCCCTTTCCTCAGGGCCACAAGCCCCTCCAGCTCTCTCCACAGGGCAACAGACCACTATACAGGGTCACAGGCCTTTCCACAGGGCCACAAGCCCCTTCAGCTCTCTCCACAGGACCACAGGCTCCTACCGGGCCACAGGCCTTTACACAGTGCCACAAGCCCCTCCAGCTCTTTCCACAGGCAATCATGTTGCATGTTGTTTACTGCAAAAGACTTCATAGGCCCCAATCTTACTCCAGAGCCTTCCACAGGCCCCTCCAGCCCACTCCACATGGCCTTTTTTAGCAGAGCAAAACTCACTCCAGCTCTCTTTACATCACTACATGCCCCTCTGCGGGCAAACAACCCCTTCAACTCTCTCCACAGTACCATAGGCTCCTTCTGCCGGGCCACAAGCATTTCCACAGGGCCACAATACCCTCCAACTCTTCTCCACAGGACAACAAGCTCTCATTACAGGGCCATAGCTCCCCTCCACAGGGCCAAATGCACTTTCTGCATGGACACAGCCCCATTTAGCTCTCTCCACAGAGACACAAGGCCCGTCTGCAGAGCACAAGCCCCCTCTTCAAGGCCAAAAGGCCTTTCTACATGGCCATAGTCATTTCCATAGGGCACGAGCCCCTCCAGCTCTCTCCACAGGGCAACGGACCCCTATACAGGGTCACAGGCCTTTCCCCAGGGCCACAATCCCCTCCAACTCTTCTCCACACGACAACAAGCTCTCTTTACCGGGCCATAGCTCCCCTCCACAGGGCCAAATGCACTTTCTGCATGGCCACAGCCCCCTTTAGCTCTCTCCACAGAGACACAAGGCCCGTCTGCAGGGCACAAGCCCCCTCTTCAAGGCCAAAAGGCCTTTCTACATGGCCATAGTCATTTCCATAGGGCACAAGCCCCTCCAGCTCTCTCCACAGGGCAACGGACCCCTATACAGGGTCACAGGCCTTTCCACAGGGCCACAACACCTTCAGCTCTCTCCACAGGACCACAGGCTACTACCGGGCCACAGGTCTTTCCACAGTGCCACAAGCACCATCCAGCTCTCTCCACAGGCAATCATGTTGCACTTTTGCAACAAGAGTCAATTTTTGTTGCAGTTCAGCAACATTGGAGTCAACCCTGTTGCAAATCGGACACGAAGCTTGAAAGGACTTCATAGGCCCAAATCTTACTTCAGACCCTTCCACAGGCCCCTCCAGCCCGCTCCACATGGCCTTTTCCGCAGGCCACAACTCCCTCCAGCTCTCTTTACATCGCCACATGCCCCTCTGCAGGGCCACAGACCCCTATACAGGGTCACAGGCCTTTCCACAGGGCCTCAACCCCTTCAGCTCTCTCCACAGGACCACTGGCTCCTTCTGCCGGGCCACAAGCATTTCCACAGGGCCACAATCCCCTCCAACTCTTCTCCACAGGACAACAAGCTCTCTTTACAGAGCCATAGCTCCCCTCCACAGGGCCAAATGCACTTTCTGCACGGCCACAGCCCCCTTTAGCTCTCTCCACAGAGACACAGGGCCCGTCTGCAGGACACAAGCCCCCTCTTCAAGGCCAAAGGGCCTTTCTACATGGCCATAGTCATTTCCATAGGGCACAAGCCCCTCCAGCTCTCTCCACAGGGCAACGGACCCCTATACAGGGTCACAGGCCTTTCCACAGGGCCACAACACCTTCAGCTATCTCCACAGGACCACAGGCTACTACCGGGCCACAGGTCTTTCCACAGTGCCACAAGCACCATCCAGCTCTCTCCACAGGCAATCATGTTGCACTTTTGCAACAAGAGTCAATTTTTGTTGCAGTTCGGCAACATTGGAGTCAACCCTGTTGCAAATCGGACACGAAGCTTGAAAATTTAGATGTTTACTGCAAAGGACTTCATAGGCCCCCATCTTACTCCAGAGCCTTCCACAGGCCCCTCCAGCACGCTCCACATGGCCTTTTCCACAGGCCACAACTCCATCCAGCTGTCTTTACATCGCCACATGCCCCTCTGCGGGGCAACAGACCCCTATACAGGGTCAAAGGCCTCTCCACAGGGCCTCAACCCCTTCAGATCTCTCCACAGGACCACTGGCTCCTTCTACCGGCCACAAGCCTTTTCACAGGGCCACAATCCCCTCCAATTCCACAGGACAACAGGCTCTCTTTACAGGGCCATAGCTCCCCTCCACAGGGCCAAATGCACTTTCCACATGGCCACAACCCCCTCCAGCTCTCTACACAGAGTGATGGGGCCCGTCTGCAGGGCACAAGCCCCTTCATCAAGGCCAAGGGGCCTTTCTACAGGGCCACTGGCCTTTAAATAGTGCCACAACCTCCTCTGGCTCTCTCAAGAGGGCCACAGGCTCCTTCTACAGGGCAAGGGCCCCCACCACAAGGCCACAGGCCCTTTGCAAAGAGCCATAGGTCCATTCCACAGGGCCATAGTCATTTCCATAGGGCCATAACCCCCTCAAGCTCTCTCCACAGAACAACAGGCTCCTTCTACAGGTTTACAGGCATTTATACAGGGCCACAACCGCCTTCACCTCTCTCCACAGGGCCCTTTCACTGTGTCATAGGCTTTTCCATAAGGCCACAACCCCCTCTGTCTCTCTCAAAAAGGACAGAGGCTCCCTTTACAAGGCCACAGCCCCCTCCACAAGTCCAAAGGCCTTTTTCAAAGGGCCACAGGTCCCTTCCACAGAGCCATAGGCATTTCCCCAAGGCAATAACCCCCTCCAGCTCTCTCCACAGGCTCCTTCTACAAGGCTACAACCCTTTTCAGCTCTTTCATCAGGGCCACAGCCTCCTCCACCCCCCTTTAGTCAGTTAAAAGGACTCATTTGAGTGACCTATTGATCATTGGTCAGCTCGAGTAAAGGAACCTGATATAGTATACTGCACTGTTTAATATTCTTTTTTTCTTTACACAGGTTGAATGCTTGCAAAGAAATGTCACCTATGCCATGCTCCTTTATACCAGTTTTCTTGATTGACATGTTATTTTTGGAGCCAAATGAGAAAATTGGGAAATGGAAAGCTCCCCCCTCCTTCCAATCAGTGGATCCGGTCAGGTGCTCAGTGGCGGTAGGCCACCGCCTGAAAGCCAAACATGAAAAAAGGAATGCTGGCACCGGTTTCCATATGATGAATTTTACTTTATTCCATGAAGATCAATACATTAAAAAGAAGGCATCTTTACAGGCAATCCGCTCCATCATGTCATTTTTGGTTTAAGCCTAATTTCTTTCAATAAATAAAATGGAATAAATGTGTCACTTTTTTGCCTCTACTAATAGTTGTGGGGTATTATGACATCACAATAGAATTAATACTTACCATTTCCGATGCCTTTTAGGGCTATCCGGTGCAGAACCAAGGCCAAATACCAATCGACAGGACCTTCCTGTGACATCATGGAAGGTCCTGTCGCTCAGGACGTGGCCTTGGCTCTGCACCGGATAGACCGAAAAGCGTCTGAAAGGGTAAGTATTAATTCTTTATTATTTTTAATACATCTTGATTTATTTAATTTTGATTTCGTACTGTATAGTAATATATTACAAAATGAAAGGGGGGCTGGCAGACATGTCACAAAGGGGAGGAGGAACAGGATTCTTCATCCTCCTCTGTGACATCACTTCTCCTCCGGGCCGGAAAAAAGCGTGGTGTGTGAACACAGCCTCAGGCTGCGTGCCCACGTAGCGATTTACAAGCGTATATGTTGCGTAATTTACGCAGCGGAAACGCTTGTGAAACACTTGTTAATCCGCACCCCATGGTACTTAGTGGCATTCCGCAATGTTAATGCCCATGCTGCGGATTTTTCCGCAGCGTTTCTGCTGCGCTTAAAAATCCTTTCCACAGGGCCACAACACCTTCAGCTCTCTCCACAGGACCACAGGCTCCTACTGGGCCACAGGCCTTTCCACAGTGCCACAAGCCCCTCCAGCTCTCTCCACAGGCAATCATGTTGCATGTTGTTTACTGCAAAGGACTTCATAGGCCCAAATCTTACTCCAGAGCCTTCCACAGCCCTCTCCAGCCCGCTCCACATGGCGTTTTCCTCAGGCCACAACTCCCTCCAGCTCTCTTTACATCGCCACATGCCCCTCTGCGGGGCCACAGACCCCTATACAGGGTCACAGGCCTTTCCACAGGGCCTCAACCCCTTCAGCTGTCTCCACAGGACCACTGCCTACTTCTGCCGGGCACCAAGCCTTTCCACAGGGCCACAATCCCCTCCAACTCTTCTCCACAGGACAACAAGCTCTCTTTACTGGGCCATAGCTCCCCTCCACAGGGCCAAATGCACTTTCTGAACGGCCACAGCCCCCTTTAGCTCTCTCCACAGAGACACAAGGCCCGTATGCAGGGCACAAGCCCCGTCTTCAAGGCCAAAAGGCCTTTCTACATGGCCATAGTCATTTCCATAGGGCACGAGCACTTCCAGCTCTCTCCACAGGGCAACGGACCCCTATACAGGGTCACAGGCCTTTCCACAGGGCCACAACACCTTCAGCTCTCTCCACAGGACCACAGGCACCTACTGGGCCACAGGCCTTTCCACAGTGCCACAAGCCCCTCCAGCTCTCTCCACAGGCAATCATGTTGCATGTTGTTTACTGCAAAGGACTTCATAGGCCCAAATCTTACTCCAGAGCCTTCCACAGGCCTTTCCAGCCCACTCCACATGGCCTTTTCCTCAGGCCACAACTCCCTCCAGCTCTCTTTACATCGCCACATGCACCCTCTGCGGGGCCACAGACCCGTATACAGGGTCACAGGCCTTTCCACAGGGCCTCAACTCCTTCAGCTGTCTCCACAGGACCACAGGCTTTTCCACAGCCCACAACTCCTTCCACCTCTCACCACAGGGCCACAGCCCCTTCCACAAGGCCAAAGGGCCTATCCATAGGGCCACAAACCTTTCCACATGGCCACAACACCCTCCAGCTCTCTCCACAGGACAAGAAGCTCTCTTTACAGGGCCATAGCTCACCTCCACAGGGCCAAATGCACTTTCCACACGGCCACAACTCCCAACAGCCCTCTCCACAGAGTCACAGGGCCCGTCTGCAGGGCACAAGCCCCCTCTTCAAAGCCAAAAGGCCTTTCTGCATGGCCATAGTCATTTCCATAGGGCACGAGCACCTCAAGCTCTCTCCACAGGGCAACGGACCGCTATACAGGGTCACAGGCCTTTCCACAGGGCCACAACACCTTCAGCTCTCTCCACAGGACCACAGGCTCCTACCCGGCGACAGGCTTTTCCACAGTGCTACAAGTCCCTCTAGCTCTCTCCACAGGCAATCATGTTGCATGTTGTTTACCGAAAAAAGGACTTCATAGGCCCAAATCTTACTTCAGACCCTTCCACAGGCCCCTCCAGCCCGCTCCACATGGCCTTTTCCGCAGGCCACAACTCCCTCCAGCTCTCTTTACATTGCCACATGCCCCTCTGCGGGGCCACAGACCCCTATACAGGGTCACAGGCCTTTCCACAGGGCCTCAACCCCTTCAGCTCTCTCCACAGGACCACTGGCTCCTTCTGCCGGGCCACAAGCATTTCCACAGGGCCACAATCCCCTCCAACTCTTCTCCACAGGACAACAAGCTCTCTTTACAGAGCCATAGCTCCCCTGCACAGGGCCAAATGCACTTTCTGCACAGCTACAGCCCCCTTTAGCTCTCTCCACAGAGACACAGGGCCCGTCTGCAGGACACAAGCCCCCTCTTCAAGGCCAAAGGGCCTTTCTACATGGCCATAGTCATTTCCATAGGGCACAAGCCCCTCCAGCTCTCTCCACAGGGCAACGGACCCCTATACAGGGTCACAGGCCTTTCCATAGGGCCACAACACCTTCAGCTCTCTCCACAGGACCACAGGCTCCTACCCGGCCACAGGCTTTTCCACAGTGCTACAAGTCCCTCTAGCTCTCTCCACAGGCAATCATGTTGCATGTTGTTTACCGAAAAAAGGACTTCATAGGCCCAAATCTTACTCCAGAGCCTTCCACAGGCCTCTCCAGCCCGCTCCACATGGCCTTTTCCTCAGGCCACAACTCCCTCCAGCTCTCTTTACATTGCCACATGCCCCTCTGCGGGGCCACAGACCCCTATACAGGGTCACAGGCCTTTCCACAGGGCCTCAACCCCTTCAGCTGTCTCCACAGGACCACAGGCTTTTCCACAGCCCACAACTCCTTCCACCTCTCACCACAGGGCCACAGCCCCTTCTACAAGGCTAAAGGGCCTATTCATAGGGCTACAGACCTTTCCACAGGGCCACAATACCCTCCAGCTCTCTCCACAGGACAAGAAGCTCTCTTTACAGGGCCATAGCTCACCTCCACAGGGCCAAATGCACTTTCCACACGGCCACAACTCCCAACAGCCCTCTCCACAGTGTCACAGGGCCCGTCTGCAGGGCACAAGCCCCCTCTTCAAAGCCAAAAGGCCTTTCTACATGGCCATAGTCATTCCCATAGGGCACGAGCACCTCCAGCTCTCTCCACAGGGCAACGGACCCCTGTACAGGGTCACAGGCCTTTCCACAGGGCCACAAAACCTTCAGCTCTCTCCACAGGCAATCATGTTGCATGTTGTTTACTGCAGAGGACTTCATAGGCCCAAATCTTACTCCAGAGCCTTCCACAGGCCCCTCCAGCCCACTCCACATGGCCTTTTCCTCAGGCCACAACTCCCTCCAGCTCTCTTTACATCGCCACATGCCCCTCTGCGGGGCCACAGACCCCTATACAGCGTCACATGCCTTTCCACAGGGCCTCAACCCCTTCAGCTCTCTCCAGAGTACCACTGCCTCCTTCTGCCGGGCTACAAGCCTTTCCACAGGGCCACAATCCCCTCCAACTCTTCTCCACAGGACAACAAGCTCTCTTTACCGGGCCATAGCTCCCCTCCACATGCACTTTCTGCATGGACACAGCCCCCTTTAGCTCTCTCCACAGAGACACAAGGCCCGTCTGCAGGGCACAAGCCCCCTCTTCAAGGCCAAAAGGCCTTTCTACATGGCCATAGTCATTTCCACGAGCACCTCCAGCTATCTCCACAGGGCAACGGACCCCTATACAGGGTCACAGGCCTTTCCACAGGGCCACAACACCTTCAGCTCTCTCCATAGGACCACAGGCTCCTACTGGGCCACAGGCCTTTCCACAGTGCCACAAGCCCCTCCAGCTCTCTCCACAGGCAATCATGTTGCATGTTGTTTACTGCAAAGGACTTCATAGGCCCAAATCTTACTCCAGAGCCTTCTACAGGCCTTTCCAGCCCGCTCCACATGGCCTTTTCCTCAGGCCACAACTCCCTCCAGCTCTCTTTACATCGCCACATGCCCCTCTGCGGGGCCACAGACCCCTATACAGGGTCACAGGCCTTTCCACAGGGCCTCAACCCCTTCAGCTGTCTCCACAGGACCACAGGCTTTTCCACAGCCCACAACTTCTTCCACCTCTCACCACAGGGCCACAGCCCCTTCCACAAGGCCAAAGGGCCTATCCATAGGGCCACAGACCTTTCCACATGGCCACAACACCCTCCAGCTCTCTCCACAGGACAAGAAGCTCTCTTTACAGGGCCATAGCTCACCTCCACAGGGCCAAATGCACTTTCCACACGGCCACAACTCCCAACAGCCCTCTCCACAGAGTCACAGGGCCCGTCTGCAGGGCACAAGCCCCCTCTTCAAAGCCAAAAGGCCTTTCTGCATGGCCATAGTCATTTCCATAGGGCACGAGCCCCTCCAGCTCTCTCCACAGGGCAACGGACCGCTATACAGGGTCACAGGCCTTTCCACAGGGCCACAACACCTTCAGCTCTCTCCACAGGACCACAGGCTCCTACCCGGCCACAGGCTTTTACACAGTGATACAAGTCCCTCTAGCTCTCTCCACAGGCAATCATGTTGCATGTTGTTTACCGAAAAAAGGACTTCATAGGCCCAAATCTTACTTCAGACCCTTCCACAGGCCCCTCCAGCCCCCTCCACATGGCCTTTTCCGCAGGCCACAACTCCCTCCAGCTCTCTTTACATCGCCACATGCCCCTCTGCGGGGCCACAGACCCCTATACAGGGTCACAGGCCTTTCCACAGGGCCTCAACCCCTTCAGCTCTCTCCACAGGACCACTGGCTCCTTTTGCCGGGCCACAAGCATTTCCACAGGGCCACAATCCCCTCCAACTCTTCTCCACAGGACAACAAGCTCTCTTTACAGAGCCATAGCTCCCCTCCACAGGGCCAAATGCACTTTCTGCACGGCCACAGCCCCCTTTAGCTCTTTCCACAGAGACACAGGGCCCGTCTGCAGGACAAAAGCCCCCTCTTCAAGGCCAAAGGGCCTTTCTACATGGCCATAGTCATTTCCATAGGGCACAAGCCCCTCCAGCTCTCTCCACAGGGCAACGGACCCCTATACAGGGTCACAGGCCTTTCCACAGGGCCACAACACCCTCAGCTCTCTCCACAGGACCACAGGCTACTACCGGGCCACAGGTCTTTCCACAGTGCCACAAGCACCATTCAGCTCTCTCCACAGGCAATCATGTTGCACTTTTGCAACAAGAGTCAATTTTTGTTGCAGTTCGGCAACATTGGAGTCAACCGTGTTGCAAATCGGACACGAAGCTTGAAAATTTAGATGTTTACTGCAAAGGACTTCATAGGCCCCCATCTTACTCCAGAGCCTTCCACAGGCCCCTCCAGCATGCTCCACATGGCCTTTTCCACAGGCCACAACTCCATCCAGCTCTCTTTACATCACCACATGCCCCTCTGCGGGGCAACAGACCCCTATACAGGGTCACAGGCCTCTCCACAGGGCCTCAACCCCTTCAGCTCTCTCCACAGGACCACTGGCTCCTTCTGCCGGGCCACAAGCCTTTCCACAGGGCCACAATCCCCTCCAATTCCACAGGACAACAGACTCTCTTTACAGGGCCATAGCTCCCCTCCACAGGGCCAAGTGCACTTTCCACATGGCCACAACCCCCTCCAGCTCTCTACACAGCTCTCTACACAGAGTCATGGGGCCCGTCTGCAGGGCACAAGCCCCTTCATCAAGGCCAAGGGGCCTTTCTACAGGGCCACTGGCCTTTAAATAGTGCCACAACCTCCTCTGGCTCTCTCAAGAGGGCCACAGGCTCCTTCTACAGGGCAAGGGCCCCCTCCACAAGGCCAAAGGCCCTTTGCAAAGAGCCATAGGTCAATTCCACAGGGCCATAGTCATTTCCATAGGGCCATAACCCCCTCAAGCTCTCTCCACAGAACAACAGGCTCCTTCTACAGGTTTACAGGCATTTATACAGGGCCACAACCGCCTTCACCTCTCTCCACAGGGCCCTTTCACTGTGTCATAGGCTTTTCCATAAGGCCACAACCCCCTCTGTCTCTCTCAAAAAGGACAGAGGCTCCCTTTACAAGGCCACAGCCCCCTCCACAAGTCCAAAGGCCTTTTTCAAAGGGCCACAGGTCCCTTCCACAGAGCCATAGGCATTTCCCCAAGGCAATAACCCCCTCCAGCTCTCTCCACAGGCTCCTTCTACAAGGCTACAACCCTTTTCAGCTCTTTCATCAGGGCCACAGCCTCCTCCACCCCCCTTTAGTCAGTTAAAAGGACTCATTTGAGTGACCTATTGACCATTGGTCAGCTCGAGTAAAGGAACCTGATATAGTATACTGCACTGTTTAATATTCTTTTTTTTCTTTACACAGGTTGAATGCTTGCAAAGAAATGTCACCTATGCCATGCTCCTTTATACCAGTTTTCTTGATTGACATGTTATTTTTGGAGCCAAATGAGAAAATTGGGAAATGGAAAGCTCCCCCCTCCTTCCAATCAGTGGATCCGGTCAGGTGCTCAGTGGCGGTAGGCCACCGCCTGAAAGCCAAACATGAAAAAAGGAATGCTGGCACCGGTTTCCATATGATGAATTTTACTTTATTCCATGAAGATCAATACATTAAAAAGAAGGCATCTTTACAGGCAATCCGCTCCATCATGTCATTTTTGGTTTAAGCCTAATTTCTTTCAATAAATAAAATGGAATAAATGTGTCACTTTTTTGCCTCTACTAATAGTTGTGGGGTATTATGACATCACAATAGAATTAATACTTACCATTTCCGATGCCTTTTAGGGCTATCCGGTGCAGAACCAAGGCCAAATACCAATCGACAGGACCTTCCTGTGACATCATGGAAGGTCCTGTCGCTCAGGACGTGGCCTTGGCTCTGCACCGGATAGACCGAAAAGCGTCTGAAAGGGTAAGTATTAATTCTTTATTATTTTTAATACATCTTGATTTATTTAATTTTGATTTCGTACTGTATAGTAATATATTACAAAATGAAAGGGGGGCTGGCAGACATGTCACAAAGGGGAGGAGGAACAGGATTCTTCATCCTCCTCTGTGACATCACTTCTCCTCCGGGCCGGAAAAAAGCGTGGTGTGTGAACACAGCCTCAGGCTGCGTGCCCACGTAGCGATTTACAAGCGTATATGTTGCGTAATTTACGCAGCGGAAACGCTTGTGAAACACTTGTTAATCCGCACCCCATGGTACTTAGTGGCATTCCGCAATGTTAATGCCCATGCTGCGGATTTTTCCGCAGCGTTTCTGCTGCGCTTAAAAATCCTTTCCACAGGGCCACAACACCTTCAGCTCTCTCCACAGGACCACAGGCTCCTACTGGGCCACAGGCCTTTCCACAGTGTCACAAGCCCCTCCATCTCTCTCCACAGGCTATCATGTTGCATGTCGTTTACTGCAAAGGACTTCATAGGCCCAAATCTTACTCCAGAGCCTTCCACAGGCCTCTCCAGCCTGCTCCACATGGCCTTTTCCTCAGGCCACAACTCCCTCCAGCTCTCTTTACATCGCCACATGCCCCTCTGCGGGGCCACAGACCCCTATACAGGGTCACAGGCCTTTCCACAGGGCCTCAACCCCTTCAGCTGTCTCCACAGGACCACAGGCTTTTCCACAGCCCACAACTCCTTCCAGCTCTCACCACACGGCCACAGCCCCTTCCACAAGGCTAAAGGGCCTATCCATAGGGCCACAGACCTTTCCACAGGGCCACAACACCCTCCAGCTCTCTCCACAGGAAAAGAAGCTCTCTTTACAGGGCCATAGCTCACCTCCACAGGGCCAAATGCACTTTCCACACGGCCACAACTCCCAACAGCTCTCTCCACAGAGTCACAGGGCCCGTCTGCAGGGCACAAGCCCCCTCTTCAAGGCCAAAAGGCCTTTCTACATGGCCATAGTCATTTCCATAGGGCAAGAGCCCCTCCAGCTCTCTCCACAGGGCAACGGACCCCTATACAGGGTCACAGACCTTTCCACAGGGCCACAACACCTTCAGCTCTCTCCACAGGACCACAGGCTCCTACTGGGCCACAGGCCTTTCCACAGTGCCACAAGCCCCTCCAGCTCTCTCCACAGGCAATCATGTTGCATGTTGTTTACTGCAAAGGACTTCATAGGCCCAAATCTTACTCCAGAGCCTTCCACAGGCCTCTCCAGCCCGCTCCACATGGCGTTTTCCTCAGGCCACAACTCCCTCCAGCTCTCTTTACATCGCCACATGCCCCTCTGCGGGGCCACAGACCCCTATACAGGGTCACAGGCCTTTCCACAGGGCCTCAACCCCTTCAGCTGTCTCCACAGGACCACTGCCTACTTCTGCCGGGCACCAATCCTTTCCACAGGGCCACAATCCACTCCAACTCTTCTCCACAGGACAACAAGCTCTCTTTACTGGGCCATAGCTCCCCTCCACAGGGCCAAATGCACTTTCTGCACGGCCACAGCCCCCTTTAGCTCTCTCCACAGAGACACAAGGCCCGTATGCAGGGCACAAGCCCCCTCTTCAAGGCCAAAAGGCCTTTCTACATGGCCATAGTCATTTCCATAGGGCACGAGCACCTCCAGCTCTCTCCACAGGGCAACGGACCCCTATACAGGGTCACAGGCCTTTCCACAGGGCCACAACACCTTCAGCTCTCTCCACAGGACCACAGGCTCCTACTGGGCCACAGGCCTTTCCACAGTGCCACAAGCCCCTCCAGCTCTCTCCACAGGCAATCATGTTGCATGTTGTTTACTGCAAAGGACTTCATAGGCCCAAATCTTACTCCAGAGCCTTCCACAGGCCTCTCCAGCCCGCTCCACATGGCGTTTTCCTCAGGCCACAACTCCCTCCAGCTCTCTTTACATCGCCACATGCCCCTCTGCGGGGTCACAGACCCCTATACAGGGTCACAGGCCTTTCCACAGGGCCTCAAACCCTTCAGCTGTCTCCACAGGACCACAGGCTTCTCCACAGCCCACAACTCCTTCCACCTCTCACGACAGGGCCACAGCCCCTTCCACAAGGCTAAAGGGCCTATCCATAGGGCCACAGACCTTTTGACAGGGCCACAAAACCCTCCAGCTCTCTCCACAGGACAAGAAGCTCTCTTTACAGGGCCATAGCTCACCTCCACAAGGCCAAATGCACTTTCCACACGGCCACAACTCCCAACAGCTCTCTCCACAGAGTCACAGGGCACGTCTGCAGGGCACAAGCCCCCTCTTCAAGGCCGAAAGGCCTTTCTACATGGCCATAGTCATTTCCATAGGGCACGAGCCCCTCCAGCTCTCTCCACAGGGCAACAGACCCCTATACAGGGTCACAGGCCTTTCCACAGGGCCACAACACCTTCAGATCTCTCCACAGGACCACAGGCTCCTACTGGGCCACAGGCCTTTCCACAGTGCCACAAGCCCCTCCAGCTCACTCCCCAGGCAATCATGTTGCATGTTGTTTACTGCAAAGGACTTCATAGGCCCAAATCTTACTCCAGAGCCTTCCACAGGCCTCTCCAGCCCGCTCCACATGGCCTTTTTCTCAGGCCACAACTCCATCCAGCTCTCTTTACATCGCCACATGCCCCTCTGCGGGGCCACAGACCCCTATACAGGGTCACAGGCCTTTCCACAGGGCCTCAACCCCTTCAGCTCTCTCATCAGGACCACTGCCTACTTCTGCCGGGCCACAAGCCTTTCTACAGGGCCACAATCCCCTCCAACTCCTCTCCACAGGACAACAAGCTCTCTTTACCGGGCCATAGCTCCCCTCCACAGGGCCAAATGCACTTTCTGCACGGCCACAGCCCCCTTTAGCTCTCTCCACAGAGACACAAGGCCCGTCTGCAGGGCACAAGCCCCCTCTTCAAGGCCAAGAGGCCTTTCTACATGGCCATAGTCATTTCCATAGGGCACGAGCCCCTCCAGCTCTCTCCACAGAGCAACGGACACCTATACAGGATCACAGGCCTTTCCACAGGGCCACAACACCTTCAGCTCTCTCCACAGGACCACAGGCTCCTACTGGGCCACAGGCCTTTCCACAGTGCCACAAGCCCCTCCAGCTCTCTCCACAGGCAATCATGTTGCATGTTGTTTACTGCAAAGGACTTCATAGGCTCAAATCTTACTCCAGAGCCTTCCACAGGCCTCTCCAGCCCGCTCCACATGGCCTTTTCCTCAGGCCACAACTCCCTCCAGCTCTCTTTACATCGCCACATGCCCCTCTGCGGGGCCACAGACCCCTATACAGGGTCACAGGCCTTTCCACAGGGCCTCAACCCCTTCAGCTGTCTCCACAGGACCACAGGCTTTTCCACAGCCCACAACTCCTTCCAGCTCTCACCACAGGGCCACAGCCCTTTCCACAAGGCTAAAGGGCCTATCCATAGGGCCACATACCTTTCCACAGGGCCACAACACCCTCCAGCTCTTCTCCACAGGACAAGAAGCTCTCTTTACAGGGCCATAGCTAACCTCCACAGGGCCAAATGCACTTTCCACACGGCCACAACTCCCAACAGCTCTCACCACAGAGTCACAGGGCCCGTCTGCAGGGCACAAGCCCCCTCTTCAAGGCCAAAAGGCCTTTCTACATGGCCATAGTCATTTCCATAGGGCACGAGCCCCTCCAGCTCTCTCCACAGGGCAACAGACCCCTATACAGGGCCACAACACCTTCAGCTCTCTCCACAGGACCACAGGCTCCTACTGGGCCACAGGCCTTTCCACAGTGCCACAAGCCCCTCCAGCTCTCTCCACAGGCAATCATGTTGCATGTTGTTTACTGCAAAGGACTTCATAGGCTCAAATCTTACTCCAGAGCCTTCCACAGGCCTCTCCAGCCCGCTCCACATGGCCTTTTCCTCAGGCCACAACTCCCTCCAGCTCTCTTTACATCGCCACATGCCCCTCTGCGGGGCCACAGACCCCTATACAGGGTCACAGGCCTTTCCACAGGGCCTCAACCCCTTCAGCTGTCTCCACAGGACCACAGGCCCCTACTGGGCCACAGGCCTTTCCACAGTGCCACAAGCCCCTCCAACTCTTCTCCACAGGACAACAAGCTCTCTTTACCGGGCCATAGCTCCCATCAACAGGGCGAAATGCACTTTCTGCACCGCCACTGCCCCCTTTAGCTCTCTCCACAGAGACACAAGGCCCGTCTGCAGGGCACAAGCCCCCTCTTCAAGGCCAGAAGGCTTGTCTACATGGCCATAGTCATTTCCATAGGGCACGAGCCCCTACAGCTCTCTCCACAGGGCAACGGACCCCTATACAGGGTCACAGGCCTTTCCACAGGGCCTCAACCCCTTCAGCTCTCTCCACAGGACCACTGGCTCCTTCTGCCGGGCCACAAGCATTTCCACAGGGCCACAATCCCCTCAAACTCTTCTCCACATGACAACAAGCTAACTTTACAGGGACATAGCTCCCTTTCTCATAGCCAGCCATCATGGTGTTTGTGTTATTAAAGAAAAAAAAATTTGAGGGCTGGCTAGAGGCAGCCGTGGACACACTATAGCCAGCCCTCATGGTGTTTGTGTTATTAACCCCTTAATAACATCTGACGTACTAATACGCGTCTGTGCCCTGGGACTTAAGAGCCAGACCCGTATTAGTACGTCATCGCGATCGCGCGCGCACACAGGCTGTGCGGGCGCGATCGCCGCCAGGTGTCAGCTGATTGTCACAGCTGACACCCGGTACTATGTGCAGGGAGCGGTCCTGCACCGCTCCCAGCACATTAACCCCCGTGATGCTGCGATCGAAGTCGATAGAAGTCGATCGCGGCATTGCGGGGGCAAGGGGAGGTGATCGGCGATACTCACCTCCTCTTCCGGCTTCCAGCGCAGTCTGCAGCGGCTTCCCGGGTGTTGCCATGACGACCCGATGTCGTCATGACAACATCCGGGTCACCAGAGAGCAGGAAGATTGCTTGGACATGCGCAGTGCATCTCCAAGCAATCTTGACACTGTGCACTTCTGACAGCCTTCATGGCATAGGGATGGTGCTCCATTCTTATGCCATGCAGGCGATCAGAAAAAAAAAAGTGAAAGTCCCAGAGTGGGACAAAGTAATAAAGTGTATAAACTGTGTGAAAGTGGGAAAAAAAAAAAAAAGTGCAAAAATATTATAAAAAAATAAAAAAAATAATACACCAAAAATAAAAATATAATGTACCCATCAATAAATATTATTATAAAAAAAATAAAAAAAAAACAATAAAAGTACACATATTTGGTATCGCCGCGTCCGGAACAACCTGACCTATAAAACTGTCCCACAAGTTAACCCCTTCAGTGAACACGGTAAAAAAAAAAAAAAAAAAACGAAGCAAAAAACAATGCTTTATCACCATACCGCCAAACAAAAAGTGGAATAACACGCGATCAAAAAGACGCATATAAATAAAAATGATACCGCTGAAAACGTCATCTCGTCCCGCAAAAAACAAGCTGCCATACAGCTCCATCAGCTGAAAAATAAAAAAGTTATAGCTCTCAGAATAAAGCGATACTAAAAAATATTTTTTTCTATAAAATAGCTTTTATTGTGTATAAGCGCCAAAACATAGAAAAATGATACAAATGTGGTACCGCTGTAAACGTACTGACCCGAAGAATAAAGCTACCTCATCAATTTTACCACACGCGGAACAGAATAAAAAAAAAAAAACAATTCCTGAATTGTTGTTTTTTGTTTATTCTGCCTCCCAAAAATCGAAATAGAAAGCGATCGAAAAATGTCACGTGCCTGAAAATGGCACCAATAACAACGTCAAGTCATCCCGCAAAAAACGAGCCGTCACATGACTGTCTGCCAAAATCTGGAAAAATTATAGCTCTCAAAATATGGCGATGCAAAAACTAGATTTTACAAAAAATGCGTCTTTTAGTGTGTGACAGCTGTCAGTCATAAAAACCCCATATGATTCTGGCATTGCTGTAATCACACCGATCCGAAAAATAAATTCGTCTAATCACTAATACCGCACAAGGAACGGCGTCAAAAATAAACTCTTGGGTTAGGATTGGGCTAGGGTTAGGGCTGGGTTTGGGGCTAGGGTTGTGCTGGGGCTAGGGTTGTGCTAGGGTTAGGGCTGGGGTTGGGATTTTTTTCAAAAGTAAGAAAAAAAGATGACGATATGGCGACTAGTGTTGAGAGTAAGTGCTCGCTACTTGAGTTTGCATCGGGTGCTCTGGTATGCATTGAGTATCGTGGGTATTTGAGTGACATGCTCGAGTCTCTGCCCCATATGCTTCGCGGCCAAAAAACTTTACGGGGATTGCCTGCCATGCACGAGCGATCCCCGCATGTTTTTTTTTGGGTGTCTAATAACCGTGAAACATGCGGAGCAGGGACTCGAGCATGTCACTCGAGCACACGCTGTACAAGGTGCATACCTGAGTACCCGATGCAAACTCAAGTAGCGAGCACTTGCGCTCAAGAATAATGACAACTTATTCAATATGATGACCTAATGTAAACAAATAATGTGCCGTACCTCTGGGTTCAAAATGTTCACTATACACCTTAATAAAATCCATGAGGGGTATAGTTTCCAAAATGGTGACACTTGTGGGGGAGCTCCACTGTTTAGGCACATCACGGGCTCTCCAAACGCGACATGGTGTCCGCTAACAAATTGAATGGAAAATCGGCTCAAATTGTTAGCGGACGCCATGTTGCGTTTGGAGAGCCCCTGTGTGCCCAAACATTGGAGCTCCCCCACAAGTGACCCCATTTTGGAAACTAGACCCCCCAAGGCACCTATCTAGATGCATAGTGAGCACTTGGAACCCCCAGGTGCTTCACAAATTGATTCGTAAAAATGAAAAAGTGAAAAAAAAAACACTTTTTCATTTTTATGAATCAATTTGTGAAGCACCTGGGGTTCCAAGTGCTCACTATGAATCTAGATAGGTGCCTTGGGGGGTCTAGTTTCCAAAATGGGGTCACTTGTGGGGGAGCTCATATGTTTGGGCACACAGGGACTCTCCAAATGCAACATGATATCCGCTAACAAATTGTCGGCTCAAATTGTTAGCGGATATCATGTTGCATTTGGAGAGTCCCTGTGTGCCCAAACATTGGAGCTCCCCCACAAGTGACCCCATTTTGGAAACTAGACCCCCCAAGGCACCTATCTAGATGCATAGTGAGCACTTGGAACCCCAGGTGCTTCACAAATTGATTCATAAAAATGAAAAAGTGTTTTTTTTTTCACTTTTTCATTATTACGAATCAATTTGTGAAGCACCTGGGGGTTCCAAGTGCTCACTATGCATCTAGAAAGGTGCCTTGGGGGGTCTAGTTTCCAAAATGGGGTCACTTGTGGGGGAGCTCCAAAGTTTGGGCACAGAGGGGCTCTCCAAACGCAATGTGGTGTCCGCTAACAATTTGAGCCGATTTTCCATTCAATTTGTTAGCGGATACCATGTTGCATTTAGAGAGTCCCTGTGTGCCCAAACATTGGAGCTCCCCCACAAGTGACCCCATTTTGGAAACTAGACCCCCCAAGGCACCTATCTAGATGCATTGTGAGCAGTTGGAACCCCCAGGTGCTTCACAAATTGATTCATAAAAATGAAAAAGTGTTTTTTTTTTCACTTTTTCATTGTTACGAATCAATTTGTGAAGCATCTGGGGGTTCCAAGTGCTCACGATGCATCTAGATAGGTGCCTTGGGGGGTCTAGTTTCCAAAATGCGGTCACTTGTGGGGGAGCACCAATGTTTGGGCACACAGCGGCTCTCCAAACGCAACATGGTGTCGCTAACAATTTGAGCCAATTTTGCGTTAAATTTGTTAGCGGACACCATGTTGCATTTAGAGAGCCACTGTGTGCCCAAATATTGGAGCTCCCCCACAAGTGACCCCATTTTGGAAACTAGACCACCCAAGGCACCTATCTAGATGCATAGTGAGCACTTGGAACCCTCAGGTGCTTCACAAATTGATTCATAAAAATGAAAAAGTGTTTTTTTTTTCACTTTTTCATTGTTACGAATCAATTTGTGAAGCACCTGGGGGTTCCAAGTGCTCACTATGCATCTAGATAGGTGCCTTGGGGGGTCTAGTTTCCAAAATGGGGTCACTTGTGGGGGAGCTCCAAAGTTTGGGCACACATGGGCTCTCCAAACACAACATGGCGTCCGCTAATTATTCAAGCAAATTTTACAATCAAAAAGTCAAATGGCGCTCCTTCCCTTCCGAGCCCTGCCGTGCGCCTAAACAGTGTTTTTTCCCCAAATATTGGGTATCTGCGTGCCCAGGGGAAATTGCACAACAAATTTTGGGGTCCATTTTTTCTGGTTACCCCTGTGAAAATAAAAAAAATTGGGTCTAAAGTAACATTTTTGTGAAAAAAGTTAAATGTTCATTTTTTTCTTCCACATTCAAAAAATTCCTGTGAAGCACCTGAAGGGTTAATAAAGTTCTTGAATGTGGTTTTGAGCACCTTGAGGGGTGCAGTTTTTAGAATGGTGTCACTTTTGGGTATTTTCTGTCATAAAGACCTCTCAAAGTGACTTCAAATGTGATGTGGTCCCTAAAAAAATGGTTTTGTAAATTTTGTTGGAAAAATGAGAAATCGCTGGTCAACTTTTAACCCTTATAGCTCCTTAACAAAAAAAAATTTTGGTTCCAAAATTGTGCTGATGTAAAGTAGACATGTGGGAAATGTTATTTATTAACTCTTTTGTGTGACATATCGCTCTGATTTCAGGGCTTAATAATTCAAATTTTGAAAATTGCAAAATTTTCAAAATTTTCACCTAATTTCCGTTTTTTTCACAAATAAACGCAAGTGATATCGAAGAAATTTTTCCACAATCATGAAGTACAATATGTCACGAAAAAACAATCTCAGAATCAGGGGGATCCGTTGAAGCGTTCCAGAGTAATTACCTCATAAAGTGACAGTGGTCAGAATTGTAAAAATTGGCCCGGTCATTAACGTGCAAACCACCCGCGGGGCTTAAGGGGTTAAAGAAAAAAAAATTGGGGGGTTGGCTAGAGGCAGCCGTGGACACACGATAGCCAGCCCTCATGGTGTTTGTGTTATTAAAGAAAAAAAAAATTGGGGGGCTGGCTAGAGGCAGCCGTGAACACACGATAGCCAGCCCTCATGGTGTTTGTGTTATTAAAGAAAAAAAAAATTGGGGGGCTGGCTAGAGGCAGCCGTGGACACACGATAGCCAGCCCTCATGGTGTTTGTGTTATTAAAGAAAAAAAAAATTGGGGGGCTGGCTAGAGGCAGCCGTGAACACACGATAGCCAGCCCTCATGGTGTTTGTGTTATTAAAGAAAAAAAAAATTGGGGGGCTGGCTAGAGGCAGCCGTGGACACATGATAGCCAGCCCTCATGGTGTTTGTGTTATTAAAGAAAAAAAAAATTGGGGGGCTGGCTAGAGGCAGCCGTGGACACACGATAGCCAGCCCTCATGGTGTTTGTGTTATTAAAGAAAAAAAAAATTGGGGGGCTGGCTAGAGGCAGCCGTGAACACACGATAGCCAGCCCTCATGGTGTTTGTGTTATTAAAGAAAAAAAAAAATTGGAGGGCTGACTAGAGGCAGCCGTGGACACACGATAGCCAGCCCTCATGGTGTTTGTGTTATTAAAGAAAAAAAAAAATTGGGGGGCTGGCTAGAGGCAGCCGTGGACACACGATAGCGAGCCCTCATGATGTTTGTGTTATTAAAGAAAAAAAAAATTGGGGGGCTGGCTAGAGGCAGCCGTGGACACACGATAGCCAGCCCTCATGGTGTTTGTGTTATTAAAGAAAAACAAAAATTGGGGGGCTGGCTAGAGGCAGCCGTGAACACACGATAGCCAGCCCTCATGGTGTTTGTGTTATTAAAGAAAAAAAAATTGGGGGGCTGGCTAGAGGCAGCCGTGGACACATGATAGCCAGCCCTCATGGTGTTTGTGTTATTAAAGAAAAAAAAAATTGGGGGGCTGGCTAGAGGCAGCCGTGGACACACGATAGCCAGCCCTCATGGTGCTTGTGTTATTAAACAAAAAAAAAATTGGGGGGCTGGCTAGAGGTAGCCGTGGATACACGATAGCCAGCCCTCATGGTGTTTGTGTTATTAAAGAAAAAAAAAATTGGGGGGCTGGCTAGAGGTAGCCGTGGATACACGATAGCCAGCCCTCATGGTGTTTGTGTTATTAAAGAAAAAAAAAATTGGGGGGCTGGCTAGAGGCAGCCGTGAACACACGATAGCCAGCCCTCATGGTGTTTGTGTTATTAAAGAAAAAAAAAAATTGGGGGGCTGGCTAGAGGCAGCCGTGAACACACGATAGCCAGCCCTCATGGTGTTTGTGTTATTAAAGAAAAAAAAAATTGGGGGGCTGGCTAGAGGCAGCCGCGGACACACGATAGCCAGCCCTCATGGTGTTTGTGATATTAAAGAAAAAAAAAATTGGGGGGCTGGCTAGAGGCAGCCGTGAACACACGATAGCCAGCCCTCATGGTGTTTGTGTTATTAAAGAAAAAAAAAATTGGGGGGGCTGGCTAGAGGCAGCCGTGGACACACGATAGCCAGCCCTCATGGTGTTTGTGTTATTAAAGAAAAAAAAAATTGGGGGGCTGGCTAGAGGCAGCCGTGGACACACGATAGCCAGCCCTCATGGTGTTTGTGTTATTAAAGAAAAAAAAAATTGGGGGGCTGGCTAGAGGCAGCCGTGGACACACGATAGCCAGCCCTCATGGTGTTTGTGTTATTAAAGAAAAAAAAATTGGGGGGCTGGCTAGAGGCAGCCGTGGACACACGATAGCCAGCCCTCATGGTGTTTGTGTTATTAAAGAAAAAAAAATTGGGGGGCTGGCTAGAGGCAGCCGTGAACACACGATAGCCAGCCCTCATGGTGTTTGTGTTATTAAAGAAAAAAAAAAAATTGGGGGGCTGGCTAGAGGCAGCCGTGGACACATGATAGCCAGCCCTCATGGTGTTTGTGTTATTAAAGAAAAAAAAAATTGGGGGGCTGGCTAGAGGCAGCCGTGGACACACGATAGCCAGCCCTCATGGTGTTTGTGTTATTAAAGAAAAAAAAAATTGGGGGGCTGGCTAGAGGTAGCCGTGGACACACGATAGCCAGCCCTCATGGTGTTTGTGTTATTAAAGAAAAAAAAAATTGGGGGGCTGGCTAGAGGCAGCCGTGAACACACGATAGCCAGCCCTCATGGTGTTTGTGTTATTAAAGAAAAAAAAAAATTGGAGGGCTGACTAGAGGCAGCCGTGGACACACGATAGCCAGCCCTCATGGTGTTTGTGTTATTAAAGAAAAAAAAAATTGGGGGGCTGGCTAGAGGCAGCCGTGGACACACGATAGCGAGCCCTCATGATGTTTGTGTTATTAAAGAAAAAAAAAATTGGGGGGCTGGCTAGAGGCAGCCGTGGACACACGATAGCCAGCCCTCATGGTGTTTGTGTTATTAAAGAAAAACAAAAATTGGGGGGCTGGCTAGAGGCAGCCGTGAACACACGATAGCCAGCCCTCATGGTGTTTGTGTTATTAAAGAAAAAAAAATTGGGGGGCTGGCTAGAGGCAGCCGTGGACACATGATAGCCAGCCCTCATGGTGTTTGTGTTATTAAAGAAAAAAAAAATTGGGGGGCTGGCTAGAGGCAGCCGTGGACACACGATAGCCAGCCCTCATGGTGCTTGTGTTATTAAACAAAAAAAAAATTGGGGGGCTGGCTAGAGGTAGCCGTGGATACACGATAGCCAGCCCTCATGGTGTTTGTGTTATTAAAGAAAAAAAAAATTGGGGGGCTGGCTAGAGGTAGCCGTGGATACACGATAGCCAGCCCTCATGGTGTTTGTGTTATTAAAGAAAAAAAAAATTGGGGGGCTGGCTAGAGGCAGCCGTGAACACACGATAGCCAGCCCTCATGGTGTTTGTGTTATTAAAGAAAAAAAAAAATTGGGGGGCTGGCTAGAGGCAGCCGTGAACACACGATAGCCAGCCCTCATGGTGTTTGTGTTATTAAAGAAAAAAAAAATTGGGGGGCTGGCTAGAGGCAGCCGCGGACACACGATAGCCAGCCCTCATGGTGTTTGTGATATTAAAGAAAAAAAAAATTGGGGGGCTGGCTAGAGGCAGCCGTGAACACACGATAGCCAGCCCTCATGGTGTTTGTGTTATTAAAGAAAAAAAAAATTGGGGGGGCTGGCTAGAGGCAGCCGTGGACACACGATAGCCAGCCCTCATGGTGTTTGTGTTATTAAAGAAAAAAAAAATTGGGGGGCTGGCTAGAGGCAGCCGTGAACACACGATAGCCAGCCCTCATGGTGTTTGTGTTATTAAAGAAAAAAAAAATTGGGGGGCTGGCTAGAGGCAGCCGTGGACACATGATAGCCAGCCCTCATGGCGTTTGTGTTATTAAAGAAAAAAAAAAATTGGGGGGCTGGCTAGAGGCAGCCGTGAACACACGATAGCCAGCCCTCATGGTGTTTGTGTTATTAAAGAAAAAAAAAATTGGGGGGCTGGCTAGAGGCAGCCGTGAACACACGATAGCCAGCCCTCATGGTGTTTGTGTTATTAAAGAAAAAAAAAATTGGAGGGCTGGCTAGAGGCAGCCGTGGACACATGATAGCCAGCCCTCATGGCGTTTGTGTTATTAAAGAAAAAAAAAAATTGGGGGGCTGGCTAGAGGCAGCCGTGGACAGATGATAGCCAGCCCTCATGGTGTTTGTGTTATTAAAGAAAAAAAAAATTGGGGGGCTGGCTAGAGGCAGCCGTGGACACACGATAGCCAGCCCTCATGGTGTTTGTGTTATTAAAGAAAAAAAAAATTGGGGGGCTGGCTAGAGGCAGCCGTGGACACATGATAGCCAGCCCTCATGGTGTTTGTGTTATTAAAGAAAAAAAAAATTGGGGGGCTGGCTAGAGGCAGCCGTGGACACATGATAGCCAGCCCTCATGGTGTTTGTGTTATTAAAGAAAAAAAAAATTGGGGGGCTGGCTAGAGGCAGCCGTGAACACACGATAGCCAGTCCTCATGGTGTTTGTGTTATTAAAGAAAAAAAAAATTGGGGGGCTGGCTAGAGGCAGCCGTGAACACAATGCTTCATTTCTGCATCGTGGTTACATAGCCTTAGTGTTATTAAAGCAAAAAAAATTTGAGAGTTGGCTATAGACATTATATGCCCAATATGAGGGCTGGATGCAGGTAATCCAGGACAACCAGCAGCAAGCTCTCATGCTTGCGTGCACATTAGAAAGAGAAACATTGCCATCTGGTGTTTTTACAATCCTACAATAAAAAATTAAAAAGTTGGACAACATTGCCACCCGGTGGAGTTTCCTCAGAACACACAATGTCAACAAAAAAGTCAATGAGGGCTGGCTATTGGTCAATCAGGTAAGTGATTTAGCCAGCTCTAATGTTACATTTTTTTGCATTTTTATTGCGTAGACCCCCTCAGGAGCGATATTTCAGACCGCAGAGCGCGCAGTTTCGAGCAAAAATTTTGCCTTAACCCTGAAAAAAATTTAGCGCATCCCACCGCGTGCGTAAGCGTCCCAAATGCCAAAAAACAAATTTCCCCCATCAGTCCCTATATATTACTATAGTACAGAAGGTCATACTACCATATTGACTCTTTAATCCAGTTCCAATGTATCAAGGTCAAGCCTGTTGCACAAATGCAACAAATGTTGCATTCCGGCAACAAAAGTCGGCCATCTTGTGTCCCGTTTGCAACAAAAGGTCATCTTTTGTTGCCTTTCGGCAACATTTCAGGTCAAGCCTGTTGCAAACGGGACACGAAGCCTCTGATTTTGACCAAAGGTGCACCTCTGTAGCATAATCCCCCCAAAAGCAGTCTGTAGCATAATCCCCCCACCTCCCATAGGCCTTCTGTAGCATAATCCCCCCACCCCCATAGGCAGTCTGTAGTATAATCCCCCCGCCCCCCATAGGCAGTCTGTAGCATAATCTCCTCACTCCCCATAGACAGTCTGTAGCATAATCCCCTCACCCCCCCCCCATAGGCAGCCTGTAGCATAATCCCCTCACCCCCATAGGCAGTCTGTAGCATAATCCCCTCACCCCCCATAAGCAGTCTGTAGCATAATCCCCTCACTACCCATAGGCAGTCTGTAGCATAATCCCCTCACCCCTCCCATAGGCAGTCTGTAGCATAATCCCCTCACTCCCCCCCATAGGCAGTCTGTAGCATAATCCCCTCACCCCCCATAAGCAGTCTGTAGCATAATCCCCTCACCCCCCATAGGCAGTCTGTAACATAATCCCCTCACCCCCCATAGGCAGTCTGTAACATAATCCCCTCACCCCCCATAGGCAGTCTGTAGCATAATCCCCTCACCCCCCCCATAGGCAGTCTGTAGCATAATCCCCTCACCCCCCATAAGCAGTCTGTAGCATAATCCCCTCACCCCCCCATAGGCAGTCTGTAGCATAATCCCCTCAGCCCCCATAGGCAGTCTGTAGCATAATCCCCTCACCCCCCCATAGGCAGTCTGTAGCATAATCCCCTCACCCCCCCCATAGGCAGTCTGTAGCATAATCCCCTCACCCCCCCATAGGCAGTCTGTAGCATAATCCCCTCACCCCCCCATAAGCAGTCTGTAGCATTATCCCTTCACCCCCCATAGGCAGTCTGTAGCATAATCCCCTCACCCCCCCATAGGCAGTCTGTAGCATAATCCCCTCACCCCCCATAGGCAGTCTGTAGCATAATCCCCTCACCCCCCATAGGCAGTCTGTAGCATAATCCCCTCACCCCCCATAGGCAGTCTGTAGCATAATCCCCTCACCCCCCCATAGGCAGTCTGTAGCATAATCCCCTCACCCCCCATAGGCAGTCTGTAGCATAATCCCCCCACCCCCCACAGGCAGTCTGTAGCATAATCCCCCCACCCCCCATAGGCAGTCTGTAGCATAATCTCCTCACTCCCCATAGGTAGTCTGTAGCATAATCCCCTCACCCCCCCATAGGCAGTCTGTAGCATAACCCCCCCCCCCCCTCTCCAATAAGAAAAAATAAATAAATAAGCACAATACTCACCTCTCTCTCCTCCTCATTCCCCCGCTGCTCCGAGCGCCCGGTCCGCACAAATCTTCAGCACAGTGGGCCGGGCGCCAAGTGATGACGTGACGTCAGTGGCGTCAGACACAGAGGACGCTATGGGGACTGATGGGAGAGGGAGCGTAGCTCCCTCTCCCATCACTGAGCTTGCAGTTGCGGTGACTTGCGGGGGGGGGGGGCGATGCTGGCATCGGGGACCTCCCTCCTGCTTTAGGGCCCCATAGCAGCTGCCGGGCAGTACAGGGACATTGGGTCTCCCTGCTCTGCCCGGAGTGTAACTGTAGAGGCGTGCCGCTACAGTTACAATGACGTAGCTCGGGTGGGCACCCTCAGAGCGCGGGGCCCGGGGCGACCTCCCCCTCTGCCCCCCAGGTAGCTACGCTACTGTCACAGACCCATATATTTGTATGGGGAATTTAGATTCATGAATCGTAACTATTGTTATGTGGACAACTCAATAGCTTATAATGGCTACGTATTTTATGCATGAAAACTATGGATAAAACAAGTATGTGAAACAAAGTCTGGATGAGGTATGAGGGGAGTCTGATTAGACATTATTTCAAAGCAAAGTCTGGGGTTTGTATTACAGAGGGTTGTGCTCAGGAGTCTGTATTAAGAGGGAGTCTGGTCTGGGTATGGATTTATGAGCTAGGTCACTGACCATAAATTTATCCTAAGTGAACAAAGCTCAAATGTGAAGACATGAAATAGCAGGTACAGTCATGGCCAAAAGTATTGAGAATGAGACAAATAGTAATTTTTCCAAAGTTTACTGCTTCATTTTTTGTAATGGCAATTTGCATATACTCCTGAATGTCAAAGAGTGATCAGCTTAACAGCAATTACTGTACTTGCAAAGTCAATATTTGCCCAGAAAATGAACTTTAACCCCCAAAACACATTTCAACATCATTGCAGTCCTGCCTTAAAAGGAGCAGCTAACATCGTTTTAGTGATTGATCCATTAACACAGGTGTGGGTGTTGATGAGGACAGGGCAGGCGATCAATCAGTCATGATTAAGTAAGAATGACATCACTGGACACTTTAAAAGGAGGCTGGTTCTTGGTATCATTGTTTCTCTTCAGTTAACCATGGTTATCTCTAAAGAAACACGTGCAGCCATCATTGCACTGCACAAAAATGGCCTAACAGGGAAGAGTATCGCAGCTACAAAGATTGCACCTCAGTCAACAATCTATCGCATCATCAAGAACTTCAAGGAGAGAGCTTCTATTGTTGTCAAAAAGGCTCCAGGGCGCCCAAGAAAGACCAGCAAGCGCCAGGACCGTATCTTCAAACTGTTTCAGCTGCGGGATCGGACTACCAGCAGTGCCGAGCTTGCTCAGGAATGGCAGCAGGCTGGTGTGCGTGCTTCTGCACGCACTGTGAGGCGGAGACTCTTTGAGCAAGGGCTGGTTTCAAGGAGGGCAGCAAAGAAGCCACTTCTCTCCAGAAAAAACATCAGGGACCGACTGATATTCTGCAAAAGGTACAGGGAGTGGACTGCTGAGGACTGGGGCAAAGTCATTTTCTCTGATGAATCCCCTTTTCGATTGTTTGGGACATCTGGAAAACAGCTTATTCGGAGAAGAGGTGAGCGCTACCACCAGTCTTGTCTCATGCCAACTGTAAAGCATCCTGAAACCATTCATGTGTGGGGTTGCTTCTCAGCCAAGGGAATCGGCTCACTCACAGTCTTGCCTAAAATCACAGCCATGAATAAAGAATAGTACCAGAATGTCCTCCAAGAGCAACTTCTCCCAACCGTCCAAGAGCAGTTTGGCGCCCAACAATGCCTTTTCCAGCATGATGGAGCACCTTGCCATAAAGCAAAGGTGATAACTAAATGGCTCATGGAACAAAACATAGAGATTTTGGGTCCATGGCCTGGAAACTCCCCAGATCTTAATCCCATTGAGAACTTGTGGTCAATCATCAAGAGACGGGTGGACAAACAAAAACCAACAAATTCTGGCAAAATGCAAGCATTGATTATGCAAGAATGGACTGCTATCAGTCAGGATTTGGTCCAAAAGTTGATTGAGGGCATGCCAGGGAGAATTACAGAGGTCTTGAAGAAGAAGGGGCAACACTGCAAATATTGACTTGCTGCATTAACTCATTCTAACTGTCAATATAACCTATTGGTACTCATAATATGATTGCAATTATATTTCTGTATGTGATATAAACATCAGACAAACACTAATAAAAACCAGAGGCCAGCAGATCATGTGAAAATATAATTTTGGTGTCATTCTCAAAACTTTTGGCCATGACTGTAGGCATCAGTCATGTAGAAGACTTAAATGTTGATTTTTTTTGCTTAATTTATAAAACCCTCGTCATGATTCATATCTTCTAAATAATACTGACTGCATCACTAGGATAGGGTCATTATTAGCATTACGCGTCCTATTTCCATTATAGCTATAAACTATCACTGATCTTATTGTCTGTACATGTGGTTATACTTGGGGCTTCCTGTATGTACAGACTGTATGGATTTTATAGGATGCAAGGGCCACTGCTCTTTTCCCCATGGCAGATACTGAATGTGTAATGTTAAACTTATTGTGTGATAATGATGGTTTGCTGGATATGTTATGGATTACGTTCAGGGGTGGATTAAGAGTAGCCAGGGCCCCGGGCAGTTTAGAAGGTGTGGGCCCCCCCACAGGTACCCGATGTATCACGTGACATGTCACATGATTCCCTTTGATAGCTCATGTGATAGATCATGTGACCAACACACAGAAGCTTTGGTCACATCTGTAGACGGAAAATGATAGAAATTTTTTTCCATTATGTTCACAGCGCTATACATAACATAGCGCTATATATAGTAGAGCAGCAGTGGGAGATTAATTTCCTTGAGGGGTCACGAGAGACCATGACTGTTGTGGAGGCTGAACCAATAGGCTGAAATTAATTCTGCTCAACATTAATAATATTAACAAAATAATAAAAAATATATATTAATTGTATGACTTAATATTGAGCAGAATTAAGTATGCTGACATCCCCCTATATACAGTATGAGCCCCCACATAACTCCCTAGATACAGTATGAGCCCGCACATAGCTCCCTAGATACAGTATGAGCCCCCACATAGCTCCCTAGATACAGTATGAGCCCCACACATAGCTCCCTAGATACAGTATGAGCCCCACACATAGCTCCCTAGATACAGTATGAGCACCCACATAGCACCCTATATACAGTATGAGCACTCACATTGCCCCCTATATACAGTAGGAGCCCCACATAGCTCCCTATATACAGTATGAGCCCTCACATAGCTCCCTAGTTACAGTATGAGCCCTCACATAGCTCCCTATATACAGTATGAGCCCTCACATAGCTCCATAGATACAGTATGAGCCCTCACATAGCTCCCTATATACAGTATGAGCACCCAAATAGCTCCCTATGTACAATATGAGCCCGTACATAGCTCCCTATATACAGTATGAGTACCCACATAGCACCCTATATACAATATGAGCCCGTACATAACTCCCTATATACAGTATGAGTACCCACATAGCTCCCTATATACAATATGAGCCCGTACATAGCTCCCTTCTCTGATCGACTGTCGGTTCCACAGCCAGCTCAGAGAATGGTCGAATGCAAAATGCAGCTACCTGGGAGACACCTTTGACCACCGCATGAGGTGGCCCAAAGGCACCCTCCTGATGGCTGTACCCCGGTCACATGCCTCTCCTCATTCCCCCATGTATGGCCCTGTACAGTCTATATGACAATACATGACTGGTATCTACTATAGTATAATCAGGGATGTGTCCTTCTGTCAGAAGCCTCTATAGACTGCGCAAGTGCAATACCTGCGCAGTCTGGCCGCAGACAGACACATCCACATCCCAGACAGGGATGAGGAGTGTGGTGCCGGATATCCCGGTATGTAAAGGCACCATAAACACATACCTGTTCAGTCCTGTCATCTCTGGAGAGGCTGGGGGAGGAATGTGGTGCCACAATCGGCGCCTGTGCATACTGTGATTTCCGGCGCTATTTTAGTCAAGACAAATATGAAAACAAAATGGACAGTGTGGTATGCGCATGCGTGTACTTTGGCGCCATTTTGTTGAATACACTCTGCACATTTGTATTCATTCAAATGAAACTGGATATTGCGCTATGCGGACATGGGGAGCATGGACCAAGGTGAGGGGGGAGCATAGACCAGGATAGGGGAACAGGAAGGGGGAGCATATACCAGGATGGGGAAGCATGGACCAGGATGGGGGAGCATATACCAGGATGGGGGAGCATATACCAGGATGGGGGAGCATGGGCCAGGATAGCGGAGCATATACGAGGATGGGGAAGCATACACCAGGATGGGGGAGCATATACCAGGATAGGGGAGCATATGCCAAGATGGGAGGAAGCATGGACCAGGATGGGGGAGCATGTACCAGAATGGGGGACCAGGATGGGGAAGCATATACCAGGATGGAGGGATGGGGGGGAAGCATGGACCAGGATGGGGGGAGCATATACCAGGATGGGGGACCAGGATGGGGAAGCATACACCAGGATGGGGGAGCATATACCAGGATGGGGGACCAGGATGGGGAAGCATATACCAGGATGGGGGAGCATATAACAGGATGGAGGACCAGGATGGGGAAGCATACACCAGGATGGGGGAGCATATACCAGGATGGGGGAGCATATACCAGGATGGGGGAGCATATACCAGGATGGGGGAGCATATACCAGGATGGGGAAGCATATACCAGGATGGGGGAGCATATACCAGGATGGGGGAGCATATACCAGGATGGGGGAGCATACACCAGGATGGAGGAGCATATACCAGGATGGGGGACCAGGATGGGGAAGCATACACCAGGATGGGGGAGCATATACCAGGACGGGGGCAAATATACCAGGATGGGGAAGCATACACCAGGATGGGGAAGCATATACCAGGATACGGGGCCAGGATAGGAGAGCATATACCAATAAAAAAGCTCGCCACCCGGGCGTAAAACGAGTTCAATAGCTAGTGCGATATACTGTGATATAGACATCAGATGTTATATACTATACACATTGTTATATCCCATCTGATGTCTTTACCACAGTATACCGTACACTAATCTGTATACTGGATGTGACATTTTGTACAGGGATATACACTGTACTGATCACACCGGCCTACAGGACCTCACATATTATATATGGAGAAGTATAGTATGTGACGTCCTGTAGGTTTTGGGCTGATCAGTCAGTGCAGGATCCTGTATGCGATGTCTGTGGTCTCTGCTGGGGCTCAGTGTCATTTATTGCATGACTGTGAATTTTCCTGCAGATCTGGTGACGATGGAGCCGATGACCTGGCATTGACAGCGCGAGCTGATCTGCAACAAAGGTCAGACTCCGGCAATAAGTCACACAGAGCCCCAGCAGAGCGACCGCTGACCTGATACTAAGGGATCTGTGTGAACTCATTAGGAGGAGAGCAGCATCTTGCAGCCCCCTCCTCACTCCAGACAACCTGCCCTGGGCCCGACCTCATATTTACTATTTACCGCCATCCACTGATGCAGGAGCTCCTCTCCGGCAGGCTGAAGTGAAGCAGCTCCAGGCGCCGCTGTGTGACGTCAGTCCTGGAGACACAGCGTGCAAGGGGTGTGTCTGTCTCCCTGATGCAGCCGGCGTCTAATGGTACGGTGCGGTTCCCCTGCCCATGCCTCTGCAGAAAACATTATAATGAGGGCGATCTGGCCATGGGCTCCCCCGAAGGCCAGGGCCCCGGGCGGTAGCCCAGATTGTCCTCATTATAATCCGCCTATGATTACATTGCTTTGAATGTGTTGACTACGGGTCAGAGTGATGATTGTAGTTGCCTTGTCTCCTCTGTCATTACATCGGAGAGAACTCAAGCGTCATAGTAAATTGGTGTATTGTTATCACTCAGTCAGTGTGGGAATTCAAGAGAGGTAAAGACTGCGAGTCTCCCATGTGGACAAGGTTAGTAGATAAATAGGTAGAACAAATAGGTCATGCGCTCTCTGTAACAGGGCGGGTGTAGCCTTCAATGTGACCAACTGAGCACAATAATTAGAAGCTGATACTTGTGACCAGGTTGTTGAGCCATTCTAAAGCTGGCCACACAAATTAGATGACTGTTGACCAAACGATTCTTCAGTGGATCATTCAGCCAAAAGCCATCTTTGCTGACTCTCCCATGGAATGGATTGCTCACTTGGCTGAGCACTCCTGTGTTCTCCATGATTTCTGAGAGAACAAAGTGATCAGCAGTCCCAAATTGGATATGTCCAATTGTCATCTCCTGCGACCATCAGTTGACCTGTGCCCCTATACACATTAGAGTGTCTGGCATATCGATGTGTTTGACCAACTTTAACCTAATGTGTATGGAGAAAGCTGTATTTACACTGAAAGATTATCATGTACGATCGTTTTTAAGAAACAGGCTGATGATCATCAGATAAAAAAAGCAAAACTCGCATTCACTGGGTGAAATTATTTTTTGTGCAGCACAAAAAATCATTGTTCTCAGTGGTGCAGTGGTCCTTTCTAAATACGACTCGGACTCCCAAGAGCTATGGCTGCTTATGCACTCTGAACAATCTGCTACAGATCGCTCAGTCTGCCCATGTAAACAGGCTTTTAAATTTCTGCAAATGGGTTTGTGTAAATGGATCCTACAACATAAGAAAAGCTGAATATAGTGCTGCCGGGGAGATTATATGTTATTGGCCTGTACTGGGAGGGTGATGCCCATGTCAAGTTAACCACTTCGCGCCAGAGCCTCTTTTTGCCTTCGTGACCGGGCCAATTTTTTCAATTCTGACCACTGTCACTTTATGAGGTAATTACTCTGGAACGCTTCAACGGATTCCCCTGATTCTGAGACTGTTTTTTCGTGACATATTGTACTTCATGATAGTGGTAAAATTTCTTCGATATCACTTGCGTTTATTTGTGAAAAAATCGGAAATTTGGCGAAAATTTTGAAAATTTTGCAATTTTCAAACTTTGAATTTTCATGCCCTTAAATCAGAGAGAGATGTCACACAAAATAGTTAATAAATAACATTTCCCACATGTCTACTTTACATCAGCACAATTTTGGAACCAACATTTTTTTTTGTTAGGAAGCTATAAGGGTTAAAAGTTGACCAGCGATTTCTCATTTTTACAACAAAATTTACAAAAAC
Source organism: Phyllobates terribilis (assembly GCF_046119375.1). Taxonomy (NCBI): domain Eukaryota; kingdom Metazoa; phylum Chordata; class Amphibia; order Anura; family Dendrobatidae; genus Phyllobates; species Phyllobates terribilis. Next base: position 191,974 of record NW_027363787.1, on the reverse strand, counting down.
ATTTTTTTAGGGACCACATCTTATTTGAAGTGACTTTGAGAGGCCTTTATGACAGAAAATACCCAAAAGTGACACCATTCTAAAAACTTCACCCCCCAAGGTGCTCAAAACCACATTCAAGAAGTTTATTAACCCTTCAGGTGCTTCACAGGAATTTTTGGAATGTGGAAGAAAACAATGAACATTTAACTTTTTTTTCACAAAACTGCTACTTTAACCTCAAATTTTTAATTTTCACAAGGGCAGCCAGAAAAAATGGACCCCAAAATGTGTTGTGCAATTTCTCCTGAGCACGCTGATACCCCATATGTGGTGCAAAGCCACTTTTTGGGCGCACGGCATGGCTTGGAAGGTAAGGAGCGCCATTTGACTTTTGGAATGGAAATTTGACTGGAATCGATAGCGGACGCCATGTTGCATTTGGAGAGCCCCTGAGGTGCCTAAACAGAGGAAACCCCCAACAAGTGACCCCATTTTGGAAATGACACCCCTCTGGGAATTCATCTATGAGTTTTGTGACCATTTTAACTCAATGGATGATTTCCAGAAACAAGCACGCAATGGAAGGTTTAGATTCTGGAGAACCCCCCCTGGAAATTAAGTGAGCTCTACTCAAATGTGTCATTCACTAAATGAACCAAATGTTTGAATGACAAATTGGGATACATTTTTACAGTTTAAAAACGTGGTTCTGTGTGGAAGATTTTAAAGCAGTCAGTGACGCATAAGGCTGGCAATGATGGGCATTGTGCGCAATAGTAGCGGGTATCACGCCTCATTCCTCTCTTAGTACATACACAACATCTTTTCTGGGGGTTCCTTCTTGTTTCCGTTGCTGGAATAAGTGCAATAAAATGTCGCTCAGTGAGTCTTTTCACATCCTCAGATTCTAATGGATGAGCGGGGCTAACACTTTGAAAGACAAGATTATCAGAGGCCAGCAGCTGACATCTGCGTCCCAGCGCAGCGGCGTATGACATCACTGACGCAGATGTCAGCTGCAGGCCTCTGATAGGTCGGCAGCTGGCATTGGTATTGCTGTGCAGAGAGCCTGTCTCTGCTCGGCAATACACTGCACTACGGTGCTTATGTCGGCGGCTACTGGTCCGGGCCGGAATTGTCAAGGGGTCTATGGTGCCTGCATGCTGCATATGCAGAAGGACGCCGAGGGAACGGAAGACAGGTGAGAAGAATTTTTTTTTCTCTGTTATGTGCACTATGGGCATCTGGATAGGGACATATGGGCACGTGGGTGAGCACATATGGCCACCTGGATGAGGACGTATGGCCACCTGGATGGGGACATTCCTACAATATGGGGACCTGGAGGGGGACATTCCTACAATATTTGGACCTGGATGGGGGGCATTACTACAAGATGAGGACCAGGATGGGGCATTACTACAAGATGAGGACCAGGATGGGCACATTGCTACAATATAAGGACCAGGATGGGCACATTGCTACAATATGAGGACCAGGATGGGCACATTGCTACAATATGAGGACCAGGATGGGCACATTGCTACAATATGAGGACCAGGATGGGCACATCGCTACAATATGAGGACCAGGATGGGCACATCACTACAATATGAGGACCAGGATGGGCACATCACTACAATATGAGGACCAGGATGGGCACATCACTACAATATGAGGACCAGGATGGGCACATCACTACAATATGAGGACCAGGATGGGCACATCACTACAAGATGGGGACCACGATGGGGCATTACTACAAGATGGGGACCAGGATGGTGCATTACTACAAGATGAGGACCAGGATGGGGCAATACTTCAAGATGAGGATCAGGATGGGCACATTACTACAAGATGAGGACCAGGATGGGGCATTACTGCAAGATGAGGACCAGGATGGGTACATTACTACAAGATGAGGATCAGGATGGGCACATTACTACAAGATGAGGATCAGGATGGGGCATTACTACAAGACGAGGACCAGTTCAAAAAGTGTATAGAAAAAAAATGGTATCACTAAAAATGTCACTTTGTCATGCAAAGAATGCGGCCCCCCAAATTCAATTTTTTTCCGTGTGCGGCCCATATACCCAGCTGAGTTTGAGACCCCTATTCTATACCATTTTAATATTTTGATTTTGTACTTCTGAAAACATTCTAGAGTGAAGACATCAGTAATCAAATACAGAGATGGATTTCACACTGACGGCATCATTTGATGAGGCATGTTGGCCGATAATGTTGATATGGGAGAGGATTAACCATGGATATACATCAGATTCTCCCCCAAAGTCATTGGGGTTCCGAAAAGGAGGCTATGGATACCAAATATGGGTTTTAGCTCCTACAACGAAAAATATTCTGTTTTCTGGGACACTTTTCACTCATACTGGAAAGTGCACACTCCATTCGGCCCTGTTTTATATTTCATTGGACCTCGGTTTATTGATGAGACAAGCCAAGGATTATATGTACCGCCATCATTTACTGTCATTGTATCAGATACAAATGTTTTAATGCCTGCTCGAGCTTCAACGGTAGCTAAGCAAATATTAAAAATTACCCATTTTGTTCTAAACTCTATTTAGTGCAGTGATTTAGATGATAAACACATTTGATGTATGAAAATCTTAAACTTTATATATATTTTATTGCAAATTTACATTTTTCCCTGAATGTCAAGGTGTTCATATCTCTTACGTGGGTATTTCATGTTCTAAAAAAATAGTTAATAGCATTTACATGCTGTTAAACAATATTGAGTAAAGAATCATTTACTACATCTAAACATATAGTATGACACCGTTTTATGTTCAAAGTGTTTATCAATGTGCATGTCCACCTCATGTGCTAAGTGCTGCTGGATATGCATGCTTGGTCTCTCTCCTGCAGTAGCATTATATACCTATGAAAAGTCCATGTGCAAAGGAAGTAAAAGGGACCATACTGTCTGCTGCCAGAAGGGGAAGAAAACTGATTATGTGCGGAGTTGGCACCCAGCAGCACAGATTAATAGCAGCTAAGAGATGGGGCAGTACAGCTGAGCTGACAGCACTATGAGAAAAGAGCTCACAAAAGTATAATGAGACAAAGCTAACCTCTGCTGTACTGCCCCTTCCCCAACACTTTCTGACATGATGAAAGCTGAAGAAGTGTTAGTAATCACACATATGTCTACTATTCTCCTAGAACTATGTAATCACATACAGATTTGCAGGAAAATCAGTGAGAGCAGACAGTCTATAATTACAAAATAGAACCTACAAAGTCGCAAGTAACAAAACATAATTTTATTAATTAATAAATATAGCTGGACAACTAGAGATATTAAAAAACAAGATATAGGACTAATTAAAAACCAATAAAACACAGCAGGCACAATAATAAGTACTGAACATAGGTCCCGATGCCCACATACTCCCTGTGCAGCCTCCACCTTACCCTCCAATGCACGTTTCACTAATGCTTCCGAAGGGGTGGTGAAGTGGAGAATGGAAGCCAACTTTTTAATGAGTGAGAAAGGTGGTAGAGGTGATGGCCATTTCTATCAACGCCTTCCACTATGATTATGTGGCGTGGTCATTATCAATACCTGCATTGGAGGGCGCTGATGGAGTCATTGAAGCTGAAATTCCGGGTCCAAGCCGAGCAGCCAGTGCGTATGTGCGAAATGGAGTGGCAGCCATCTTGGATGAGGAAAACTTGCCCAATGCAACTATGAAAGTAGAAATACAGTTATATGAAAAAGTTTGGGCACCCCTATTAATCTTAAGCTTAATGTTTTATAAAAATTGGTGTTTTTGCAACAGCTATTTCAGTTTGATATATGTAATAACTGTTGGACACCGTAATGTTTCTGCCTTGAAATGAGGTTTATTGTACTAACAAAAAATGTGCAATCTGCATTCAAACAAAATTTGACAGGTGCATAAGTATGGGCACCTCACCAGAAAAGTGACATTAATATTTAGTAGATCCTCCTTTTGCAAAAATAACAGCCTCTAGTCGCTTCCTGTAGCTTTTAATGATTTCCTGGATCCTGGATGAAGGTATTTTTGACCATTCCTCTTTACAAAACAGTTCCAGTTCAGTTAAATTTGATGATCGCCGAGCATGGACAGCCCTCTTCAAATGATCCCACAGATGTTCAATGATATTCAGGTCTGGGGACTGGGATGGCCATTCCAGAACATTGTAATTGTTCCTCTGCATGAATGCCTGAGTAGATTTGGAGCGGTGTTTTGGATTATTGTCTTGCTGAAAGATCCATCCCCTGCGTAACTTCAACTTTGTCACTGATTCTTGAACATTATTGTCAAGAATCTGCTGATACTGAGTGGAATTCATGCATCCCTCAACTTTAACAAGATTCCCGGTGCCGGCATTGGCCACACAGCCCCAAAGCATGATGGAACCTCCACCCAATTTTACTGTGGGTAGCAAGTGTTTTTCTTGGAATGCTGTGTTTTTTTGCAGCCATGCATAACGCCTTTTTGTATGACCAAACAACTCAACCATGGTTTCATCAGTCCACAGGACCTTCTTCCAAAAAGAAATTGGCTTCTCCAAATGTGCTTTTGCATACCTCAGCCGACTCTGTTTGTGGCGTGCTTGCAGAAACGGCTTCTTTCGCATCACTCTCCCATACAGCTTCTCCTTGTGCAAAGTGCGTTGTTGACCGATGCACAGTGACACCATCTGCAGCAAGTTGATGCTGCAGCTCTCTGGAGGTGGTCTGAGGATTGTCCTTGACCTCACCATTCTTCTTCTCTGCCTTTCTGATGTTTTTCTTGGCCTGCCACTTCTGGCCTTAACAAGAACTGTCCCTGTGTTCTTCCATTTCCTTACTATGTTCCTCACAGAGGAAACTGACAGGTTAAATCTCTGAGACAGCTTTTTGTATCCTTCCCCTGAACAACTATGTTGAATAATCTTTGTTTTCAGATCATTTGACAGTTGTTTTGAGGAGCCCATGATGCCACTCTTCAGAGGAGATTCAAACAAGAGAACAACTTGCAAGTGGCTATGAAGTTCAAAGCTTAATGAGGTTACAAAACCAAAAAAGTGCTTTAGTAAGTCAGTAAAAAGTAGGTAGGAGTATTTAAAACAAGAAAATGATAAGGGTGCCCATACTTATGCACCTGTCAAATTTTGTTTGAATGCAGATTGCACATTTTCTGTTAGTACAATAAACCTCATTTCAAAGCAGAAACATTACTGTGTCCAACAGTTATTACATATATCAAACTGAAATAGCTGTTGCAAAAACACCAATTTTTATAAAACATTAAGCTTAAGATTAATAGGGGTGCCCAAACTTTTTCATATAACTGTAGATTGGAAAATATGGGGCGGCGGCTATATTGGATGGGGGAAACGTGCCTATTGCAGTGGGGAAAGTAGACCTTGATGGGAAAAAGAGCCAAATGAAAAAAAATATGTATGTGGATAACTGATGAAAAATGACAGAATGTGGAAGCATGGAGTGAAAAGTGAGGGTGCTAAAAAATAAACAAAGAAATATGATTGGATGCGTTGTGACATGTCAATGAAATGAATGATGAAAAAAAAAATCTAAATAAAGTGATAGGGGAATAGGGAAGATCACAAAATGAAAAACTAAGAAAAAAATATATATATAATGATAATAAATAAATAGTAAGTAATAAAAAATTGTAAAATTAAAATAATAACAGTGTAATGAGTAAGCAAAGAAAGAGAACATATGAATGTGAAAAAGGGTATGCATAGTGGTAGAATAAAATAGTGTGTATAAAACACACAGAACAATGAAAAAAATATATAAAAACACATTTAAATGGAAAAACGTGCAGCAATATCCAGATGAGACGACAAAGTAAAAAATACTGGAAGAAGGAAAAAATGTGGGACTTGTTTTCATATTAGCCACTGAGATAAACTGCATCCTAGATTGAAAGAGAAGAAGTGAGAAAACAAATAAAAATGAATAAAACTAAAAAGCCACAGCCGACTTCGCAAATATAAGGAAAATAAAATGAAATGTTGGGAAACAATAAGGGAACAAAAAGATGGTAAATTGTAGTCATTAAAGAATACAACAATTAAAGATAGGAAACAAAACTGAGCTGTTCTTATAAACCAAGAGGTGCCAATGTTTATAAAGTAGTTATCCACTTACATTCAATTTGTACCAGCTTTTTCTTGTTTCAGAAAAAACTGTTTCAATATAGGCCAATGGACTTCATCTCTTCGACTATGGAAACTGGTAATTGGCAGGACACGTTCATCTTGATTTTTCATCTTTTTCAGTAAATCATCAAGGTTACATACTCTAGCTAATCTGTAACCTCGGTCAATATCTTTTACTCGATATCCGCGTTGTGTAAATCTGTCTTTCAGATCTCTAACATGGCTCTCAAAGTCAGATGTTTGATCACACAAAATTACTTATCCATTCATGAGAATATTGTGTCTGAACCATATCTCTCACCCATAGCCCTACAAAAAAGATTTTCATAAGACAGCGCAAATGTTACGCCCATTGCCACACCCATAGTCTGCAAGAAAAATCTGTTCCTGAATACAAAAAAAATTGTGATCCAAAACAAAATTGAGTCCATTGGACGGATAAGGAGGTCTCTGGATAGACCCTGCATGTTGAGAAGAAATTTGGTTGCTGGCATCCCCTGTTGATGACTAATGCAGGTATAAAGGGACTCAATATCACATGTCACAAGGAACATGTCAGGTTCCAATACTTCACCATCCAATCGCCTTAAAACCTCTCTCGACTCCTTTAAGTAGGACGGAAGATCGACCATACAAGGTTAAAGACAATGATCAAGGAATCTACAGATCTGTTCATTCATACTTCCACATCCTGATACAATGGGACAACCTGGGGGGGGTTGAGTAAATTTTCATGAACCTTAGGTAATAGAATGTAGCAATAACTGGACCGTCAACCATGAGATCTTCCCATTATGGTTTAGGGATAGTGCCTCTCTCAAGTGTCTTATCCAAAATAAGGAACATATTATTTTGAAATGTTCTTATTGGCAATCTGCAAAAAAATACTTGACATCATTCAGTTGACAGGAAGCCTCCCTTTCATACATGTCAGTATGCCAAATAACCACATTCGATCCTTTGTCAGTTTACCTTTTTACCACCTGTTTCATGATTTTTTTTAATTTCATTTAAAGCAGTCATCTGTTGTTTAGTAACCTTATCATTGATTCGCAGTGATGAGTGAATATTTTAAGTTACTCAGACTGTTCTCATGAAAATTTCAAGTGGGACAAAGAGAGAGTAGAGGAAATATGGCAGATTTCTTGACAATTCAAGAAGGGTTTTCTGGTCATTGAGGATCTTTCCGACCCCCTTTCATATTAACCTCCCTTTAAAGAAACACATGGCTGCATGCGACATGGGTTAAACAGAAGGCACTATACTCCAATAGTGACTTCCCACCAAAACGGACATTTTTAATATCAGCTTCTGAACCAGACCTATCCCCCGCCACAGCTCCGGACACGTGACACCTTACTTGGCCTGGGCCTGCCACACACCTAAAGCTTGCTCAATACCCTCTCTCAAGGCCAAAGACCATAAATCCATCCCAATATCATTTAGATGCACACCGTCCGATCTCAAGTGCTCCCTAGAAGGCACCTCCAAATCCTTACGCCTTACCACCACACCTTGCTACGAAACGAGCCATAGTTTTGTTAACCTTAATCCTGGTCTTGTTAATACGCTCAACCGATTTTGTGTACCTCCAGTTCAGCAGAGCAACAATGTCCGACCAAACAATAACGATTCCTGGATACGCTGACCACAACCGTAACATGTCGAATTTAATATCTCTGATGAGTTTCCATGATGATCTAACCCCAAGGTAATTTCCACCAACATGTAACACAAGTACATTCGGCAGTTGATTCACCCTACAATAGTATGCCACCTCCGGCAAAACACTCCCCCAGGTCATACCGCGGATACCCAGCCACTTGATCAGTGCCGTGGACCGAGCCTGCCTGAGCTGCCGACCATCCGTGTGAACATCGGCCAGTAACGCACCCCAAAACATGCAAGAATGACCGAGGATCCACATTAAACATGCACTTTAATAAAACAAAACAATGACCTCATTAATAAACATAAATATCACCACACTAACAAACAGCTACAGCCCATCTCAACCTTATACAGCCACAAGGTGAGGGCGTCCATATGAGCGAAAAAGTGCTGATTCACAACGACCTATACGCCGAACCACATCATCACCCAAGCCCCAACGAGAAGCCTCCGTCGCCGCACCAATGCGGAACGAATGAGACCCATACTCTTCAGGCTTTTCACCCATTAACATTAATCAATGTTTAAAAACTGCAACAAATTGGTACCGAGACAGTGCAAATTCGTCCACATGTCATAAGAACACACCCAGCATTGCACCATGAACTGCCATAAAATGCCTTACTACGACAATCGGGCAGGCTAAATAACCAGGAATAGAATAAACATTCCCACATTGATCAGTCTTAGACTGCCTGAACACACATTCCACCCTATCATCCAACACATGAACGTCACCCAAAAGCAAACCCCCTTCCACCATACGTGGAGGACTGATTAGCTCGCTTATGCGAAATGCACCAAAGAAGGCTAACACAAAAGCAGCCGAAAACAATGCTATCTCATAAAGGGAATAACAAACAGATTGCACACAACCCAACAACTTGTTCAACAGTGCAAAAGAAACTGGCCTCCTTTTATCTTGACTAACTACGCCTTTCCGAAAATCCTTCATGGCCTGATTCACCAAAAATTCCTTTGTGACATCCTTCACACCCTGTAACTTAAACAGAAATGCCAGCGTCGCTAATCTCTGCGACACTGCGGACACCGATCTACCCGAAATGAAATCTTTTCCTAAAAAGGATAAAACTAAACACAGCCTATCCTTATCAGAAGAATCCACCTCCATGCACGCACTCAAAGTTTCCCATTCTAGCAATAATTTTGGATACCTTCTTGAGTTCTTGATTAACTCGAAAACTACACATTGACTAGACTCCAAAGCACATTGGGACATTCCGCTCCCACTTTATCTGCCCATGGCACCAGCTGGAGAAACCAGTCGAACTGAAACGAGACAGCGCATCAGCCACTTCATTCAATTCCCCCGGAACATGCCTCGCCACTATACACATTCCTTTCCAAACAGCGCAACACCAAGTGACGTAGGTACACCACTATAGGAGGAGATTTTGCCAACAAAGAAATTATTGCATGAACCTCCAACAGGTTATCACAATAAAAACAAACGTTCTTTCCGCTAAACTCGGCCCCCCACAATTCCAGGGCCAGTACAGTTGGGAATAATTCCAACAAGGACAAGTTTTTTTACCAAACCCGTTTCCTGTCAGGTCACTGGCCAAGGACCTACGCACCAATGTCCCAGAAAAAACGCTCCAAAACCCAATGACCTAGCAGCAACCGTGTAAAGCTGCAAGTTATCATAGAATCATAGAATGGTAGAGTTGGAAGGGACCTCCTGGGTCATCTGGTCCAACCCCTTGCTCAAAGCAGGATTCACTAAATCATCTCAGACAGATGTCTGTCCAGCCTCTGTTTGAAGATGTCCATTGAAGGGGAACTCACCACCTCTCGTGGCAGCCTGTTCCACTCATTAATCACCCTAACTGTCAAAAAGTTTTTTCTAATATCTAATCTGTGTCTCCTCCCATTTAGTTTCATCCCATTGCTTCTAGTCTTTCCTTGTGCAAATGAGAAGATGATCCTTCTACAATGTGACAGCCCTTGACATATTTGTAGACAGCTATTAAGTCTCCTCTCAGTCTTCTTTTTTGCAAGCTAAACATTCCCAAATCCTGCAACCGTTCCTCATAGGACATGGTTTGCAGACCAGTCACCATTCTGGTCGCTCTTCTCTGAACTTGCTCCAGTTTGTCTATGTCTTTTTTAAAATGTGGTGCCCAAAACTGTACACAGCATTCCAGATGAGGTCTGACCAAAGAGGAGTAAAGACCGATAATGACTTCACGTGATCTAGACTGTATGCTTCTGTTAATACATCCCAGAATTGTATTTGCCTTTTTTGCTGCTGCATCACACTGTTGACTCATGTTCAGTCTATGACCTATTAGTATACCTAAGTCTTTTTCACATGTACTGTTGCTTAGCTCTATTCCTCCCATTCTGTATATGCTTTTTTCATTTTTATTGCCCAGATGTAGTACTTTGCATTTTTCCCGGTTAAAAACCATTCTGTTGGTTGCTGCCCACTGCTCCAGTTTATTTAGGTCTTTTTGAATCCTCTCTCTCTCTTCTCTAGTATTAGCTATCCCTCCTAGCTTTGTGTCATCAGCAAATTTAATCAGTTTACCCTCAATTCCTTCATCTAAATCATTGATAAAGATGTTGAACAATACAGGTCCCAGGACGGAGCCCTGTGGTACCCCACTTGAGACATTCATCCAGCTGGATGTGAAGCCATTTACAACCACCCTTTGAGTCCGATCACTAAGCCAGTTATGAATCCACCTAACAGTTGCCTGGTCCATTGCATACTTGGTCATTTTTTCAATAAGGATGGTGTGAGATACTTTGTCAAATGCTTTGCTGAAGTCAAGATATACTATCATTGGACACCACTTTGTCCATCCACAGCGTGCAACCATTATATTTCGCCAGAAAAGAGTCCCAAACCTCCAGATCCGCCTTGATCTCCTGAGTAACGCGAAAAAAATGATGCGACGATGATTTTCCTGCCAACGCCTCCGATAATCACCTGGAAAACACCCTGACCATCGGCATTATCCTGCAAGCAAAATTAAGCTTGCCCAACAATGACCGTACTACCTTCAACCTTATTTTCTTGACGCGTCGCACCGCCGCTTCCGCCAGCCGCAAATCCATCAACTTTCCTTTAGGAAGCCTACACTCCATCGCCACACTGTCAATTTCTATACCCAAAAAACACATCACCGTAGCAGGGCCCTCCGTCTTGTCTGCGGCTAATGGGATCCCAAACAACACCGTCACCTTCTTTAAAGTTACCCACAAAACTGAACACACTAACAAGCCAGAAGGCCCAACACAAAAGAAATCATTCAGGTAGTGAATTATTGAAGAGACCCCGGACATGTCCCGAACCACCCATTCAACAAATAAACTAAAAGCCTCAAAGTATGAGCATGATATAGAGCAGCCCATGGGCAAACAACGATCTACAAAAAGGTTTTCATCCCACATGCAGCCTAACAGATGAAGAGTGTCCGGATGCACTGGAAGCAAGCAAAAAGCCGCCTCAATATCCGATTTTGCCATTGTGGCGCCCCTGCGGGGTCAGTCGCCACAGAGGTACTGCATCTCACCCAGAGGTGTGGTATCTCACTCTCAGGTAAGGATGGAGTACTGCCTGGGACCCACCCACTTGCATCCAACACTACACCCTTCCAGGCCAGCAGGCGGGGCAAGATGCACTGCCTTATGCTGAGCCCTGTCCCTGTTGGAAGTGCGGTGGAACCGACTGAGGGGGAACCAAGTATTGGGTGAGGGTGGAGGAAGCAGCTAGGGGAGCACTTCAGTAGGTGTATAAAAAGGGGAGCCATCTTGAGAGAGAGAGTCCAGTCAGTGTTCAGTCTGAGGAGAGAGTGGTGGAAGCAGGAGCTCTGCTCAGAGAAGAGAGCCTAGACAGAGAGGCCCAGGAGGACTGGCTGAAGAGGAAGGGAGCAGAGGAAGGCTCCAGGAGTGAGGGGATCCCAGGGGCACGGCAAGTGCGGAAGCCACCAATGCGCCCGAATCTGCAGGAACGTGGAGGTATCAGGCCGCAAAGAGGACCGGCCCCTAACTATTGGAGAACTACAAGGCTCAGCTAGAAACCGGATGCTTCTGTACTTTCAGGGTGCAGCTGCTCACAACCACAACTACATCGCTAAAAAGGTAGCCACATAGGATTCAGGGGACTGCAGGTTACCCGCCAAAATCCGAGGTTACCGGCTTGGGACACTGGCGCAGGGCAGGAGGGTGAGAGCCAGCGCAGGAAGACGACCGAGTAAGGCACACAGACTGGGGTCCCGTTATGTACTCCTGAGGCACCTGGGAGATTGCTGAACCCCTGCCTTGGTAAACACAGGACGGTGTGGGAGGTTACCCTGGTCCTGGTAACCTGGAGTTCAACAACTGTGAGTAAACCTTGAAGACTACACCCCACTGTGTCCTAGAATTATTATCTGCGCCATCACCTGCACTACACCGCACCAACCACATCCGCCCTATAGTATCACTACTTACTGCCCTGGAGCTAAGCTCTCCCTGTGGAGAGCTGAACCAACTCTGCTGCGTCATCATCAGTTCCAGAGGATCTGCACCGCAGCGGCGGCCCCATATAGCAGCATATCACAGGTGTCGTCACGAACATTATATAAAAACTATATTCCCTTTTCTTTAATCCCTTTTATTAACCGCCCTGGGTCACGGACCGGGTCACTGCCACTGTGACACCCCCAGCACCGACCTGCCCCGCTACAGAGTACCCCACGGCCCAGGGGGCGAGTCACCACCAACGCAGCTTGCCCTGCTGCCCTTACCAACCCTAATGACTTATCAAACGATAACTCTACCGGGATGCCATTCACGGAGTCTTCTTCTAGAGAAGATAAGTGATGAATAAGCCAAAACTTATTTGGTACCAGCTTGGGTACAACATTCAAAGGGGAAATTCTCAATTCTGGCCAAGGCGGATCCAGAAACGGTCCCGCCGTGCTCCCCAAAGCCACTTCATTATACAGCGTTTCCATCACCACCTCCGGGTGTTCCCCTGCCGATTTCAAATTTCCCGGCCTAAATTTTGGCGCTCAGAAAAACCCAGCTCAATTAACCTAGCCGCCTCCATATCTGGATATCTATTTAAAAATGGAAGCATCGCCTCGACCTTCACGGGAGTCCTCCCTCTTTCCAGAACCCTCACCTGTTTTGCCTTTTGCTCGTTTAAAGCACTTACTGAGCCCCTGACTTCCCCTACATCCAAAACACTCGTGCTTAAACTTGCATGTGCCCCCAAACTTACATTGCCCCTAGTTGAACTGCCAACAAAAACCTTTCTTTATAGACACTGAAGATCCGCTGGCTGTCTCCTGCCCTCCGGTTTCTGCTGCTGGGCTTTCGGTGCCCCACAACCTCGGACTCCGGTGTCCAGTTCTTCTGCGCTTCCTCTGGGGTGAACTGCCATGCAGCTCCACTCCCTAGGTCTTTCCTCATCGACGTCCTGACTTCAACTCCTTTCTTCTTTCCTCAAACTAACCCCGCCTCCAGATCCCAGTTGCTAAGGGGAGGAGCTCCCCTTGCTGGTCTGGAGCCAGGAAAGTGTTGCATGCTAGCAAAACCTGATTAGGGGACCCCTCCTTGCTTCGAGGCATGGCATCACCCCTTGTGAGGGAGGCAATGCCACTGTGGCACCCGGACTCCTGGGGTGCCACATACACTTCAATTATCCAACCGAACCACCTCATCCTCCTTTTCTTTCTCAGTATTACTCTTTTCCTGTGATAACACCGAGCCACCACCCTGCAGGCGCACTCCCGCCTGCCCAGATCCTGCTCCTGAACCTCCGGAAGCCACTCACGCCACTGCCGGCGACCTCACATCACTTGCCCCCTGTGACGCCAAGCCCTGCAATACACTTAATAATTGACCCCATAGATAATGCACCCACCAATTGCCCCTTGAATATTCCCTATAACACCCTCTGAATTACTAACCCCCAACACACCCCGAGCACCACCCACATCAGTTAAATTATGAACAAGGGTAGTCTCCTCATGAGGCTGCCTCAGAGAGATCCTCTGACCGGCCGCGACATCTCCTGACGGAACTTGCTCATGTTCTGACGGTCCCTATGAAATCTCGCCCTCCTCTCAGCTTTTCTCCATGTTTTCAACGTTGTCAGGTCTTGATAAAGGCGCAGAAGGGGCTGCCTGACGACGCTGCCGCTCCGGATCCAAAGATAGCTCCCTAAGGTCCCGCACATCTGCCGGCCGCTTCCTGCCCGATGATCTTAAAAGGGCCCCGCAGGGCAGCCTGCCCCCGCAATCTCCCGTGGCACTCCTGGACCCCAGATCCTCCCATCCACAGACCCACCCTGCCGCCTGCAGGAGGGCCGCTCATCTCTCATCCGTCCCCTTTCTTGACCACCTGCTGCTGCGCCAGTGTTCCTCATGGCTCTGCTGCACCTCCGCCCTGCAAGCCGTGCTCCTCCCTGCCGACTGTGGGAAGGCCCTTCACGCTCCCTCCCCCGCCGGGGTCGACCCCAGCATGACATCGGGGCCACCGCTGCAGACAGCAACTCCTCCCCCGCCGTACACTGGACGCTGGCCCCGCCCTCATCCGCAGACCGTGGGAGGACTCCTCGTCCCGCCATCTTGCCAGGTATAACCCACGGCTGGCTTGTCACCGGGGGTCACCGCCGCGCTGCTCGGGGGCCTTTTAGGCCGCAAACCGGAAGTAGGCCGCAGCGCAGGCACGCCCACTTCTGGTAGGCTGCGGCTCCGGCGAGGATTCCTCCTGGGGATCGGAGAAGGAGCCTCAGGCACGCGCTGCTCCCCTGGCTGCAGAGGTCCCCGAGGGGGCTCCTGGAGCTTCTCCTGCTCCGAACCTCACCTGCTGGTGAGTAACGCTCCGGCGGCCGTGACCGCTGCAGGCCTCCCTGAAGCTTCTTCTGCAGCCGACGACTGTGCACAGGTCACCCGCAGCTGCTGCTGCACCAAGTCTGCCCCATGGATCGCTGAGACAGGCCGCGCTAGGTCCAGGAAGGCCACAAGATCTGCCATGGCTCCACTGCAGGGTCTGGTCTGCTTCAGCTGCGATCCAGGAAGCAAGAGGAGGTAACTGACCCCTGCCCTTCCTTATATCATCTCTTGCTCCTCCCCCCACCTCTTCCCCTCCAATCAAAACTCCCCACACTACTCCTAATCCCTTATTCAAAATTTTAACTCCTTCACTCCCACCCTCCTATCTTGTCATGTGGCCTATACGCCCTATGGGGCTCCCTGGCCTTCCTTACTAATGGTAGAGGGAAACTTACCCTTGTATACTTCGCCTGCCCCAGCAAGAGATTTTCTAATGCCTGGATTGCTTGGAGTTCCCTGTCTGTGGTAAAAATAGAATTGGTGGAATTTATCATGAAACATTTCTTAAACAACAGTTTTTGAATAAAAAGATTTATCTTTAATGGCTCAAAAATGGTTAAAATTTGCTGCGGGTCTCACACACACACAGTCTGGAAAACAACAAGGCTATGTGATCTGATCCATAGATTATAATGGGTGGGTGAACACCGCGGATATAACCCGTACGTGAAACACTGTCGTGTGAATGAGGCATTGACGCGCCCCCGGGGCAATGGGGTACTCGGCATCCGGGCCTGTAGATGCTGCTGGGGGATATCACGGTGGCTGGCCCGGTCCGTGGCCCAGAGTGGTCAACCAAAAAGGGGGATTTGTAACTTGGATAGGAAAAATATAATAAATAGTTTGTGACGCCACCTGTGGTACCTGGTAAGGATTACCAGCGCTGCTGCAGACCTCCGGGGGGTGATGGGATGGCAGCTGAGGTGGAGCAGCCGCCGGGGCCGTGTGGAGTTTGATGGTGGTGATGCTGGGACTTGTAGTGCAGGCGGATGGCGCAGCAGAAGTAACTGACAGAGACAGGGGATTCGCTTCAATACCTTTACTGGTGCAGATGTCAGGTACGGTCCAGGGTACTCAGTAGGATGGGTGCACTTCAGAACTTCTCCCCAGTGAGCGGGTATAAGGCCTCCTGGTCCGTGTCTGCCTCTCTGTATGCTCCTGGCCAGCCTGCAACTGGGCCTAGCTTATGTGTCGTGTTGTTCCTTCACCTGTCGGTAGTAGGACCTTCTGCTGGCAACCACTATCCCTGGTAAAGCTGGGGCCTTCGTGGTACCTGATCCTGTAATGGGTCTAGCTTCAGGTCGTCGAGGGACTTGTAGTCCTGGAATGCCGGTGAACCCTACTGGGTATAAAGGGACCCTGTAGGCACGGACCCGGTGTCCGGTTTGTATATCGGGGTGAGCCTATGAAGCTCCTCTGCCCCTTCAACTCCTCTCTCCTTTCTCCTCTCTGCCGTCGGCCACACTCGGGGCCCTCAGAACTTAGCAGCAGACGCGCTGCGTCTTCGCTGCTCTCAGCGTCAGCACGCTCTCTGACTCTGACTGAACTTCTCACTGACTGAGCTACCTGGCTCCACCCTCCATATATATATCCCTAACAGGCTCCCTCTGGTGGTGTGAGGTGGAAGGGTGGAGGTGTTTGTATGTAATGAGGGCCTCTTGTGGAAAAGTCCATTCATGCACCCTGGGTCTTGTGGTACCTGTGCACAGCAGGGTGCCACAGCATGAGTCTGATTAGGCATTATTTCAAAAGGAAGTCTGGGGTTTGTATTACAGAGGATTGTGGTCAGGAGTCTGCATTAAAGAGGTTGTTGTACACTACTTGGGCAACCCCTTCTTGATCTAAATGTTTGGCCATAATAAAATTAAAACGCCTGAGTATAGGTGAGTATAAGCTTTTTTATTTTATTGGGGCCAAGCGTGGGGGTGAAGGAGTTGTCCAAGTAGTGGACAACTTCTTTAAGAGAGAGTCTGGTCTGGGTATGGATTTATGAACTCTGGTAACTGTATCTTTTAGGGCTCTTTTCCAATCCGAGTTTACAGAGCTGCAGTACTGAAAGGAGGGACGGAGCCACTGATTACACAGGAGGCCACTGACCATAAGTTTTTCCTAAGAAATCAAAGGTCAAAAGCAGCAGACACTGAAGAAATATAGCAGGTAGGCATCAAACATGTAGAAGAGACTTAAATGTTTATTTTTTGCCCAATTTATATAAACCCTCGTCATGATTCATATCGTCTAAATAATACTAACTGCATTACTAGGATAGGTTCATAATTAGCGGCATTTAACATGTTGATAATCACGGGAGAATCGCGATTCCACCCGCGGCTGTTAGGAGCACATGACAGCTGATCAGATCCGCTGTCAAGTCCCCGGAAAGTTGCGGGCTCATCGTCGGAGCCTGCATCTAAGGCGAAGACACGTCATGCGCCGTATATGTACGGCGCATGTCATGAAAGGGTTAACAGGACAGGCTTAGCCTTTGGTGTGACCTGCTGATAATATTATTTAGAATCTGATAATTGTGACCAAATTGTTGGCCAAATGATGCTTCAGTTGATCATTTGGCCAACAACCATCTTGGCCGTCTCTCCCATACACGGAAGCGCTCACTTGGCCGAGTGCTCCTGTGTTCTCTATGAGAGAAACTGACAATCATCTCTGTCAGCAGCTATTCTCAGAGAGAATGAAGTGATCGGCAGTCCAAAATTGTATATGCCCAAATAATATCTTCCCTGACCAGTTGATTGGCGCGCCAATATGATGCGCCCCATGGGCCCTGGGGTACTTGGTGCCGGGCCGGTCGTTTCTAGGGGAGATGTCACAGTGGCGGTGACCCGGTCCGTGACCCAGGGTGGTCAATAAAAGGGGATATTTACAGGGGATTTATAGTTTTTATATAATGTTCGTGACGCCACCTGTGGTATGTGGCTAAAGGGAGCCGCCGCTGCAGAGCAGGTCCTCTGGAGCTGATGTTAGTGCAGCAGAGTTGGTTCAGCTCTCCACAGGCAGAGCTTAGCTCCAGGGCAGGAAATGGTGATGTTATAGATGTTGCTGTGAAGTGTAGTGCAGGGGATGATGGCGCAGTAATAAGTCGCAGAGACAGTGGGGTGCAATCTTCCGGATTTACTCACATTTCTTACTTTGCTCCTGGTTACAACTGCAGATCATAACTTCCCACGTCGTCCTGTGCTTACTCAGGGAGGGGTACAGCAAACCCTCAGGTACCTCCGGAGTACATAACGGGACCCCCTTCTGTGTGTTCCTTCTGGCCGTCTTCCTACACCTCACACCCTGTGTCCCAATCCAGTGACCGTGGACCTTGTCGGGCGACTTTTTCTCTGTCCCCTGGGTCTTCTATGGCCACCTTTTCGGTGAAATAGATGTGGCTTTTGGCTGCAGCACTTGAAATGCTGCACCCTCCGGTTACCTAGTTGAATATTGCTATTCTCACTAGTTAGGGGCCGGTCCCCTCTGCGACCCGATCTCTCCACCGCCTAGATTTGGTGGATTTGGGTGTACGGGTGGCCTCCAGCACTGCCCATACCCCTGGGATTCTTTCTTCACTCCTGGAGCCTTCCCTCTGCTCCCGTTCCTTCCTCCTCTACTCCTGGGCCTCCTCACTAGGCCCTCCTCCTGAGCAGAGCTCCTGCTGAGCTGCTGCTCTGACTCTCTCTCTGACTCAACCGCCTCAGAACTTCACTCACTCTAGAATGTTCCACCCTCTCTTTCATATTGCTCCATACTGTGCTCCCCTGAACTGCTTCCTCTACCCACACCCACTACATGGTTCCCCCTACTTTGGTTCCCCCAGCTCCAGCCAGGGACAGGGCTCAGCAGAGGAGCAGCGCATTTTGCCCCTCCTGCTGGTCTGGAGTAGTGTAGTGTTGAATGCAGGTGTTAGGGTCCCGGGCTGTACTCCTTCCTTACCTGAGAGTGAGATACCACACCTCTGGGTGAGATGCAGTACCTCTGTGGCGACTGAACCCACATGGGCGCCACACATACATATGACGCGCCCTTTTGGCCGTGGGGTACCCGGTGCCGGGCCGGTAGATGCTGGGGGATGTCACAGTGGCGGTGACCCGGTCCGTAACCCAGGACGGTCAATAAAAAGGGGTTATTGATTGGGGATTTATAGTGATTGTATAACGTTCGTGACGCCACCTCTGGTATGCGGCTAAGGGAGCCGCCGCTGCGGAGCAGGTCCTCTGGAGCTGATGTGAGTGCAGCAGGGATGGTGTGGCTCTCCACAGGTAGAGCTCAGCTCCAGGGCAGTGTAGATGTTATAGGTTATGCTGGGCGTTGTAGTGCAGGGGTTGATGGTGCAGCAATAATCACAGAGACAGTGGGGTGCAGTCTTCCGAGTTTACTCACAGTTGATCAGTTCCTCAGGTTACAGGGTCCGGACCACAACCTCCCACGTCGTGCTGCGTTCACCAGGCAGAGGTTCAGCAATCCCTCAGGTGATTCAAGAGTGCCTGACAGGACCCCTTTCTATGTGCCTTCCTCAGTCGTCTTCCTGCGCTGGCTCTCGCCCTCCTGCCCTGCGCCTCGCAACCAGTGTCCCAATCCGGTAGCCTCGGGTCTTGTCGGGCGACCTGCAGTCCCCTGGACCCTCTGTGGCCACCTTTTCGGCGATATAGTTGCGAATGTGGCCACTGCACCTTGCAAGTACAGCAGCCTCCGGTTCCTAGCTGAGCCTTATAGTTCTCCACTAGTTTAGGAGCCGATCCCCTCTGCGGCTCGATCCCTCCACCGCCTGGCAGATTCGGGCGTACGGGTGGCCTCTAGCACTGCCCGTACCCCTGGGATCCCCTCTGTTCCTGGGGCCTTTCTCCTGCTCCCTCTCCTCTCTCAGTCCTGGGCCTCTCACTAGGCCCGCCTCCGAAGCAGAGCTCCTGCAGAGCCTCTGCTCCACACACTCTCCTCCTCTGACTGGCTTGTCTTTCTAAGATGGTTCCCTCTTTTATATCACTCCCTCACCAGTGCTCCCCTGATTTACGTTCTCCATCCACACCCACTACATGGTTCCCCCTCACTAAGTTCCCCTCCACTCCAGCCAGGGCCCAGGGACTGTGCTCTCCCGTAGGAGCAATCTCGCCCTGCCCTACTGAAGTGGATGTGTTGAATGCAGGTGTTAGGGTTCCGGGCTGTACTCCTTCCTTACCTGAGAGTGAGATACCACACCTCTGGGTGAGATGCAGTACCTTTGTGGCGACTGAACCCTCAGGGGCGCCACACATATTAGAGTGTAAGGCATACTTATTGATATGAATGTGTCAACCGACTTTAGACTTATGTATGGGGGACTGAAAGCTGCATTTACACCTAAAATACAGCTTTCAGTCCCTTCTAAAGAGGCAGCCAATTAAACACAATAAACAAGCTAAATGCTCATTTATCGGGTGAAATGATCTAGATGTAATGATGCAGATAGTGAGGATGCAGGGATAGTTAACCAAAGCTATTTATTTTCCTACCACAGAAAGAACGTTTAACTATAGGAACACATGGTGATGCAGGTATATGGAGACAACTAACACAATCTTAGCAGTAATGACAATAAAAGCAGTGTAATAAATGCAATATCTTACTCTATGTTCTATCTGCATGCAGTCTCATTTCACAGTTAAACGACTATTAATGTCTTTAGCTCAAAGAGCGTCACTGCCAGCGCCAGGCTTGTAGCTGTAATATGCGCTTCAAGCGCCTTTGATTGTTATACTGGCACTAACGGGGGACACCGGTACTTTCCGCTAGGCCACAAGTGCCTCATATGTGAGTCACTTAGTGTGTTCTTCACACTGGCCACCCTCGTTCCTTTCTGAAGCGCAGCCACGGCCCACACCCTGTACCGTTCGTCTACGCTTGAATTAAAGGCCTGGTTCACTTGGGTCTTCTCGTCAGCACGGCAGACGTCCTGCCTCATCCAATGACCACCGTCTGATCTTCGGTGCTTGACCTGCGGCATCTTGACTGGTGAAGACTGGGTTTTGGGTATTGACCAATGGAATCTGGGCTTAAATCAGCCATCATCTGCTGTGAAAAATCCGAGCTCGGCATATGAGCCTGCATTAAATTCAGGGACATGACCTTTGAAGTACATTAACGTCATAGGTCGTGAAGGGGTTAATGTCATTACCTAATCTCTTTTCTAATATACATTACTTAAAAAATCCCTATTGTTCACTAGACTATCTGACTCCTTTTTTTTATTTTTTTTTTTATCTTCTTCCTGTTTCACGTTGCTTCGTTTGAGAACCCCAAGTGCATACTGGGATTTACAAACAAACCATCATCAGGGAGCAGAGGCTGTCGTCATTGCAGTAGCGCCTGTCCTTTCCCTGAATTAAGAGCCGTCAGTGATGTCCTTTTCAGGGTCTGGGCTAGTTCCTCCTCTACTGAGCATGCGTCTGTTGTCAACATCATCCCACACTGATAACATCACCTCCACCTTCCTGATATAGGGCCACATGGCTCATGTGTTTCGCTGTGACCACTGCACCCTAGTTGCACTCTTGTGAAACAGTGTAAGGCTATGTGCCCATGATGCAGAAATGCTGTGGATTTTTCCTGAGCGTTTCTGCATCTCTCTGGCAGAAAAAACGCATGCGGATTTTACATGCGTTTTTTTCTGCCAGGTAGAAGCGTAAGTGAAGCTTTTTTAACATGCGATTTCGCATGCGAGTTGTGAAGCACTTTTCTAAACGATTTTAGCATCACTTGGAAAAGTGCTTGACAACTTGGTCACACTGTATAAATCCATGCAAACGGCATGGATTTATATAGTGTGACCAAGTTACGATGCTGCAAATGCAGCATCAATAGTAAAAAAAAGAATACAAATGGTGAAAAATAAAAAAAAAACATATACTCACCTTCCGATGGCCCCTGATCTCCTTCTCCGTTGCGTCCGGTGTCTTCAGCGGCTCGCGGTGGTGTAAAAGGACCTTCCATGACGTCATTTAGTCATGTGACAGGTCACATGACTAAATGACATCATGGAAGGTCCTTTTACCACCGCGAGCAGTCGAAGACACCGGAGAAGGAGACCGGGGGCCATCAGAAGGTGAGTATATGTTTATTTTTTATTTTAATTCTTTTTTAACTACAGGTAGTATGGTACCCGGGACTGAAGGAGAGTCTCCTCTTCTCCAGACCCAGGTACCATCTGCGCATTGAACCGCATAATATCCGCATGTGCACATGTAGTCATGCGGATGTTATGCGGTCCAATACAAGTCAATGGTGGCTAAAACGCCGCGATTCCGCTAAATTTATGGTAGTGCTGCGGATTTTTCCGCAATGTTAATCTGCAGCGGAAATTTCCCAGCATGTGCTCAGCAAATGCGGATTATCATTGGGGAACATTGCAGACCTTCTACCAAGCGTTTTTTAAGCATTTCCGTGGCGGAATTGCTCCTATGGAAGTGCTTAAAAAACATTGTGGGCATCGTGGGCACGCAGCCTAAGGGGGCTCTCTCTAGCTACCACCTCTCTAACATGCTGTAGCCTTGCTGACCATGCATTCATTCACAGATAATCTCCAGGTCTGGCTGACACAACTGACACCTTTACAAAATCATCACTATCCCGGAGTCAGTATGAAAAATGTCCTGAGCTCAATGCTCCCACACATTATTCACATCTTTAAATTTGCTATGACTGAGATAGCTGCTGCTAGTGCCCTTACTACAGTTCCTGACAGAGCCAACCAACAAAACTAGGCTTTTGTTACACGCACGCCACTAGGTTCAAATAGGGCGAGACAGGTTTCATAAATTAATTGGAATCTTGGGGGAACCGTTACTCAGGGCAACCATAGGCTGCAGCTTCTCTCAGGCACATGAAAGATTCAGTTGCTGACCAGACACATCTGACAAGAGTCTTTTTCAACAGTTTAACAGTGGAATTTAATCTGAAGCATGGCCAGTGCAGTTCAGGGATATTACAGCAACAATCTTCATTACAGCACAGTCTCATAAAGCAGGCACAGGAACCTCAGTCTCTTCAGTAGCATAATTCAGCACAAATTAGATCTCTTGGCAGCACACTTCTATACGTAAACAGCAGGCTTTTCCTTCACAAGGTCTCACTAGTACACAGCATTCTTTATTCTGCATGGAGATGGAGGGGGGAGGGTTTGATGAGGAAGATGATCTCTGTGACACAATTCCTTCCAGTCCTTATCTTCCTGCCCGATGATAGATTTCCTGAACTAACAGTGCAGGGTATCTGACCCGTGTTGAGTTTCACCCTGGACTTGAATCCTGTTCTCTTTCCTGCACTTCTGTGAGATACAGATCACACACCACTTCTCCCTTTGGCTGCAGCCAGAATAGTAAACAAGTTCCCCACAATCCCCCTGGGGCTCTGCTAACCACTCCCTGTCTCTTGTGACTGTGTTAACTCTTATAGTTGCTGGATGCTTTTGAAGCAACAGCACTACTTCTGCATGTCACACTTTCCCTTCTTTTTTAATGTTGTTCTCGATATTCGTTTTAATTGGTCAAGCTGACCAATTCTGAGACAGTGGTAAAAGTTGAATAACTTTATATACAAATTGGCATTGTCATATTGGCATAAAATTTACAAACATCAATAACAACCTATTCTTACGACCTTTTGCTTGTAGATCTCCTGAAAGAAATACACAATTAAAATAATCAGCATCTCTTCCGCTGGAGGTTTTCGTACGTCTTCAACCAGCTCTCTCTCTCACTAGGCCAAAACAAGTCTTTCCACCAGGTAACATTGTCCATACTGTCTCTCGGTGGTGAATACCACTCAAGTGAGCTTACCTGGTCCGTAGGCAGAAATACCTGTTTCCAATCGACAGTCCTTGGCACTTGACTCGGTTCACCGAGTGTCTCATATGTCAGCATCACAGGCCTCCTCACTTCTCGAGTCGACATCCTCCTGGTAGGTTGTTCCTCAGATACAACGGGTTCCTCCGTTGCAGGAGTTTCTTCTGCCACACTCATTTCTCGAACTTCCTCAGATGATCTTGGAAGTGCCTCTGTAAGTTACTGTACTTCTCTTGAATCGTTCGTTTCCACCTGGTCTGGTAATTCTGCTACTCCTAAGTGTCGATCGGTCTCTTCAGTGAACGGTGTTCGATCATCAAATCTGAATTGGACTATATCTGTACTCCTTGGTACAAACTCTGGAGCCTGGGGACTTACTTCACTCTCCTGAGGATGGTACATCCCTCTCCTTGTCGGTCCGAGAAATACAACGGTGTGTTCTTCTTCATGTGAACTTTCAAGATCACTATCCATCTTCGGAGCTTCAGTCTGTGGTGGTCCCTTAGTCGATCTCGGACGATGTTGTTCTACTTCTGGAAAGTCTTGTTGTGGTGGGAGATAATCACAGGGTAGTAGTAAATTCCGATGGACTATTCTGGTTTCCAATCGGATTTCATACACTGTACTGTCATCGGCTTTCCTCCTTACGACCACATACACCTTGTCTTCCCAGTACAAACAAAGTTTTCCCGGACCGCCTTTTGTTCTTGACTAGCACACGGCTTCCCAGTGCCAATTCTGCTCCATAACATTTTCAGTCATAGTACTCCTTGCTCTTGCTCTGTCCTTGCGTAACCACTTTGGACGCTATGTTGTATGCCTCTGCCATCCGTTCCTTCCATTTCCGAACATACTCCGGATATGTTCTGTAAGTCTCTGACACTGGAGTATCGAACATGATGTCGATTGACAGTCTTGGCGATTGACCGTACAATAGAAAGAAGGGTGAGTAACCCATTGCATCGCTCTTCGTACAGTTATAGGCATGTACCACTTTTGACAGAGAACTCTTCCAGTCTTTCTTCTCGTCAGCTGTTAAAGTGTGCAACATCGACAATAATGTCCGACTAAATCGTTTCACTTGTCCATTACCCTCTGGGTGATAGGGCATTATGTGGGATCTCTGAATCCTACAGTACTTTCCTATCTTGGCAAAGATCTTGTTCTCAAATTCTCTTCCTTGGTCATGGTGTAACCTCGTAGGGAACCCAAACCTCAAAGCAAAATCATTGAAGATCTTCTCTGCTGCTGTGCGACCCTCTTTATTGGTGGTGGCATATGCTTGAGCAAATCAAGTAAAATGGTCCATCACCACCAAGATGTATTCGTCACCACCCTTGCACGTCTCGAGATGTAGAAAGTCTATTGAGACCATCTCAAACGGATACGTAGTTTGGATGTTGCCCATAGGTGCCCGGGTTGATGTGTTGGGACATTTATCTTTCAGACCCCCACACTCCCTGGTCACGTATCTCTCAATATCTCTCTGCATGTACGGCCAGAAGAAACGTTCACGGATCAAGTTTGTTGTCCTTTCCACTCCCAGGTGTCCCATGTTTTCATGGAGTTCTTTGAAGACCAATCTACGAAATACTCTGGGTAGTACCAACTGCCGGTTTTGACCTCCTTTACGATACAGGATACAGTCTTCACTGAGGTAGAGCTTCATCCATTCTTTAACTAAAACAGATACTGCTGGTGACTCATTATCTTTCTCCCATTTACTTGGAAACTGATTTTGGTCCACATAAAGTAGTATTTTACCATTTATCTGATCTTCCCATTGTGCTCTATGGATTTTTCCTTTTGGTAGTCGTTGAGTAGACAGGGGGTAATCTTGTTCTCTCGCTTTTATGGTGGTTTCCACCGTCAACGGACACCACAATGGTGTGTCTTCCTCTTGATAAGCTTGTACTGCTTGGGTAGTGCTCTCAATTGCTTCCAAACTGACTTCCTCTGAGCTTTCTTACATGAACTAATCAGGCTCTATTGGCATTTTCGACAATCTGTCAGCATCAGCCTTGCATTTTCCTGGCCTGTACTTGATGCTGAAATTGAAGTCAGCTAGTTCAGCGACTCATCTCTGACCCGTTGCATTCAGTTTGGCTGTAGTGAGGACATAGGTCAAAGGGTTGTTGTCAGTGTATACCTCAAACTCTTTGCTGTAGTAGAGATAATCTCTAAATGGTTCACAGATAGTCCATTTCAACTCCAGGAACTTCAATTTTCCGGAATGTAGATGGTAATTCTTCTCGGCGTCTGTCAACGTTCTAGAACCGTAACCGATGACTCTCAGTTTTCTATCTTGATGCTGATACAGGGCAGCTCCCAGTCCAACTTGAGAAACGTCACAATGAAGAACAAACGGTAAGTTGAAATCAGGATATCCCAAGATGTGTGGTTTTACCAGGTAGTCTACTAGTTCTTCCAATACCTCCTGGTGGTCTACTGTCCAGAGAATGGCTTTTGGGATGAAACGGCGTTGCTTCTTTTAAGCCCAGTTCTACCCGCATTCTTCTTTTTCTCAGTGTGTGTTGTTGACTCTGTCACCACCCCCCCCCCAAGAGGAGGTATAGTGGGGTGGCAATCCTGGAGAAGTTCCGAACGTAAGTACGATAGTAGGAGAGGAATAATAATATCTACCTCAACTCCCCGACAGTAGAGGGCCGCTTGTCTTTTAAGGCCAGTACCAGAGCGATTTCTGCTGGGTCTATGGTATATCCTTCTCCGGACACAATTTTCCCTAGAAATCAGACTTGCCTTTTGAACAGTTCACACTTCTTTGGGGGTCAACTTAACTCCATGTTGTTGACTTGATACCGTTGTAATACGGTCCTCACATGTTCAACATGCTCCCGGAAAGTTTTTCTGTGTACCACATTGTCATCCAAGTACAGCTGGAAGATATTATCCCTCAGTCCTTCTAAATATGTCTCCATGCTCCTCTGGAATTTTTCTGGAGCTGAACTGAGCCCAAACAGTATGCAGATCCACTCGTATATCCCGCACGGTGTGATGAATGCTGTCAAAGGTCTACTGGACTCTTCAACAAACCTTTGATGGTATGCTTTACCCTGATCGAGGACAGAGAACCAGGCACTTCCTGATAGGTTATCCAGCATATCTTGAATCTGTGGTATCGGGTGCTGATCAGGTACTGACTTTCGGTTTAGTTCCCGGTAATCACAGCAGAGTCTCAACGTACCGTCCTTCTTCCTAACACAAAGAATAGGAGAGGAATAAGACGGCTTTGACTTTTGGATCCAACCTCTGTTGATTAGATCTTGTAAATACTCTTTCACTTCACGGTGTAATGGTTTTGGCACAGACATGTAACTTCTGGTTACTGGGGTCATGTCTTTCAAATTGATTTCCAACTGCACCAACGGGATACCTCCTATATCAGAGTCATCTTTGGAGAATGCATGACACTCTTCTCTCAGCATCTGTTTTGCTACCGCTATTTCTTCAGCACACAAGTGTTCTAGGGGTACTGGGGGATCCCAGGACCCCGAGGTGGGTCGCGCAATTTCCTCCCCTGGTCAACTCCTGTTCCTTGGTGGGGAGACTGAATTCATGGTAGACCCGTGGGCGGGTCTCACACTGGCTAAATATACAGTTTTAACGGTTTCAATGTGACCTAACACAGTCTTTGGATCCAGTCTAATTTCTTGTTTCGTAGTATTCATCACCAGTATTGTCACTCGAGTAAACCCACCAGTAGGAATCGTAAGCACAGTCTCACCTTGAACTAGGCATTCCGGAAGTTCTGATGAGTCTTTTGGCATGAACAGTCTTTTCTGAACTTTTCTTACCAGTTCTACCTGGACTCCACACCTCACCCCCACCATTTGGTTTGCAGGAATGATGTTTGGGCGCCAGCCTACCTTGACTTCTTTTAGGTCCATTGTATTCTGTGCTTTCTTTACTCTATGAATCACATTTTCCACCACGACATTGGGTATGGCAAGCAATGTAGCAATTGCATC
This sequence comes from Phyllobates terribilis, assembly GCF_046119375.1. Lineage (NCBI taxonomy): Eukaryota > Metazoa > Chordata > Amphibia > Anura > Dendrobatidae > Phyllobates > Phyllobates terribilis. Next base: position 164,485 of record NW_027363787.1, on the reverse strand, counting down.
CACCACCAGCGTCCCTGACTTGTGTTTCATGATGACCTCACTGATTACATTATAACCCAAGATAGGATTCTCTTCCACGTTCTGATTACTGGTCACGAGAAAAGGTACCAAAAGCTCAATGGTGTTGCTGTTCTTCGTGGCCCTCAGTTGGAAAGTCACTTCCACCCAGCCTATGAAAGGGACTTCGGTCTGGTTGACTGCTTTGCCGTGGAGTTCCACTGGTTCTAAGAGTTTGAAGGCACTTATGTGGCAGGTAGAGCCTTCTCCATTCTTCATTTAAAAGGCTCGCTTGGGCTCCTGTGTCCCACAGTGCTGTTTTCAGGAGTCCATCTAGCTGGCACTATATAAAGCATCTTTCGCCGATTAGGCCGATGATGCTATCTTTACTGACCGAGGAATCCTCCTCCCAGGAGTACATCATTTGACCTCCGCACTGGGCATTAAGTAACTGATGCCCCTGTCTCTCTTGCAGCTGTTGTAGACGGGAACACATTTGGGGATAGTAATGACGCAGCCGTTTTACCTCATACACCGTTCTGGGGTTTGGTGAGATTTGGATTTGCTTCTGGGACCTCCTCCGTGTCATGGATACCAGTCGCCCCGCACTGGCAACCTCCTGTCTTTTAACCCAAAAGACCATGACCATTGGCATTTCTTGGCATAATGTCCTTCCTCACCACATCTTAGACAGTGTACACATACCGTACTCTGATTTGATGAACGGCACGCTTCACAAGCCGGGTATCTTCTGTTTTGGAACCCACTCCTGGGTCTGAGGGATGCAGGTTCTGTTCTGGAATTAATCAACTTTTTCATCTCAATCAACTCAGCTCGCAGTTCTCCTATTACTTCTTCCCAGTCAGCGCTGGCGGTCCTCTCTTTTGTTGGTGCTTTAAGGTTCCCTCTCGGAGGTGGCACTGGAGGGTCTCCATGATTATCTTCAGACTGGCCACTGGGGGTCTCCAACCTCAGCTGACTCATTTTGGTGATTTAGGAGCTAATTTCAAAAAACATCACAGTAAAAGATAATGCCTTATCAACACCAGGTCAGATTACCAAGGCATCGCAGGATGCAGCAAGCCTCCATGATAAAGGCAGGGGCAGCACATGTGCAAAATACTGATGCAGACAGCCACTCACTAACCTACCAATTCATGGAGGGGGTGACTGCGTAGTATTATACATGCACACCGATGGAGTTTGCATAGGGCACCAATCACACAGATATGTGTGATGCACAGTGTCTGGCTTGCAGCCTATTGATGATGCCTATACTATTAGATCAGGGGGGCTGCCGAGCACTATATACGTGCACCCCCACAGGACAGACGCCCCAATTTACCCAGCCAACACTAAAGAGGCCTGGCTGCATCCTGCATAAAAATGTGTAAAAAAGATGAAAAATAGTGTATAAGATCAATACACCACATGAGGTAAGGGTCAATATTTTGGCCAAAATACGCAAGCTCGCAACCCAGCATCAAGGGTCCCCATACTTGCGAGTCCTAACATTAAACATTAAAAATATGCAAACTCCATCGGTGTGCGTGTGCATGTATAATGCTACACAGCCATCCCCTCCATGTAATCTGACCTGGTGTTGGTAAGGAATTATCTTTTACTGTGATATTTTTTGATTTAGGAGCAGAGCCATTCTTTATCTTTTGTTCGCTCTCTGACTCCAATCTAGCTGCCTCATTCATTTGTTCAATTAGGATTTCGTCCAGAATGCCAGGATCTTCTAGGTACTGTTTCAGCTGCGACTTGATGTCTTTGCTGATTAACCCTGTTCCCAATGATCTCAAGAACTTCTTCTGGACTAGTCCAGCATCAAACCTCTCGTCCGCTTCTACATCTCTGGATGCAAACAACAGTCTATTCTTCAGTTCAATTTCTCTGAACAAGAAACTTTGGGGTGATTCATTATTTTTCTGTGAGAGATTAATGAGTCGGTGGAACAATTCTGAAGTACACTCTTCTTTATAGTGCCCATTTAAAATCATCTTCAGCTGTTGCAAGGTCAATTGACTCTTCATTTCTAGCATACTATAGAGGTTCATTCCTGGGCTGATCACTTCACCACCCCCTCAACGATTTCATCTGGCTGGTAGCCTTTCTGTAAGCCTGCATCAATCTGGTGAAACAAGTTCATATAAGACAGTTTCTCTTTCTGTTCACACTCTCCAATCTGTCCCAGGATCTTGAATTCTTTCCTTATGGTGATTTGTGGTGTTAGAGAGGACTGTCTTCCTGATTTATCTAACCCGAGCAGGTTAAAGGTTCTGTCTGAGTCTGTCACCCGTTAAGAGATTTTGGTCGATTTCTGCAGGGCTGTTGTTAGGGTTTTGAGTTGTTCTTTCAATTCCCGTAGTTCAGTCTGCAGACAGAGATTCACGCTTTTGGTAATTGGTGCCGCCCCTCCATCCTCCAACTTCAACCTGGTAAGAAACTGTGTTAGCTCCTGTAGGCATGTCCCCATGATGTCTTCAGCTTCTTTCTCCCCCAGCTCATCCATTTTTGCATTAATGGCAGCTAACTGTTGCCGGCGGTTGTGTGCTTTAGAAATCTGTTCTTCTGACATCTTTATATGCTACTAGCTTTTACCCGCGGCTTCGCTCGCGTGGAATTTGGTCTGCCACATTAAGTTTCGCGACAGATCATTTTAATAGTAAAAAAAAATAATCTTAATAGTAAAAAAAAATAATCATATTTAGTTACTCGTACATCCAAAATTTCAGATGTCTAACTTCAAAACTGACGGATTCCATACAATCTTTGAACCCCTATAATATGAAGAGGGAAACTCTTGAGGGTGGAATTATCAAAATTCCTTTCTTAGTGCTCATTTAAGCTATAATAGAACCTATCTGCAAATTTCAAGATGCTATAAGTTCAGTGGTTTCGGCTGTGCGTTGACCGCTAGGTGTGTCAGTCAATCAGGTTTACAGTTTTATATAATCTTCGCCTGTATGGTGTGTTTATAAAAAGTAGCCCTATGTCCTTCCCCAGGCTTGAAATTATCCATATCAAATTTCATCACAAACGGATTACTAAACACTGATTAATAAACAGGACGGACTGAAGTTACTTGCGTTTAATATTGTTCGTGTTAGTAAAGAATTAGTATGTAATTGGAATAGTGGACATCTGCAGGTAATTTATCTATGTGTTTTTACTGCAATATACTCCTGTAAACTATGTTATTTGATTTCTTTCGTTCAGCGAAAATATGTAGATTTTGCGATTTAGAAACACGTGAGCAAGCTACGTATAGCTGACCGTGGGAAAAACAGGGCGTGCCTAAATGTGTCCCCGCTACCTTCAAAGTTTGCCCTTGCGATTTATTGATGGTCATTGAAAATGCAACTTTAAGTGGGAACTGCAAACGTTTGAAATTAAAGGGTAAGTTATTGGGTATTATTGGGATGCGTGGTATAAGAATATTTTCACCCTTAGCTTCTCCAGTTAAAATTGTGGCCTTTACAATGTGCCTGCCTAGTTCAGTGACTCGCAATCTAGTGCCATTACATAATCTCGGGGCGTCCAAGTTGCGCATTAACAAAACGGGTATACCGAGCTTTAATTCGAGCTTATGAGATGGGACCCCGGATAGCTCCAAACAGTTAAGAAACTCCACGGGGTAGCTCGTACAGTCTTCAGATGACATGACTGTGTCGATGGAGTTGTAGGTTGTTGCATCGCTGGTTACTTGGTCCTAGATAATTTTATTGATTTTCGCAACTGTTTCATTTCTTGGTGCTAGTATAGTTCTTTCACATAGCCAATTTTCATCGTGGATGTTTTGTTGCAAATTTGGAAAAACTTGAGCAATAAGTGCGTCTTCCGAATCCACAACATGACAAAATTGGTTAGTGAATAGAACCATACCTTCTTCGTCAGTTTCGATTCGACCTTCACCGATCTCGAGCAGTTTCTCAGCGTACGCGCCCGACTCTAGATCACTGAATAGCTGGACAAGCATGTTGGTGGTGAGGTGCAGCTTTTCAACTTTGGTCCATAAATATGAGGATTTCAGACATGCGTTAATTTCGTCTGCTGCAGTGCCTCGCTTGATGACAGGCAAAGTTTGCCTAAAGTCCCCAGCCAATAAAACAACCACACCACCCATTATTGTTTGTTTACTGTGTAAGTCTTGTAGACAACGATCAAGAGCTTCGATGGCGCGTTTGCGTGACATTGTGCACTCGTCCCACACGATTAGTTTGCACTGTTGCAACAGGAGGCCACGGGCGCTGCTCTTGCTGATATTACACGATGGGGTTTCTTCGTTCACCAGATTAAGAGGTAATTTAAAGACTGAATGTGCCGTCCGTCCACCACTTAGCAATGTTGCAGCAATTCCAGAGGAAGCCACAGCTAATGCAACGTTATGACTGCTATGAATTTTTGCTAAAAGTAAATTAAGCAAGAAAGTTTTTCCTGTACCACCCGGGGCATCAAGGAAAAAAAGTCCACCTTCACCATTCTCAACTCGTCCTACTATTTTGTGATAAATCTCTCTTTGATCAGGTAGCAAACGTGGCTCAGTTTCGCAAACGTGAGCGTCTAACTGGTTGGTATCATAGCTTAGCTCTTTTATCAACTCGTTCGACAGCTCTCCTCTACGCCGCGGTGAGGGTAGACCAAAATCGGACAATTTCTTTCCAGAAATTATTAATATTTTGTCCTCGATAAGCCCCAACGCCTCATTGAAACAGAGATCATCGTTAACGTGATCCATTCTTTCAAATCTGTGCATGATATCCTCTGATAACGCAGTTTTATACTTGTGCCAGAGTTGTAGAGGATTGGATAAACCGCAAGTGCATATCAATATGGCAAACAGCTCTCTTATTTGCGCCGGGGAGTGACATAGCACGGCCTCTTCTAAGGTGATATCCCAGTGGTTATCATCTTCCAACAACCCCATCTTCTCACACACCTGCCGAAAAGTTGCAAGTTCTTGACCTTCAAATGTTTTTAAATCCGAGAAGTTGGTTGGACCCCTTATTACATTCAGCAGCATACGCAAGCAATAACATTCAAAATTGCTAACGTGCACCGTGTAAATGCGACCTAGAACGTCTCCTGCCTTCACACCTGGCCAGCCATCGACAGGTGTTCCTTGTAAACGACGTTTCCATTGCTTCCGTGCCACATTCCAAGTATAGTAGCGAGGCACGTCAATGTAAAGTAATGTTTTTGCAAACGTATCACTTTGGCACAACAGGAAAAATGCAGTTAGTGTAGTTTTAGGTGGTGCTTCTAATCTCTCTCTAAAATTATTTTCCGTAAAGTAAACCCTCTCGCCATTGGGTAAATGAATCGCGAGATGAGTGACGGTTGGGTGTTTCTCGTGCAGAGGCAGACCTAAGATCCGCCACGCTGCTTCGTTACTACTAACATATCGGCCGGTTCTAAAGGTCTGCACCTCATCTCTTGGGTCAATGTTAACATTCCCTTGCTGGCGGATGTTAAAAATAGCCTGGTCGCTACCCTTATTAACATATTTACAAATATATTTTATCGCCTGTACCGTATTACAGAACTCTACATTTAAATGAGAATTAAAATTTTTTGACAAGAGTGGAGAATATGGGACCACCCAGCTATTGTCCACCAATATTTCCTGTGTTCCTCTACGGGTTTTTATAATCGTCTTGCGTCCACCATTCTCTGGTGCTCTGCGCCTGTCATTGGTTTGAGTATCTTTTAAAAGCTTCCTCGGATATTTTTTGGTACATTTTCCTTCCTTCATGCATGGCGATGAAGAATTGAATGTACCACATGGCCCGTGAATCATATTCTTTGTCACTGTATCATAGAGCTTTTGATCGGTTTCTGGGTTTGGTATCTCAGCACATATGATTTCGTCAATTTGGTTCGGATGCAATTTTTCCTTTAACCACAGCAGTAAGTGCACATGAGGCAAACCTCGCTTTTGCCACTCGATCGAGTACATGAAGCATTGCATATCACCAAATATGTAAACTTTTGTAAGTAGAGCTACCAACCTCTGTACTTTTATTCTAAATACTCGAGCTGTTAAGTCATGTCTGTCTGTTGAATTTTGACCAGCCATAAGCTCTTTGGTGATTTCTGGCCAAGCGGGGTTGCAAGTCATTGTATTAAATAAATCAGGCCTCCCATAATTACGTACGTATGTGAACGCATCTCGTGTGTATTCGTGTAGGTATCTCGGGCTATTTACAAATGATGACGGGAGAATCACCATCTGACCTAAGTTATTTGGATCCAAATCCGCATCATTTCTTATTGCATCTTGCAAGTGAATATAATTTTCTGCGCGCAGTTTTTTTTCATTTAAAGAGATGAACCTTAAGCGCTCACTTTCCATCTTTACATACATGTCGACCAGAAACTGATGAAGTAGGAGCCTACACTTAAGCATCAAATTAAAATCGCTGCGACGGACCTTCAAGTGAAAGGCATAAAAATCTTTGCAGGACACCTTTTTGCTTGGCATTGCTTGTTTGGTAATTGGATTTATCTGAGGAATATCAATGCTGTACCCCTCTTGTCCTTTCCAAAAAATTATTGGGTACTCGAGAGCGTCATAGAATCTATGTGTATTGGGAACCCTAGTGAGCATGCCATCGCGCGGCTGCACAACGATGTCCCGAGACATAGTTTGTTCGCTACTAACTATTACAGCAGCTATTTCATTTGTAGTAGGGGCATTGAATCATCTCTCATGTTGACCACGTGGTACACGGTCTGGGTGAATCACTACTTTGAAATGATCGTCATTGATCATTCTGTCTCTATCCGTTTTAAATTCATGCACAAAATGTTGTGGTCGTGAAGTACTCGTTGTAATTTTTTAACTATGTTTCTATCTACGCTTTGCACGCACTCAGTACGCCTGTTGATTTGTTCTTCTTCGTCACCTATGAAATAAACTTGTAAAAATTGTGGTTGCGAAATGGACGTAGGAATTAAAGAACCGATACGGTGGTATACTTGTCCTTGTATTGTAAAGGTCGGGCAAAACCCTGGCATTAAGACAATTTGATCTGCTCCAAAAGACGTCATATGAAAGCACATGTTGTATTTTCTTATATTATTTAGAAAAAGGCGAGATTCATCAGTTTCATTAGAGAAAAGCTCTTTTAAAGGTTGAACTGGCTCGTCTATATAAGGAAGAGCTACTTTCCCGCCCAAACAACACATACCTGCTGCTTCCTCTTTCCACTTAAGAGCTCCGCAATATTTGCAATCTATGGTCATTGCTTCTATTTTTATAAGCTTGTGAGTTTCATAATCAAGAGTCTCGTCATACTCAAATGCTGCTTTATTAAACAATATCCATGTATTTCTTGTAAATGTTTGACGTCGCTGTGCTGCCCTTTCAGCAACAGTGCGTCTGCGTGATTCGGCCATTTCATAAGTTTCAGTGGCTCTTTGGGACGCCATGTAAGTCGCTTGCTGTTGACGTCGAGCTTGGGACTGTTCTGGAGTTTCAGCAGCCCGTTGAGACGCCAGATACTCCGCATGCTGTTCACGTCGGGCTTGGGACTATTCTTGAGTTTCAGCAGCCCGTTGAGATGCCAAAAACTCCGCATTCCGTTCACGTCGGGCTTGGGATTGTTCTGGAGTCTCTGCAGCTCTATGTGCCGCACAACGCACCGCCTGCTCAAGCCTTCGTTGCTCGGCTTGTTGAGACGTCTCATCACGTCTAATTATTTTCATAGCTCGGGCTTTATTAGAGCTTTGCGAAATGTTAGACTTACGCTTTCGCGGCATTTTTATAAGTACTAATTACAAAATAGGTACTTAGTAAAGTTCAAACAAAATACTAAAACAATCTAATTAGTTATATTACGATCGCTGTACAGACGATATCAGTTGTATATGACTGGTCTATGAGGAGCAGCTGTGGCGCGGTTACCCATAGCAACCATTCCCAGTGCTCTGTGGGAGCTGAGAGCAGCCTGCTGGTGGTGTGGGTGACATGCTGCACTGCACACACACAGGGCTGTGCTGCACACAGGAGGGGAGGACACCATTTGTGTAGCGCTGCTGCCGGTGCTGTCAGGCTGCAGTGTGTGCATCCTCCATGGAGCCGCGCTCAGGTTACTGCCCCTCCCCGTGTGTGAGTCACTTCCCCTCCGCCCAGGTGAGGCGCTCGGAACTTTCCCGGCTGCAGCAGCTGGCGCAGGTGAGCGCATGTTTTATTATACGGTGTTATGTGGAGGGACAATGGCGGCGGGGACCCCCTGTGTGAGGACAATGACGGCCCGGTGCCCCCGGGCAACCTGCAGGAGGAAGCCTCACACTCCCCCCGGGCTGTGGGCGCGGGCAGGCCGTGCTGGGACGTGTAGTTCCCTAGTAACCTGTTCCTGACATATGGGCTGTTTTCTGTGTTTTTTTATTTTTTTTTAAGTCTGAGAAAATGTCATAAATTATCCTTCTCCCTTCAGCTGTTTCCAGAGTGTAATGTATCAGGGTGAGCTCATGACTGACAGCTAGGAAATGTCAGTCCCTGGGGGTCGTGTGTGAACCCCCTGTGCCACACTTGAACCTGGCCACGGTATATGATAACCCCTGTATTCTGACTGTGGACAGGCGGCAACTGTGACCTCACTATACAATGATCCACTATGGGCAAATTATTGTATTATCAATCTCTTCTGACTGCTGTAAATCAGCCATTTAAATATCACCTGTGTATGTGTGTATATAAGAGAGCTCTCAGAGGCCAGATTTTTTTCCGACTTAATTGACATGTATCGTTATATTACGACCAAAATTACATAAAATCATTACAAATTGTAGCCTATATGTTATTCCGATGTATAATCTATATTACTGTAAAGTTTCATGCAAATCCGTCCAGTAGTTTTTTCGTGAAAGAGTAACAAACATAAATACTGACAAACTTTCGCATTTATAATATTAGTAGGATATATATATATATATATATAAGTGTTTGTGTGCGTGTGGAGCTGCATGAGTATATAAGAGAGCTGTTGGTGTATGTAAGAAAGCTGTGTACAAGTATGAAGCATAACAGTGAGTGTATGTAACAGATGTGTGAGTGCATACTTCAAAGCTGTATAAAAGCTATATGTTTCAGAACTGTGTTTGTGTATGGAGGAGAGTTGTGTGTGTATTTAGGAAAACTGCGTGTGTGATAGTAGTAGAGTTGTGTGTATGCAGGAGAGATGTATGTGTATGCAGGAGAGATGTGTGTATGTAGGAAAGAGGGTGGAAACTTATCAATGCTATAGGACCTATGCAAGAACCTAACATGATCAAATTTGACTTATGACAATACAGCTTTAAAAAATGCATTGGCATCAATTGTACCGATCATCTACTTTCAATGAATTATCAGCAAATTGGTGAAGTACACCTATTAAAAAAAAAATAACAGCCTCCTCCATATCCCCTCTAGCTGTCCTGTCCATCACCAAGATAGGTGCATTTTCTGCCATTTTAGGTAGAAGTAATGTTCAACCAATTTGCTTCTAATTTAGACAAAGTAGCAGGAAGGTTTATCAAACAAACTCTACATATGAGCTCTATCTATTTTACATTACATGTAATGTGTATTCACAAAATGTCCATTTTCTATATGTGTGAACTTCAAATCTTTTTTTTTAGTAAGTTTTAGTGCATGATGAGGTGGTGTTTACCTATAGGATCCACCATCTCTTGGACTGGGCACCATTGATGGTATTTATTGGGCCTCACATTCTTAAGTAAATCTCAATATTGCTTCAAAAATGTAGTTTTGCATATACAGTTTACAGACAGAATGTTAACACATTAAGCAAGAGTGTGACAACTTATCAGTGCTAAATGTGCCATAAAAAAAACCCAGCATGGTAAAATTCTTAACTTTGACAAGTGACAACATACCTGGCAAAATGCATTGTAAACCAAATGTAATTTTTAGCTGCAGTATATTTTAGACAATCAAAATGATGCTAAAATGTGTGTGTTTCTGACAGTCTAGAGGCAGCTTATTCTGATGGAGGAAAACGCTGACAGCATCCTTCCTGATCACTGAAAGAACTGTTCTCCTTTCTCCTGCCCCACACTGATCTATCTGATCGGTGCAGTGCAGGAGAGAAAGACACCAGGACTTGCATGGATGTTGCGCATCCTGTGTAGCTGAAAAAACTTCTGCAAGACTAGCCCTTGGACCTCTTTATGAAAAGAAGAACGACACTCCTGATATGTGAGGTGGCATGGATAGGGTCCCAATCAAACAAAGTTGTTGATTAGCCATTGAACCTTTCAGGTCATGTGATCAGTCACATTCCTGGAAGGAATTTCAAGATGTGGTAATGTATACGATGGATGAGTGTACATATATATATATATATATATATATGTGTTTGTGTGTGTGGAGCTGCATGAGTATATAAGAGAGCTGTTGGTGTATGTAAGAAAGCTGTGTATAAGTATGTAGCAAAACAGTGCGTGTATGTAACAGAGGTGTGAGTGCATACTTCAAAGCTGTAGAAAAGCTATATGTGTTAGAACTGTGTTTGTGTATGGAGGAGAGTTGTGTGTGTATTTCGGAAAATTGCGTGTGTGATAGTAGTAGAGTTGTGTGTATGCAGGAGAGATGTGTGTATGTAGGAAAGAGGGTGGAAACTTATCAATGCTATAGGACCTATGCAAGAACCTAACATGATCAAATTTGACTCCTGACAATACAGCTTTAAAAAATGCATTGGCAGCAATTGTACCGATCATCTACTTTCAATGAATTATCAGCAAATTGGTGAAAGTACACCTATTAAAAAAAAAATAACAGCCTCCTCCATATCCCCTCTAGCTGTCCTATCCATCACCAAGATAGGTGCGTTTTCTGCCATTTTAGGTAGAAGTAATGTTCAACCAATTTGCTTCTAATTTAGACAAAGTAGTAGGAAAGTTTATCAAACAAACTCTACATATGAGCTCTATCTATTTTACAATACGTGTAATATGTATTCACAAAATGTCCATTTTCTATATGTGTGAACTTCACATCTTTTTTTTTTTTAGTAAGTTTTAGTGCATGATGAGGTGGTGTTTACCTATAGGATCCACCATCTCTTGGACTGGGCACCATTGATGGTATTTATTGGGCCCCACGTTCTTAAGTAAATCTCAATATTGCTTCAAAAAGGTAGCTATGCATATACAGTTTACAGACAGAATGTTAACATATTAAGCAAGAGTGTGACAACTTATCAGTGCTAAATGTGCCATAAAAAAACCCAGCATGTAAAATTCTTAGCTTTGACAAGTGACAACATATCTGGCAAAATGCATTGTAAACCAAATGTAATTTTTAGCTGCAGTAAATTTTAGACAATTAAAATGATGTTAAAATGTGTGTGTTTCTTACAGTCTAGAGGCTGCTTATTCTGATGGAGGAAAACACTGACAGCATCCTTCATGATCACTGAAAGAACTGTTCTCCTTTCTCCTGCCCCACACTGATCTATCTGATCGGTGCAGTGCAGGGGAGAAAGTCACCAGGACTTGCACGGATGTTGCGCATCCTGTGTAGCTGAAAAAACTTCTGCAAGACTAGCCCTTGGACCTCTTTATGAAAAGAAGAACGACACTCCTGATATGTGAGGTGGCATGGATAGGGTCCCAATCAAACAAAGTTGTTGATTAACCATTGAACCTTTCAGGTCATGTGATCAGTCACATTCCTGGAAGGAATTTCAAGATGTGGTAATGTATACGATGGATGAGTGTACATATATATATATATATATATATATATATATATAAGTGTTTGTGTGTGTGGAGCTGCATGAGTATATAAGAGAGCTGTTGGTGTATGTAAGAAAGCTGTGTACAAGTATGTAGCAAAACAGTGCGTGTATGTAACAGAGGTGTGAGTGCATACTTCAAAGCTGTAGAAAAGCTATATGTGTTAGAACTGTGTTTGTGTATGGAGGAGAGTTGTGTGTGTATTTCGGAAAATTGCGTGTGTGATAGTAGTAGAGTTGTGTGTATGCAGGAGAGATGTGTGTATGTAGGAAAGAGAGTGGAAACTTATCAATGCTATAGGACCTATGCAAGAACCTAACATGATCAAATTTGACTCATGACAATACAGCTTTAAAAAATGCATTGGCAGCAATTGTACCGATCATCTACTTTCAATGAATTATCAGCAAATTGGTGAAAGTACACCTATTAAAAAAAAAATAACAGCCTCCTCCATATCCCCTCTAGCTGTCCTGTCCATCACCAAGATAGGTGCGTTTTCTGCCATTTTAGGTAGAAGTAATGTTCAACCAATTTGCTTCTAATTTAGACAAAGTAGTAGGAAAGTTTATCAAACAAACTCTACATATGAGCTCTATCTATTTTACATTACGTGTAATATGTATTCACAAAATGTCCATCTTCTATATGTGTGAACTTCACATCTTTTTTTTTTTTAGTAAGTTTTAGTGCATGATGAGGTGGTGTTTACCTATAGGATCCACCATCTCTTGGACTGGGCACCATTGATGGTATTTATTGGGCCCCACGTTCTTAAGTAAATCTCAATATTGCTTCAAAAAGGTAGCTATGCATATACAGTTTACAGACAGAATGTTAACATATTAAGCAAGAGTGTGACAACTTATCAGTGCTAAATGTGCCATAAAAAAACCCAGCATGTAAAATTCTTAGCTTTGACAAGTGACAACATATCTGGCAAAATGCATTGTAAACCAAATGTAATTTTTAGCTGCAGTAAATTTTAGACAATCAAAATGATGTTAAAATGTGTGTGTTTCTTACAGTCTAGAGGCTGCTTATTCTGATGGAGGAAAACACTGACAGCATCCTTCATGATCACTGAAAGAACTGTTCTCCTTTCTCCTGCCCCACACTGATCTATCTGATCGGTGCAGTGCAGGGGAGAAAGTCACCAGGACTTGCACGGATGTTGCGCATCCTGTGTAGCTGAAAAAACTTCTGCAAGACTAGCCCTTGGACCTCTTTATGAAAAGAAGAACGACACTCCTGATATGTGAGGTGGCATGGATAGGGTCCCAATCAAACAAAGTTGTTGATTAGCCATTGAACCTTTCAGGTCATGTGATCAGTCACATTCCTGGAAGGAATTTCAAGATGTGGTAATGTATACGATGGATGAGTGTACATATATATATATATATATAAGTATTTGTGTGTGTGGAGCTGCATGAGTATATAAGAGAGCTGTTGGTGTATGGTATGTAAGAAAGCTGTGTACAAGTATGTAGCAAAACAGTGCGTGTATGTAACAGAGGTGTGAGTGCATACTTCAAAGCTGTAGAAAAGCTATATGTGTTAGAACTGTGTTTGTGTATGGAGGAGAGTTGTGTGTGTATTTCGGAAAATTGCGTGTGTGATAGTAGTAGAGTTGTGTGTATGCAGGAGAGATGTGTGTATGTAGGAAAGAGGGTGGAAACTTATCAATGCTATAGGACCTATGCAAGAACCTAACATGATCAAATTTGACTCATGACAATACAGCTTTAAAAAATGCATTGGCAGCAATTGTACCGATCATCTACTTTCAATGAATTATCAGCAAATTGGTGAAAGTACACCTATTAAAAAAAAAATAACAGCCTCCTCCATATCCCCTCTAGCTGTCCTGTCCATCACCAAGATAGGTGCGTTTTCTGCCATTTTAGGTAGAAGTAATGTTCAACCAATTTGCTTCTAATTTAGACAAAGTAGTAGGAAAGTTTATCAAACAAACTCTACATATGAGCTCTATCTATTTTACAATACGTGTAATATGTATTCACAAAATGTCCATCTTCTATATGTGTGAACTTCACATCTTTTTTTTTTTTAGTAAGTTTTAGTGCATGATGAGGTGGTGTTTACCTATAGGATCCACCATCTCTTGGACTGGGCACCATTGATGGTATTTATTGGGCCCCACGTTCTTAAGTAAATCTCAATATTGCTTCAAAAAGGTAGCTATGCATATACAGTTTACAGACAGAATGTTAACATATTAAGCAAGAGTGTGACAACTTATCAGTGCTAAATGTGCCATAAAAAAAGCCAGCATGTAAAATTCTTAGCTTTGACAAGTGACAACATATCTGGCAAAATGCATTGTAAACCAAATGTAATTTTTAGCTGCAGTAAATTTTAGACAATCAAAATGATGTTAAAATGTGTGTGTTTCTTACAGTCTAGAGGCTGCTTATTCTGATGGAGGAAAACACTGACAGCATCCTTCATGATCACTGAAAGAACTGTTCTCCTTTCTCCTGCCCCACACTGATCTATCTGATCGGTGCAGTGCAGGGGAGAAAGTCACCAGGACTTGCACGGATGTTGCGCATCCTGTGTAGCTGAAAAAACTTCTGCAAGACTAGCCCTTGGACCTCTTTATGAAAAGAAGAACGACACTCCTGATATGTGAGGTGGCATGGATAGGGTCCCAATCAAACAAAGTTGTTGATTAGCCATTGAACCTTTCAGGTCATGTGATCAGTCACATTCCTGGAAGGAATTTCAAGATGTGGTAATGTATACGATGGATGAGTGTACATATATATATATATATATATAAGTATTTGTGTGTGTGGAGCTGCATGAGTATATAAGAGAGCTGTTGGTGTATGGTATGTAAGAAAGCTGTGTACAAGTATGTAGCAAAACAGTGCGTGTATGTAACAGAGGTGTGAGTGCATACTTCAAAGCTGTAGAAAAGCTATATGTGTTAGAACTGTGTTTGTGTATGGAGGAGAGTTGTGTGTGTATTTCGGAAAATTGCGTGTGTGATAGTAGTAGAGTTGTGTGTATGCAGGAGAGATGTGTGTATGTAGGAAAGAGGGTGGAAACTTATCAATGCTATAGGACCTATGCAAGAACCTAACATGATCAAATTTGACTCATGACAATACAGCTTTAAAAAATGCATTGGCAGCAATTGTACCGATCATCTACTTTCAATGAATTATCAGCAAATTGGTGAAAGTACACCTATTAAAAAAAAAATAACAGCCTCCTCCATATCCCCTCTAGCTGTCCTGTCCATCACCAAGATAGGTGCGTTTTCTGCCATTTTAGGTAGAAGTAATGTTCAACCAATTTGCTTCTAATTTAGACAAAGTAGTAGGAAAGTTTATCAAACAAACTCTACATATGAGCTCTATCTATTTTACAATACGTGTAATATGTATTCACAAAATGTCCATTTTCTATATGTGTGAACTTCACATCTTTTTTTTTTTTAGTAAGTTTTAGTGCATGATGAGGTGGTGTTTACCTATAGGATCCATCATCTCTTGGACTGGGCACCATTGATGGTATTTATTGGGCCCCACGTTCTTAAGTAAATCTCAATATTGCTTCAAAAAGGTAGCTATGCATATACAGTTTACAGACAGAATGTTAACATATTAAGCAAGAGTGTGACAACTTATCAGTGCTAAATGTGCCATAAAAAAACCCAGCATGTAAAATTCTTAGCTTTGACAAGTGACAACATATCTGGCAAAATGCATTGTAAACCAAATGTAATTTTTAGCTGCAGTAAATTTTAGACAATTAAAATGATGTTAAATGTGTGTGTTTCTTACAGTCTAGAGGCTGCTTATTCTGATGGAGGAAAACACTGACAGCATCCTTCATGATCACTGAAAGAACTGTTCTCCTTTCTCCTGCCCCACACTGATCTATCTGATCGGTGCAGTGCAGGGGAGAAAGTCACCAGGACTTGCACGGATGTTGCGCATCCTGTGTAGCTGAAAAAACTTCTGCAAGACTAGCCCTTGGACCTCTTTATGAAAAGAAGAACGACACTCCTGATATGTGAGGTGGCATGGATAGGGTCCCAATCAAACAAAGTTGTTGATTAACCATTGAACCTTTCAGGTCATGTGATCAGTCACATTCCTGGAAGGAATTTCAAGATGTGGTAATGTATACGATGGATGAGTGTACATATATATATATATATATATAAGTGTTTGTGTGTGTGGAGCTGCATGAGTATATAAGAGAGCTGTTGGTGTATGTAAGAAAGCTGTGTACAAGTATGTAGCAAAACAGTGCGTGTATGTAACAGAGGTGTGAGTGCATACTTCAAAGCTGTAGAAAAGCTATATGTGTTAGAACTGTGTTTGTGTATGGAGGAGAGTTGTGTGTGTATTTCGGAAAATTGCGTGTGTGATAGTAGTAGAGTTGTGTGTATGCAGGAGAGATGTGTGTATGTAGGAAAGAGGGTGGAAACTTATCAATGCTATAGGACCTATGCAAGAACCTAACATGATCAAATTTGACTCATGACAATACAGCTTTAAAAAATGCATTGGCAGCAATTGTACCGATCATCTACTTTCAATGAATTATCAGCAAATTGGTGAAAGTACACCTATTAAAAAAAAAATAACAGCCTCCTCCATATCCCCTCTAGCTGTCCTGTCCATCACCAAGATAGGTGCGTTTTCTGCCATTTTAGGTAGAAGTAATGTTCAACCAATTTGCTTCTAATTTAGACAAAGTAGTAGGAAAGTTTATCAAACAAACTCTACATATGAGCTCTATCTATTTTACAATACGTGTAATATGTATTCACAAAATGTCCATCTTCTATATGTGTGAACTTCACATCTTTTTTTTTTTTAGTAAGTTTTAGTGCATGATGAGGTGGTGTTTACCTATAGGATCCACCATCTCTTGGACTGGGCACCATTGATGGTATTTATTGGGCCCCACGTTCTTAAGTAAATCTCAATATTGCTTCAAAAAGGTAGCTATGCATATACAGTTTACAGACAGAATGTTAACATATTAAGCAAGAGTGTGACAACTTATCAGTGCTAAATGTGCCATAAAAAAAGCCAGCATGTAAAATTCTTAGCTTTGACAAGTGACAACATATCTGGCAAAATGCATTGTAAACCAAATGTAATTTTTAGCTGCAGTAAATTTTAGACAATCAAAATGATGTTAAAATGTGTGTGTTTCTTACAGTCTAGAGGCTGCTTATTCTGATGGAGGAAAACACTGACAGCATCCTTCATGATCACTGAAAGAACTGTTCTCCTTTCTCCTGCCCCACACTGATCTATCTGATCGGTGCAGTGCAGGGGAGAAAGTCACCAGGACTTGCACGGATGTTGCGCATCCTGTGTAGCTGAAAAAACTTCTGCAAGACTAGCCCTTGGACCTCTTTATGAAAAGAAGAACGACACTCCTGATATGTGAGGTGGCATGGATAGGGTCCCAATCAAACAAAGTTGTTGATTAGCCATTGAACCTTTCAGGTCATGTGATCAGTCACATTCCTGGAAGGAATTTCAAGATGTGGTAATGTATACGATGGATGAGTGTACATATATATATATATATATAAGTGTTTGTGTGTGTGGAGCTGCATGAGTATATAAGAGAGCTGTTGGTGTATGGTATGTAAGAAAGCTGTGTACAAGTATGTAGCAAAACAGTGCGTGTATGTAACAGAGGTGTGAGTGCATACTTCAAAGCTGTAGAAAAGCTATATGTGTTAGAACTGTGTTTGTGTATGGAGGAGAGTTGTGTGTGTATTTCGGAAAATTGCGTGTGTGATAGTAGTAGAGTTGTGTGTATGCAGGAGAGATGTGTGTATGTAGGAAAGAGGGTGGAAACTTATCAATGCTATAGGACCTATGCAAGAACCTAACATGATCAAATTTGACTCATGACAATACAGCTTTAAAAAATGCATTGGCAGCAATTGTACCGATCATCTACTTTCAATGAATTATCAGCAAATTGGTGAAAGTACACCTATTAAAAAAAAAATAACAGCCTCCTCCATATCCCCTCTAGCTGTCCTGTCCATCACCAAGATAGGTGCGTTTTCTGCCATTTTAGGTAGAAGTAATGTTCAACCAATTTGCTTCTAATTTAGACAAAGTAGTAGGAAAGTTTATCAAACAAACTCTACATATGAGCTCTATCTATTTTACAATACGTGTAATATGTATTCACAAAATGTCCATTTTCTATATGTGTGAACTTCACATCTTTTTTTTTTTTAGTAAGTTTTAGTGCATGATGAGGTGGTGTTTACCTATAGGATCCACCATCTCTTGGACTGGGCACCATTGATGGTATTTATTGGGCCCCACGTTCTTAAGTAAATCTCAATATTGCTTCAAAAAGGTAGCTATGCATATACAGTTTACAGACAGAATGTTAACATATTAAGCAAGAGTGTGACAACTTATCAGTGCTAAATGTGCCATAAAATAAGCCAGCATGTAAAATTCTTAGCTTTGACAAGTGACAACATATCTGGCAAAATGCATTGTAAACCAAATGTAATTTTTAGCTGCAGTAAATTTTAGACAATCAAAATGATGTTAAAATGTGTGTGTTTCTTACAGTCTAGAGGCTGCTTATTCTGATGGAGGAAAACACTGACAGCATCCTTCATGATCACTGAAAGAACTGTTCTCCTTTCTCCTGCCCCACACTGATCTATCTGATCGGTGCAGTGCAGGGGAGAAAGTCACCAGGACTTGCACGGATGTTGCGCATCCTGTGTAGCTGAAAAAACTTCTGCAAGACTAGCCCTTGGACCTCTTTATGAAAAGAAGAACGACACTCCTGATATGTGAGGTGGCATGGATAGGGTCCCAATCAAACAAAGTTGTTGATTAGCCATTGAACCTTTCAGGTCATGTGATCAGTCACATTCCTGGAAGGAATTTCAAGATGTGGTAATGTATACGATGGATGAGTGTACATATATATATATATATATAAGTGTTTGTGTGTGTGGAGCTGCATGAGTATATAAGAGAGCTGTTGGTGTATGGTATGTAAGAAAGCTGTGTACAAGTATGTAGCAAAACAGTGCGTGTATGTAACAGAGGTGTGAGTGCATACTTCAAAGCTGTAGAAAAGCTATATGTGTTAGAACTGTGTTTGTGTATGGAGGAGAGTTGTGTGTGTATTTCGGAAAATTGCGTGTGTGATAGTAGTAGAGTTGTGTGTATGCAGGAGAGATGTGTGTATGTAGGAAAGAGGGTGGAAACTTATCAATGCTATAGGACCTATGCAAGAACCTAACATGATCAAATTTGACTCATGACAATACAGCTTTAAAAAATGCATTGGCAGCAATTGTACCGATCATCTACTTTCAATGAATTATCAGTAAATTGGTGAAAGTACACCTATTAAAAAAAAAATAACAGCCTCCTCCATATCCCCTCTAGCTGTCCTGTCCATCACCAAGATAGGTGCGTTTTCTGCCATTTTAGGTAGAAGTAATGTTCAACCAATTTGCTTCTAATTTAGACAAAGTAGTAGGAAAGTTTATCAAACAAACTCTACATATGAGCTCTATCTATTTTACAATACGTGTAATATGTATTCACAAAATGTCCATTTTCTATATGTGTGAACTTCACATCTTTTTTTTTTTTAGTAAGTTTTAGTGCATGATGAGGTGGTGTTTACCTATAGGATCCACCATCTCTTGGACTGGGCACCATTGATGGTATTTATTGGGCCCCACGTTCTTAAGTAAATCTCAATATTGCTTCAAAAAGGTAGCTATGCATATACAGTTTACAGACAGAATGTTAACATATTAAGCAAGAGTGTGACAACTTATCAGTGCTAAATGTGCCATAAAAAAAGCCAGCATGTAAAATTCTTAGCTTTGACAAGTGACAACATATCTGGCAAAATGCATTGTAAACCAAATGTAATTTTTAGCTGCAGTAAATTTTAGACAATCAAAATGATGTTAAAATGTGTGTGTTTCTTACAGTCTAGAGGCTGCTTATTCTGATGGAGGAAAACACTGACAGCATCCTTCATGATCACTGAAAGAACTGTTCTCCTTTCTCCTGCCCCACACTGATCTATCTGATCGGTGCAGTGCAGGGGAGAAAGTCACCAGGACTTGCACGGATGTTGCGCATCCTGTGTAGCTGAAAAAACTTCTGCAAGACTAGCCCTTGGACCTCTTTATGAAAAGAAGAACGACACTCCTGATATGTGAGGTGGCATGGATAGGGTCCCAATCAAACAAAGTTGTTGATTAGCCATTGAACCTTTCAGGTCATGTGATCAGTCACATTCCTGGAAGGAATTTCAAGATGTGGTAATGTATACGATGGATGAGTGTACATATATATATATATATAAGTGTTTGTGTGTGTGGAGCTGCATGAGTATATAAGAGAGCTGTTGGTGTATGGTATGTAAGAAAGCTGTGTACAAGTATGTAGCAAAACAGTGCGTGTATGTAACAGAGGTGTGAGTGCATACTTCAAAGCTGTAGAAAAGCTATATGTGTTAGAACTGTGTTTGTGTATGGAGGAGAGTTGTGTGTGTATTTCGGAAAATTGCGTGTGTGATAGTAGTAGAGTTGTGTGTATGCAGGAGAGATGTGTGTATGTAGGAAAGAGGGTGGAAACTTATCAATGCTATAGGACCTATGCAAGAACCTAACATGATCAAATTTGACTCATGACAATACAGCTTTAAAAAATGCATTGGCAGCAATTGTACCGATCATCTACTTTCAATGAATTATCAGCAAATTGGTGAAAGTACACCTATTAAAAAAAAAATAACAGCCTCCTCCATATCCCCTCTAGCTGTCCTGTCCATCACCAAGATAGGTGCGTTTTCTGCCATTTTAGGTAGAAGTAATGTTCAACCAATTTGCTTCTAATTTAGACAAAGTAGTAGGAAAGTTTATCAAACAAACTCTACATATGAGCTCTATCTATTTTACAATACGTGTAATATGTATTCACAAAATGTCCATTTTCTATATGTGTGAACTTCACATCTTTTTTTTTTTTAGTAAGTTTTAGTGCATGATGAGGTGGTGTTTACCTATAGGATCCACCATCTCTTGGACTGGGCACCATTGATGGTATTTATTGGGCCCCACGTTCTTAAGTAAATCTCAATATTGCTTCAAAAAGGTAGCTATGCATATACAGTTTACAGACAGAATGTTAACATATTAAGCAAGAGTGTGACAACTTATCAGTGCTAAATGTGCCATAAAAAAAGCCAGCATGTAAAATTCTTAGCTTTGACAAGTGACAACATATCTGGCAAAATGCATTGTAAACCAAATGTAATTTTTAGCTGCAGTAAATTTTAGACAATCAAAATGATGTTAAAATGTGTGTGTTTCTTACAGTCTAGAGGCTGCTTATTCTGATGGAGGAAAACACTGACAGCATCCTTCATGATCACTGAAAGAACTGTTCTCCTTTCTCCTGCCCCACACTGATCTATCTGATCGGTGCAGTGCAGGGGAGAAAGTCACCAGGACTTGCACGGATGTTGCGCATCCTGTGTAGCTGAAAAAACTTCTGCAAGACTAGCCCTTGGACCTCTTTATGAAAAGAAGAACGACACTCCTGATATGTGAGGTGGCATGGATAGGGTCCCAATCAAACAAAGTTGTTGATTAGCCATTGAACCTTTCAGGTCATGTGATCAGTCACATTCCTGGAAGGAATTTCAAGATGTGGTAATGTATACGATGGATGAGTGTACATATATATATATATATATAAGTGTTTGTGTGTGTGGAGCTGCATGAGTATATAAGAGAGCTGTTGGTGTATGGTATGTAAGAAAGCTGTGTACAAGTATGTAGCAAAACAGTGCGTGTATGTAACAGAGGTGTGAGTGCATACTTCAAAGCTGTAGAAAAGCTATATGTGTTAGAACTGTGTTTGTGTATGGAGGAGAGTTGTGTGTGTATTTCGGAAAATTGCGTGTGTGATAGTAGTAGAGTTGTGTGTATGCAGGAGAGATGTGTGTATGTAGGAAAGAGGGTGGAAACTTATCAATGCTATAGGACCTATGCAAGAACCTAACATGATCAAATTTGACTCATGACAATACAGCTTTAAAAAATGCATTGGCAGCAATTGTACCGATCATCTACTTTCAATGAATTATCAGCAAATTGGTGAAAGTACACCTATTAAAAAAAAAATAACAGCCTCCTCCATATCCCCTCTAGCTGTCCTGTCCATCACCAAGATAGGTGCGTTTTCTGCCATTTTAGGTAGAAGTAATGTTCAACCAATTTGCTTCTAATTTAGACAAAGTAGTAGGAAAGTTTATCAAACAAACTCTACATATGAGCTCTATCTATTTTACAATACGTGTAATATGTATTCACAAAATGTCCATTTTCTATATGTGTGAACTTCACATCTTTTTTTTTTTTAGTAAGTTTTAGTGCATGATGAGGTGGTGTTTACCTATAGGATCCACCATCTCTTGGACTGGGCACCATTGATGGTATTTATTGGGCCCCACGTTCTTAAGTAAATCTCAATATTGCTTCAAAAAGGTAGCTATGCATATACAGTTTACAGACAGAATGTTAACATATTAAGCAAGAGTGTGACAACTTATCAGTGCTAAATGTGCCATAAAAAAAGCCAGCATGTAAAATTCTTAGCTTTGACAAGTGACAACATATCTGGCAAAATGCATTGTAAACCAAATGTAATTTTTAGCTGCAGTAAATTTTAGACAATCAAAATGATGTTAAAATGTGTGTGTTTCTTACAGTCTAGAGGCTGCTTATTCTGATGGAGGAAAACACTGACAGCATCCTTCATGATCACTGAAAGAACTGTTCTCCTTTCTCCTGCCCCACACTGATCTATCTGATCGGTGCAGTGCAGGGGAGAAAGTCACCAGGACTTGCACGGATGTTGCGCATCCTGTGTAGCTGAAAAAACTTCTGCAAGACTAGCCCTTGGACCTCTTTATGAAAAGAAGAACGACACTCCTGATATGTGAGGTGGCATGGATAGGGTCCCAATCAAACAAAGTTGTTGATTAGCCATTGAACCTTTCAGGTCATGTGATCAGTCACATTCCTGGAAGGAATTTCAAGATGTGGTAATGTATACGATGGATGAGTGTACATATATATATATATATATAAGTGTTTGTGTGTGTGGAGCTGCATGAGTATATAAGAGAGCTGTTGGTGTATGGTATGTAAGAAAGCTGTGTACAAGTATGTAGCAAAACAGTGCGTGTATGTAACAGAGGTGTGAGTGCATACTTCAAAGCTGTAGAAAAGCTATATGTGTTAGAACTGTGTTTGTGTATGGAGGAGAGTTGTGTGTGTATTTCGGAAAATTGCGTGTGTGATAGTAGTAGAGTTGTGTGTATGCAGGAGAGATGTGTGTATGTAGGAAAGAGGGTGGAAACTTATCAATGCTATAGGACCTATGCAAGAACCTAACATGATCAAATTTGACTCATGACAATACAGCTTTAAAAAATGCATTGGCAGCAATTGTACCGATCATCTACTTTCAATGAATTATCAGCAAATTGGTGAAAGTACACCTATTAAAAAAAAAATAACAGCCTCCTCCATATCCCCTCTAGCTGTCCTGTCCATCACCAAGATAGGTGCGTTTTCTGCCATTTTAGGTAGAAGTAATGTTCAACCAATTTGCTTCTAATTTAGACAAAGTAGTAGGAAAGTTTATCAAACAAACTCTACATATGAGCTCTATCTATTTTACAATACGTGTAATATGTATTCACAAAATGTCCATTTTCTATATGTGTGAACTTCACATCTTTTTTTTTTTTTAGTAAGTTTTAGTGCATGATGAGGTGGTGTTTACCTATAGGATCCACCATCTCTTGGACTGGGCACCATTGATGGTATTTATTGGGCCCCACGTTCTTAAGTAAATCTCAATATTGCTTCAAAAAGGTAGCTATGCATATACAGTTTACAGACAGAATGTTAACATATTAAGCAAGAGTGTGACAACTTATCAGTGCTAAATGTGCCATAAAAAAACCCAGCATGTAATATTCTTAGCTTTGACAAGTGACAACATATCTGGCAAAATGCATTGTAAACCAAATGTAATTTTTAGCTGCAGTAAATTTTAGACAATCAAAATGATGTTAAAATGTGTGTGTTTCTTACAGTCTAGAGGCTGCTTATTCTGATGGAGGAAAACACTGACAGCATCCTTCATGATCACTG
This sequence comes from Phyllobates terribilis, assembly GCF_046119375.1. Lineage (NCBI taxonomy): Eukaryota > Metazoa > Chordata > Amphibia > Anura > Dendrobatidae > Phyllobates > Phyllobates terribilis. Next base: position 140,472 of record NW_027363787.1, on the reverse strand, counting down.
AAAGAACTGTTCTCCTTTCTCCTGCCCCACACTGATCTATCTGATCGGTGCAGTGCAGGGGAGAAAGTCACCAGGACTTGCACGGATGTTGCGCATCCTGTGTAGCTGAAAAAACTTCTGCAAGACTAGCCCTTGGACCTCTTTATGAAAAGAAGAACGACACTCCTGATATGTGAGGTGGCATGGATAGGGTCCCAATCAAACAAAGTTGTTGATTAGCCATTGAACCTTTCAGGTCATGTGATCAGTCACATTCCTGGAAGGAATTTCAAGATGTGGTAATGTATACGATGGATGAGTGTACATATATATATATATATATATATATATATATATATAAGTGTTTGTGTGTGTGGAGCTGCATGAGTATATAAGAGAGCTGTTGGTGTATGTAAGAAAGCTGTGTACAAGTATGTAGCAAAACAGTGCGTGTATGTAACAGAGGTGTGAGTGCATACTTCAAAGCTGTAGAAAAGCTATATGTGTTAGAACTGTGTTTGTGTATGGAGGAGAGTTGTGTGTGTATTTCGGAAAATTGCGTGTGTGATAGTAGTAGAGTTGTGTGTATGCAGGAGAGATGTGTGTATGTAGGAAAGAGGGTGGAAACTTATCAATGCTATAGGACCTATGCAAGAACCTAACATGATCAAATTTGACTCATGACAATACAGCTTTAAAAAATGCATTGGCAGCAATTGTACCGATCATCTACTTTCAATGAATTATCAGCAAATTGGTGAAAGTACACCTATTAAAAAAAAAATAACAGCCTCCTCCATATCCCCTCTAGCTGTCCTGTCCATCACCAAGATAGGTGCGTTTTCTGCCATTTTAGGTAGAAGTAATGTTCAACCAATTTGCTTCTAATTTAGACAAAGTAGTAGGAAAGTTTATCAAACAAACTCTACATATGAGCTCTATCTATTTTACAATACGTGTAATATGTATTCACAAAATGTCCATTTTCTATATGTGTGAACTTCACATCTTTTTTTTTTTTAGTAAGTTTTAGTGCATGATGAGGTGGTGTTTACCTATAGGATCCACCATCTCTTGGACTGGGCACCATTGATGGTATTTATTGGGCCCCACGTTCTTAAGTAAATCTCAATATTGCTTCAAAAAGGTAGCTATGCATATACAGTTTACAGACAGAATGTTAACATATTAAGCAAGAGTGTGACAACTTATCAGTGCTAAATGTGCCATAAAAAAAGCCAGCATGTAAAATTCTTAGCTTTGACAAGTGACAACATATCTGGCAAAATGCATTGTAAACCAAATGTAATTTTTAGCTGCAGTAAATTTTAGACAATCAAAATGATGTTAAAATGTGTGTGTTTCTTACAGTCTAGAGGCTGCTTATTCTGATGGAGGAAAACACTGACAGCATCCTTCATGATCACTGAAAGAACTGTTCTCCTTTCTCCTGCCCCACACTGATCTATCTGATCGGTGCAGTGCAGGGGAGAAAGTCACCAGGACTTGCACGGATGTTGCGCATCCTGTGTAGCTGAAAAAACTTCTGCAAGACTAGCCCTTGGACCTCTTTATGAAAAGAAGAACGACACTCCTGATATGTGAGGTGGCATGGATAGGGTCCCAATCAAACAAAGTTGTTGATTAGCCATTGAACCTTTCAGGTCATGTGATCAGTCACATTCCTGGAAGGAATTTCAAGATGTGGTAATGTATACGATGGATGAGTGTACATATATATATATATATATAAGTGTTTGTGTGTGTGGAGCTGCATGAGTATATAAGAGAGCTGTTGGTGTATGGTATGTAAGAAAGCTGTGTACAAGTATGTAGCAAAACAGTGCGTGTATGTAACAGAGGTGTGAGTGCATACTTCAAAGCTGTAGAAAAGCTATATGTGTTAGAACTGTGTTTGTGTATGGAGGAGAGTTGTGTGTGTATTTCGGAAAATTGCGTGTGTGATAGTAGTAGAGTTGTGTGTATGCAGGAGAGATGTGTGTATGTAGGAAAGAGGGTGGAAACTTATCAATGCTATAGGACCTATGCAAGAACCTAACATGATCAAATTTGACTCATGACAATACAGCTTTAAAAAATGCATTGGCAGCAATTGTACCGATCATCTACTTTCAATGAATTATCAGCAAATTGGTGAAAGTACACCTATTAAAAAAAAAATAACAGCCTCCTCCATATCCCCTCTAGCTGTCCTGTCCATCACCAAGATAGGTGCGTTTTCTGCCATTTTAGGTAGAAGTAATGTTCAACCAATTTGCTTCTAATTTAGACAAAGTAGTAGGAAAGTTTATCAAACAAACTCTACATATGAGCTCTATCTATTTTACAATACGTGTAATATGTATTCACAAAATGTCCATTTTCTATATGTGTGAACTTCACATCTTTTTTTTTTTTTAGTAAGTTTTAGTGCATGATGAGGTGGTGTTTACCTATAGGATCCACCATCTCTTGGACTGGGCACCATTGATGGTATTTATTGGGCCCCACGTTCTTAAGTAAATCTCAATATTGCTTCAAAAAGGTAGCTATGCATATACAGTTTACAGACAGAATGTTAACATATTAAGCAAGAGTGTGACAACTTATCAGTGCTAAATGTGCCATAAAAAAACCCAGCATGTAATATTCTTAGCTTTGACAAGTGACAACATATCTGGCAAAATGCATTGTAAACCAAATGTAATTTTTAGCTGCAGTAAATTTTAGACAATCAAAATGATGTTAAAATGTGTGTGTTTCTTACAGTCTAGAGGCTGCTTATTCTGATGGAGGAAAACACTGACAGCATCCTTCATGATCACTGAAAGAACTGTTCTCCTTTCTCCTGCCCCACACTGATCTATCTGATCGGTGCAGTGCAGGGGAGAAAGTCACCAGGACTTGCACGGATGTTGCGCATCCTGTGTAGCTGAAAAAACTTCTGCAAGACTAGCCCTTGGACCTCTTTATGAAAAGAAGAACGACACTCCTGATATGTGAGGTGGCATGGATAGGGTCCCAATCAAACAAAGTTGTTGATTAGCCATTGAACCTTTCAGGTCATGTGATCAGTCACATTCCTGGAAGGAATTTCAAGATGTGGTAATGTATACGATGGATGAGTGTACATATATATATATATATATAAGTGTTTGTGTGTGTGGAGCTGCATGAGTATATAAGAGAGCTGTTGGTGTATGGTATGTAAGAAAGCTGTGTACAAGTATGTAGCAAAACAGTGCGTGTATGTAACAGAGGTGTGAGTGCATACTTCAAAGCTGTAGAAAAGCTATATGTGTTAGAACTGTGTTTGTGTATGGAGGAGAGTTGTGTGTGTATTTCGGAAAATTGCGTGTGTGATAGTAGTAGAGTTGTGTGTATGCAGGAGAGATGTGTGTATGTAGGAAAGAGGGTGGAAACTTATCAATGCTATAGGACCTATGCAAGAACCTAACATGATCAAATTTGACTCATGACAATACAGCTTTAAAAAATGCATTGGCAGCAATTGTACCGATCATCTACTTTCAATGAATTATCAGCAAATTGGTGAAAGTACACCTATTAAAAAAAAAATAACAGCCTCCTCCATATCCCCTCTAGCTGTCCTGTCCATCACCAAGATAGGTGCGTTTTCTGCCATTTTAGGTAGAAGTAATGTTCAACCAATTTGCTTCTAATTTAGACAAAGTAGTAGGAAAGTTTATCAAACAAACTCTACATATGAGCTCTATCTATTTTACAATACGTGTAATATGTATTCACAAAATGTCCATTTTCTATATGTGTGAACTTCACATCTTTTTTTTTTTTAGTAAGTTTTAGTGCATGATGAGGTGGTGTTTACCTATAGGATCCACCATCTCTTGGACTGGGCACCATTGATGGTATTTATTGGGCCCCACGTTCTTAAGTAAATCTCAATATTGCTTCAAAAAGGTAGCTATGCATATACAGTTTACAGACAGAATGTTAACATATTAAGCAAGAGTGTGACAACTTATCAGTGCTAAATGTGCCATAAAAAAAGCCAGCATGTAAAATTCTTAGCTTTGACAAGTGACAACATATCTGGCAAAATGCATTGTAAACCAAATGTAATTTTTAGCTGCAGTAAATTTTAGACAATCAAAATGATGTTAAAATGTGTGTGTTTCTTACAGTCTAGAGGCTGCTTATTCTGATGGAGGAAAACACTGACAGCATCCTTCATGATCACTGAAAGAACTGTTCTCCTTTCTCCTGCCCCACACTGATCTATCTGATTGGTGCAGTGCAGGGGAGAAAGTCACCAGGACTTGCACGGATGTTGCGCATCCTGTGTAGCTGAAAAAACTTCTGCAAGACTAGCCCTTGGACCTCTTTATGAAAAGAAGAACGACACTCCTGATATGTGAGGTGGCATGGATAGGGTCCCAATCAAACAAAGTTGTTGATTAGCCATTGAACCTTTCAGGTCATGTGATCAGTCACATTCCTGGAAGGAATTTCAAGATGTGGTAATGTATACGATGGATGAGTGTACATATATATATATATATATAAGTGTTTGTGTGTGTGGAGCTGCATGAGTATATAAGAGAGCTGTTGGTGTATGGTATGTAAGAAAGCTGTGTACAAGTATGTAGCAAAACAGTGCGTGTATGTAACAGAGGTGTGAGTGCATACTTCAAAGCTGTAGAAAAGCTATATGTGTTAGAACTGTGTTTGTGTATGGAGGAGAGTTGTGTGTGTATTTCGGAAAATTGCGTGTGTGATAGTAGTAGAGTTGTGTGTATGCAGGAGAGATGTGTGTATGTAGGAAAGAGGGTGGAAACTTATCAATGCTATAGGACCTATGCAAGAACCTAACATGATCAAATTTGACTCATGACAATACAGCTTTAAAAAATGCATTGGCAGCAATTGTACCGATCATCTACTTTCAATGAATTATCAGCAAATTGGTGAAAGTACACCTATTAAAAAAAAAATAACAGCCTCCTCCATATCCCCTCTAGCTGTCCTGTCCATCACCAAGATAGGTGCGTTTTCTGCCATTTTAGGTAGAAGTAATGTTCAACCAATTTGCTTCTAATTTAGACAAAGTAGTAGGAAAGTTTATCAAACAAACTCTACATATGAGCTCTATCTATTTTACAATACGTGTAATATGTATTCACAAAATGTCCATTTTCTATATGTGTGAACTTCACATCTTTTTTTTTTTTTAGTAAGTTTTAGTGCATGATGAGGTGGTGTTTACCTATAGGATCCACCATCTCTTGGACTGGGCACCATTGATGGTATTTATTGGGCCCCACGTTCTTAAGTAAATCTCAATATTGCTTCAAAAAGGTAGCTATGCATATACAGTTTACAGACAGAATGTTAACATATTAAGCAAGAGTGTGACAACTTATCAGTGCTAAATGTGCCATAAAAAAACCCAGCATGTAAAATTCTTAGCTTTGACAAGTGACAACATATCTGGCAAAATGCATTGTAAACCAAATGTAATTTTTAGCTGCAGTAAATTTTAGACAATCAAAATGATGTTAAAATGTGTGTGTTTCTTACAGTCTAGAGGCTGCTTATTCTGATGGAGGAAAACACTGACAGCATCCTTCATGATCACTGAAAGAACTGTTCTCCTTTCTCCTGCCCCACACTGATCTATCTGATCGGTGCAGTGCAGGGGAGAAAGTCACCAGGACTTGCACGGATGTTGCGCATCCTGTGTAGCTGAAAAAACTTCTGCAAGACTAGCCCTTGGACCTCTTTATGAAAAGAAGAACGACACTCCTGATATGTGAGGTGGCATGGATAGGGTCCCAATCAAACAAAGTTGTTGATTAGCCATTGAACCTTTCAGGTCATGTGATCAGTCACATTCCTGGAAGGAATTTCAAGATGTGGTAATGTATACGATGGATGAGTGTACATATATATATATATATAAGTGTTTGTGTGTGTGGAGCTGCATGAGTATATAAGAGAGCTGTTGGTGTATGGTATGTAAGAAAGCTGTGTACAAGTATGTAGCAAAACAGTGCGTGTATGTAACAGAGGTGTGAGTGCATACTTCAAAGCTGTAGAAAAGCTATATGTGTTAGAACTGTGTTTGTGTATGGAGGAGAGTTGTGTGTGTATTTCGGAAAATTGCGTGTGTGATAGTAGTAGAGTTGTGTGTATGCAGGAGAGATGTGTGTATGTAGGAAAGAGGGTGGAAACTTATCAATGCTATAGGACCTATGCAAGAACCTAACATGATCAAATTTGACTCATGACAATACAGCTTTAAAAAATGCATTGGCAGCAATTGTACCGATCATCTACTTTCAATGAATTATCAGCAAATTGGTGAAAGTACACCTATTAAAAAAAAAATAACAGCCTCCTCCATATCCCCTCTAGCTGTCCTGTCCATCACCAAGATAGGTGCGTTTTCTGCCATTTTAGGTAGAAGTAATGTTCAACCAATTTGCTTCTAATTTAGACAAAGTAGTAGGAAAGTTTATCAAACAAACTCTACATATGAGCTCTATCTATTTTACAATACGTGTAATATGTATTCACAAAATGTCCATTTTCTATATGTGTGAACTTCACATCTTTTTTTTTTTTAGTAAGTTTTAGTGCATGATGAGGTGGTGTTTACCTATAGGATCCACCATCTCTTGGACTGGGCACCATTGATGGTATTTATTGGGCCCCACGTTCTTAAGTAAATCTCAATATTGCTTCAAAAAGGTAGCTATGCATATACAGTTTACAGACAGAATGTTAACATATTAAGCAAGAGTGTGACAACTTATCAGTGCTAAATGTGCCATAAAAAAAGCCAGCATGTAAAATTCTTAGCTTTGACAAGTGACAACATATCTGGCAAAATGCATTGTAAACCAAATGTAATTTTTAGCTGCAGTAAATTTTAGACAATCAAAATGATGTTAAAATGTGTGTGTTTCTTACAGTCTAGAGGCTGCTTATTCTGATGGAGGAAAACACTGACAGCATCCTTCATGATCACTGAAAGAACTGTTCTCCTTTCTCCTGCCCCACACTGATCTATCTGATCGGTGCAGTGCAGGGGAGAAAGTCACCAGGACTTGCACGGATGTTGCGCATCCTGTGTAGCTGAAAAAACTTCTGCAAGACTAGCCCTTGGACCTCTTTATGAAAAGAAGAACGACACTCCTGATATGTGAGGTGGCATGGATAGGGTCCCAATCAAACAAAGTTGTTGATTAGCCATTGAACCTTTCAGGTCATGTGATCAGTCACATTCCTGGAAGGAATTTCAAGATGTGGTAATGTATACGATGGATGAGTGTACATATATATATATATATATAAGTGTTTGTGTGTGTGGAGCTGCATGAGTATATAAGAGAGCTGTTGGTGTATGGTATGTAAGAAAGCTGTGTACAAGTATGTAGCAAAACAGTGCGTGTATGTAACAGAGGTGTGAGTGCATACTTCAAAGCTGTAGAAAAGCTATATGTGTTAGAACTGTGTTTGTGTATGGAGGAGAGTTGTGTGTGTATTTCGGAAAATTGCGTGTGTGATAGTAGTAGAGTTGTGTGTATGCAGGAGAGATGTGTGTATGTAGGAAAGAGGGTGGAAACTTATCAATGCTATAGGACCTATGCAAGAACCTAACATGATCAAATTTGACTCATGACAATACAGCTTTAAAAAATGCATTGGCAGCAATTGTACCGATCATCTACTTTCAATGAATTATCAGCAAATTGGTGAAAGTACACCTATTAAAAAAAAAATAACAGCCTCCTCCATATCCCCTCTAGCTGTCCTGTCCATCACCAAGATAGGTGCGTTTTCTGCCATTTTAGGTAGAAGTAATGTTCAACCAATTTGCTTCTAATTTAGACAAAGTAGTAGGAAAGTTTATCAAACAAACTCTACATATGAGCTCTATCTATTTTACAATACGTGTAATATGTATTCACAAAATGTCCATTTTCTATATGTGTGAACTTCACATCTTTTTTTTTTTTAGTAAGTTTTAGTGCATGATGAGGTGGTGTTTACCTATAGGATCCACCATCTCTTGGACTGGGCACCATTGATGGTATTTATTGGGCCCCACGTTCTTAAGTAAATCTCAATATTGCTTCAAAAAGGTAGCTATGCATATACAGTTTACAGACAGAATGTTAACATATTAAGCAAGAGTGTGACAACTTATCAGTGCTAAATGTGCCATAAAAAAAGCCAGCATGTAAAATTCTTAGCTTTGACAAGTGACAACATATCTGGCAAAATGCATTGTAAACCAAATGTAATTTTTAGCTGCAGTAAATTTTAGACAATCAAAATGATGTTAAAATGTGTGTGTTTCTTACAGTCTAGAGGCTGCTTATTCTGATGGAGGAAAACACTGACAGCATCCTTCATGATCACTGAAAGAACTGTTCTCCTTTCTCCTGCCCCACACTGATCTATCTGATCGGTGCAGTGCAGGGGAGAAAGTCACCAGGACTTGCACGGATGTTGCGCATCCTGTGTAGCTGAAAAAACTTCTGCAAGACTAGCCCTTGGACCTCTTTATGAAAAGAAGAACGACACTCCTGATATGTGAGGTGGCATGGATAGGGTCCCAATCAAACAAAGTTGTTGATTAGCCATTGAACCTTTCAGGTCATGTGATCAGTCACATTCCTGGAAGGAATTTCAAGATGTGGTAATGTATACGATGGATGAGTGTACATATATATATATATATATAAGTGTTTGTGTGTGTGGAGCTGCATGAGTATATAAGAGAGCTGTTGGTGTATGGTATGTAAGAAAGCTGTGTACAAGTATGTAGCAAAACAGTGCGTGTATGTAACAGAGGTGTGAGTGCATACTTCAAAGCTGTAGAAAAGCTATATGTGTTAGAACTGTGTTTGTGTATGGAGGAGAGTTGTGTGTGTATTTCGGAAAATTGCGTGTGTGATAGTAGTAGAGTTGTGTGTATGCAGGAGAGATGTGTGTATGTAGGAAAGAGGGTGGAAACTTATCAATGCTATAGGACCTATGCAAGAACCTAACATGATCAAATTTGACTCATGACAATACAGCTTTAAAAAATGCATTGGCAGCAATTGTACCGATCATCTACTTTCAATGAATTATCAGCAAATTGGTGAAAGTACACCTATTAAAAAAAAAATAACAGCCTCCTCCATATCCCCTCTAGCTGTCCTGTCCATCACCAAGATAGGTGCGTTTTCTGCCATTTTAGGTAGAAGTAATGTTCAACCAATTTGCTTCTAATTTAGACAAAGTAGTAGGAAAGTTTATCAAACAAACTCTACATATGAGCTCTATCTATTTTACAATACGTGTAATATGTATTCACAAAATGTCCATTTTCTATATGTGTGAACTTCACATCTTTTTTTTTTTTTAGTAAGTTTTAGTGCATGATGAGGTGGTGTTTACCTATAGGATCCACCATCTCTTGGACTGGGCACCATTGATGGTATTTATTGGGCCCCACGTTCTTAAGTAAATCTCAATATTGCTTCAAAAAGGTAGCTATGCATATACAGTTTACAGACAGAATGTTAACATATTAAGCAAGAGTGTGACAACTTATCAGTGCTAAATGTGCCATAAAAAAACCCAGCATGTAAAATTCTTAGCTTTGACAAGTGACAACATATCTGGCAAAATGCATTGTAAACCAAATGTAATTTTTAGCTGCAGTAAATTTTAGACAATCAAAATGATGTTAAAATGTGTGTGTTTCTTACAGTCTAGAGGCTGCTTATTCTGATGGAGGAAAACACTGACAGCATCCTTCATGATCACTGAAAGAACTGTTCTCCTTTCTCCTGCCCCACACTGATCTATCTGATCGGTGCAGTGCAGGGGAGAAAGTCACCAGGACTTGCACGGATGTTGCGCATCCTGTGTAGCTGAAAAAACTTCTGCAAGACTAGCCCTTGGACCTCTTTATGAAAAGAAGAACGACACTCCTGATATGTGAGGTGGCATGGATAGGGTCCCAATCAAACAAAGTTGTTGATTAGCCATTGAACCTTTCAGGTCATGTGATCAGTCACATTCCTGGAAGGAATTTCAAGATGTGGTAATGTATACGATGGATGAGTGTACATATATATATATATATATAAGTGTTTGTGTGTGTGGAGCTGCATGAGTATATAAGAGAGCTGTTGGTGTATGGTATGTAAGAAAGCTGTGTACAAGTATGTAGCAAAACAGTGCGTGTATGTAACAGAGGTGTGAGTGCATACTTCAAAGCTGTAGAAAAGCTATATGTGTTAGAACTGTGTTTGTGTATGGAGGAGAGTTGTGTGTGTATTTCGGAAAATTGCGTGTGTGATAGTAGTAGAGTTGTGTGTATGCAGGAGAGATGTGTGTATGTAGGAAAGAGGGTGGAAACTTATCAATGCTATAGGACCTATGCAAGAACCTAACATGATCAAATTTGACTCATGACAATACAGCTTTAAAAAATGCATTGGCAGCAATTGTACCGATCATCTACTTTCAATGAATTATCAGCAAATTGGTGAAAGTACACCTATTAAAAAAAAAATAACAGCCTCCTCCATATCCCCTCTAGCTGTCCTGTCCATCACCAAGATAGGTGCGTTTTCTGCCATTTTAGGTAGAAGTAATGTTCAACCAATTTGCTTCTAATTTAGACAAAGTAGTAGGAAAGTTTATCAAACAAACTCTACATATGAGCTCTATCTATTTTACAATACGTGTAATATGTATTCACAAAATGTCCATTTTCTATATGTGTGAACTTCACATCTTTTTTTTTTTTAGTAAGTTTTAGTGCATGATGAGGTGGTGTTTACCTATAGGATCCACCATCTCTTGGACTGGGCACCATTGATGGTATTTATTGGGCCCCACGTTCTTAAGTAAATCTCAATATTGCTTCAAAAAGGTAGCTATGCATATACAGTTTACAGACAGAATGTTAACATATTAAGCAAGAGTGTGACAACTTATCAGTGCTAAATGTGCCATAAAAAAAGCCAGCATGTAAAATTCTTAGCTTTGACAAGTGACAACATATCTGGCAAAATGCATTGTAAACCAAATGTAATTTTTAGCTGCAGTAAATTTTAGACAATCAAAATGATGTTAAAATGTGTGTGTTTCTTACAGTCTAGAGGCTGCTTATTCTGATGGAGGAAAACACTGACAGCATCCTTCATGATCACTGAAAGAACTGTTCTCCTTTCTCCTGCCCCACACTGATCTATCTGATTGGTGCAGTGCAGGGGAGAAAGTCACCAGGACTTGCACGGATGTTGCGCATCCTGTGTAGCTGAAAAAACTTCTGCAAGACTAGCCCTTGGACCTCTTTATGAAAAGAAGAACGACACTCCTGATATGTGAGGTGGCATGGATAGGGTCCCAATCAAACAAAGTTGTTGATTAGCCATTGAACCTTTCAGGTCATGTGATCAGTCACATTCCTGGAAGGAATTTCAAGATGTGGTAATGTATACGATGGATGAGTGTACATATATATATATATATATAAGTGTTTGTGTGTGTGGAGCTGCATGAGTATATAAGAGAGCTGTTGGTGTATGGTATGTAAGAAAGCTGTGTACAAGTATGTAGCAAAACAGTGCGTGTATGTAACAGAGGTGTGAGTGCATACTTCAAAGCTGTAGAAAAGCTATATGTGTTAGAACTGTGTTTGTGTATGGAGGAGAGTTGTGTGTGTATTTCGGAAAATTGCGTGTGTGATAGTAGTAGAGTTGTGTGTATGCAGGAGAGATGTGTGTATGTAGGAAAGAGGGTGGAAACTTATCAATGCTATAGGACCTATGCAAGAACCTAACATGATCAAATTTGACTCATGACAATACAGCTTTAAAAAATGCATTGGCAGCAATTGTACCGATCATCTACTTTCAATGAATTATCAGCAAATTGGTGAAAGTACACCTATTAAAAAAAAAATAACAGCCTCCTCCATATCCCCTCTAGCTGTCCTGTCCATCACCAAGATAGGTGCGTTTTCTGCCATTTTAGGTAGAAGTAATGTTCAACCAATTTGCTTCTAATTTAGACAAAGTAGTAGGAAAGTTTATCAAACAAACTCTACATATGAGCTCTATCTATTTTACAATACGTGTAATATGTATTCACAAAATGTCCATTTTCTATATGTGTGAACTTCACATCTTTTTTTTTTTTTAGTAAGTTTTAGTGCATGATGAGGTGGTGTTTACCTATAGGATCCACCATCTCTTGGACTGGGCACCATTGATGGTATTTATTGGGCCCCACGTTCTTAAGTAAATCTCAATGTTGCTTCAAAAAGGTAGCTATGCATATACAGTTTACAGACAGAATGTTAACATATTAAGCAAGAGTGTGACAACTTATCAGTGCTAAATGTGCCATAAAAAAACCCAGCATGTAAAATTCTTAGCTTTGACAAGTGACAACATATCTGGCAAAATGCATTGTAAACCAAATGTAATTTTTAGCTGCAGTAAATTTTAGACAATCAAAATGATGTTAAAATGTGTGTGTTTCTTACAGTCTAGAGGCTGCTTATTCTGATGGAGGAAAACACTGACAGCATCCTTCATGATCACTGAAAGAACTGTTCTCCTTTCTCCTGCCCCACACTGATCTATCTGATCGGTGCAGTGCAGGGGAGAAAGTCACCAGGACTTGCACGGATGTTGCGCATCCTGTGTAGCTGAAAAAACTTCTGCAAGACTAGCCCTTGGACCTCTTTATGAAAAGAAGAACGACACTCCTGATATGTGAGGTGGCATGGATAGGGTCCCAATCAAACAAAGTTGTTGATTAGCCATTGAACCTTTCAGGTCATGTGATCAGTCACATTCCTGGAAGGAATTTCAAGATGTGGTAATGTATACGATGGATGAGTGTACATATATATATATATATATATATATATAAGTGTTTGTGTGTGTGGAGCTGCATGAGTATATTAGAGAGCTGTTGGTGTATGTAAGAAAGCTGTGTACAAGTATGTAGCAAAACAGTGCGTGTATGTAACAGAGGTGTGAGTGCATACTTCAAAGCTGTAGAAAAGCTATATGTGTTAGAACTGTGTTTGTGTATGGAGGAGAGTTGTGTGTGTATTTCGGAAAATTGCGTGTGTGATAGTAGTAGAGTTGTGTGTATGCAGGAGAGATGTGTGTATGTAGGAAAGAGGGTGGAAACTTATCAATGCTATAGGACCTATGCAAGAACCTAACATGATCAAATTTGACTCATGACAATACAGCTTTAAAAAATGCATTGGCAGCAATTGTACCGATCATCTACTTTCAATGAATTATCAGCAAATTGGTGAAAGTACACCTATTAAAAAAAAAATAACAGCCTCCTCCATATCCCCTCTAGCTGTCCTGTCCATCACCAAGATAGGTGCGTTTTCTGCCATTTTAGGTAGAAGTAATGTTCAACCAATTTGCTTCTAATTTAGACAAAGTAGTAGGAAAGTTTATCAAACAAACTCTACATATGAGCTCTATCTATTTTACAATACGTGTAATATGTATTCACAAAATGTCCATTTTCTATATGTGTGAACTTCACATCTTTTTTTTTTTTAGTAAGTTTTAGTGCATGATGAGGTGGTGTTTACCTATAGGATCCACCATCTCTTGGACTGGGCACCATTGATGGTATTTATTGGGCCCCACGTTCTTAAGTAAATCTCAATATTGCTTCAAAAAGGTAGCTATGCATATACAGTTTACAGACAGAATGTTAACATATTAAGCAAGAGTGTGACAACTTATCAGTGCTAAATGTGCCATAAAAAAAGCCAGCATGTAAAATTCTTAGCTTTGACAAGTGACAACATATCTGGCAAAATGCATTGTAAACCAAATGTAATTTTTAGCTGCAGTAAATTTTAGACAATCAAAATGATGTTAAAATGTGTGTGTTTCTTACAGTCTAGAGGCTGCTTATTCTGATGGAGGAAAACACTGACAGCATCCTTCATGATCACTGAAAGAACTGTTCTCCTTTCTCCTGCCCCACACTGATCTATCTGATCGGTGCAGTGCAGGGGAGAAAGTCACCAGGACTTGCACGGATGTTGCGCATCCTGTGTAGCTGAAAAAACTTCTGCAAGACTAGCCCTTGGACCTCTTTATGAAAAGAAGAACGACACTCCTGATATGTGAGGTGGCATGGATAGGGTCCCAATCAAACAAAGTTGTTGATTAGCCATTGAACCTTTCAGGTCATGTGATCAGTCACATTCCTGGAAGGAATTTCAAGATGTGGTAATGTATACGATGGATGAGTGTACATATATATATATATATATATAAGTGTTTGTGTGTGTGGAGCTGCATGAGTATATAAGAGAGCTGTTGGTGTATGGTATGTAAGAAAGCTGTGTACAAGTATGTAGCAAAACAGTGCGTGTATGTAACAGAGGTGTGAGTGCATACTTCAAAGCTGTAGAAAAGCTATATGTGTTAGAACTGTGTTTGTGTATGGAGGAGAGTTGTGTGTGTATTTCGGAAAATTGCGTGTGTGATAGTAGTAGAGTTGTGTGTATGCAGGAGAGATGTGTGTATGTAGGAAAGAGGGTGGAAACTTATCAATGCTATAGGACCTATGCAAGAACCTAACATGATCAAATTTGACTCATGACAATACAGCTTTAAAAAATGCATTGGCAGCAATTGTACCGATCATCTACTTTCAATGAATTATCAGCAAATTGGTGAAAGTACACCTATTAAAAAAAAAATAACAGCCTCCTCCATATCCCCTCTAGCTGTCCTGTCCATCACCAAGATAGGTGCGTTTTCTGCCATTTTAGGTAGAAGTAATGTTCAACCAATTTGCTTCTAATTTAGACAAAGTAGTAGGAAAGTTTATCAAACAAACTCTACATATGAGCTCTATCTATTTTACAATACGTGTAATATGTATTCACAAAATGTCCATTTTCTATATGTGTGAACTTCACATTTTTTTTTTTTTAGTAAGTTTTAGTGCATGATGAGGTGGTGTTTACCTATAGGATCCACCATCTCTTGGACTGGGCACCATTGATGGTATTTATTGGGCCCCACGTTCTTAAGTAAATCTCAATATTGCTTCAAAAAGGTAGCTATGCATATACAGTTTACAGACAGAATGTTAACATATTAAGCAAGAGTGTGACAACTTATCAGTGCTAAATGTGCCATAAAAAAAGCCAGCATGTAAAATTCTTAGCTTTGACAAGTGACAACATATCTGGCAAAATGCATTGTAAACCAAATGTAATTTTTAGCTGCAGTAAATTTTAGACAATCAAAATGATGTTAAAATGTGTGTGTTTCTTACAGTCTAGAGGCTGCTTATTCTGATGGAGGAAAACACTGACAGCATCCTTCATGATCACTGAAAGAACTGTTCTCCTTTCTCCTGCCCCACACTGATCTATCTGATCGGTGCAGTGCAGGGGAGAAAGTCACCAGGACTTGCACGGATGTTGCGCATCCTGTGTAGCTGAAAAAACTTCTGCAAGACTAGCCCTTGGACCTCTTTATGAAAAGAAGAACGACACTCCTGATATGTGAGGTGGCATGGATAGGGTCCCAATCAAACAAAGTTGTTGATTAGCCATTGAACCTTTCAGGTCATGTGATCAGTCACATTCCTGGAAGGAATTTCAAGATGTGGTAATGTATACGATGGATGAGTGTACATATATATATATATATATAAGTGTTTGTGTGTGTGGAGCTGCATGAGTATATAAGAGAGCTGTTGGTGTATGGTATGTAAGAAAGCTGTGTACAAGTATGTAGCAAAACAGTGCGTGTATGTAACAGAGGTGTGAGTGCATACTTCAAAGCTGTAGAAAAGCTATATGTGTTAGAACTGTGTTTGTGTATGGAGGAGAGTTGTGTGTGTATTTCGGAAAATTGCGTGTGTGATAGTAGTAGAGTTGTGTGTATGCAGGAGAGATGTGTGTATGTAGGAAAGAGGGTGGAAACTTATCAATGCTATAGGACCTATGCAAGAACCTAACATGATCAAATTTGACTCATGACAATACAGCTTTAAAAAATGCATTGGCAGCAATTGTACCGATCATCTACTTTCAATGAATTATCAGCAAATTGGTGAAAGTACACCTATTAAAAAAAAAATAACAGCCTCCTCCATATCCCCTCTAGCTGTCCTGTCCATCACCAAGATAGGTGCGTTTTCTGCCATTTTAGGTAGAAGTAATGTTCAACCAATTTGCTTCTAATTTAGACAAAGTAGTAGGAAAGTTTATCAAACAAACTCTACATATGAGCTCTATCTATTTTACAATACGTGTAATATGTATTCACAAAATGTCCATTTTCTATATGTGTGAACTTCACATCTTTTTTTTTTTTTAGTAAGTTTTAGTGCATGATGAGGTGGTGTTTACCTATAGGATCCACCATCTCTTGGACTGGGCACCATTGATGGTATTTATTGGGCCCCACGTTCTTAAGTAAATCTCAATATTGCTTCAAAAAGGTAGCTATGCATATACAGTTTACAGACAGAATGTTAACATATTAAGCAAGAGTGTGACAACTTATCAGTGCTAAATGTGCCATAAAAAAAGCCAGCATGTAAAATTCTTAGCTTTGACAAGTGACAACATATCTGGCAAAATGCATTGTAAACCAAATGTAATTTTTAGCTGCAGTAAATTTTAGACAATCAAAATGATGTTAAAATGTTGTGTTTCTTACAGTCTAGAGGCTGCTTATTCTGATGGAGGAAAACACTGACAGCATCCTTCATGATCACTGAAAGAACTGTTCTCCTTTCTCCTGCCCCACACTGATCTATCTGATCGGTGCAGTGCAGGGGAGAAAGTCACCAGGACTTGCACGGATGTTGCGCATCCTGTGTAGCTGAAAAAACTTCTGCAAGACTAGCCCTTGGACCTCTTTATGAAAAGAAGAACGACACTCCTGATATGTGAGGTGGCATGGATAGGGTCCCAATCAAACAAAGTTGTTGATTAGCCATTGAACCTTTCAGGTCATGTGATCAGTCACATTCCTGGAAGGAATTTCAAGATGTGGTAATGTATACGATGGATGAGTGTACATATATATATATATATATAAGTGTTTGTGTGTGTGGAGCTGCATGAGTATATAAGAGAGCTGTTGGTGTATGGTATGTAAGAAAGCTGTGTACAAGTATGTAGCAAAACAGTGCGTGTATGTAGCAGAGGTGTGAGTGCATACTTCAAAGCTGTAGAAAAGCTATATGTGTTAGAACTGTGTTTGTGTATGGAGGAGAGTTGTGTGTGCATTTCGGAAAATTGCGTGTGTGATAGTAGTAGAGTTGTGTGTATGCAGGAGAGATGTGTGTATGTAGGAAAGAGGGTGGAAACTTATCAATGCTATAGGACCTATGCAAGAACCTAACATGATCAAATTTGACTCATGACAATACAGCTTTAAAAAATGCATTGGCAGCAATTGTACCGATCATCTACTTTCAATGAATTATCAGCAAATTGGTGAAAGTACACCTATTAAAAAAAAAATAACAGCCTCCTCCATATCCCCTCTAGCTGTCCTGTCCATCACCAAGATAGGTGCGTTTTCTGCCATTTTAGGTAGAAGTAATGTTCAACCAATTTGCTTCTAATTTAGACAAAGTAGTAGGAAAGTTTATCAAACAAACTCTACATATGAGCTCTATCTATTTTACAATACGTGTAATATGTATTCACAAAATGTCCATTTTCTATATGTGTGAACTTCACATTTTTTTTTTTTTTTAGTAAGTTTTAGTGCATGATGAGGTGGTGTTTACCTATAGGATCCACCATCTCTTGGACTGGGCACCATTGATGGTATTTATTGGGCCCCACGTTCTTAAGTAAATCTCAATATTGCTTCAAAAAGGTAGCTATGCATATACAGTTTACAGACAGAATGTTAACATATTAAGCAAGAGTGTGACAACTTATCAGTGCTAAATGTGCCATAAAAAAGCCAGCATGTAAAATTCTTAGCTTTGACAAGTGACAACATATCTGGCAAAATGCATTGTAAACCAAATGTAATTTTTAGCTGCAGTAAATTTTAGACAATCAAAATGATGTTAAAATGTGTGTGTTTCTTACAGTCTAGAGGCTGCTTATTCTGATGGAGGAAAACACTGACAGCATCCTTCATGATCACTGAAAGAACTGTTCTCCTTTCTCCTGCCCCACACTGATCTATCTGATCGGTGCAGTGCAGGGGAGAAAGTCACCAGGACTTGCACGGATGTTGCGCATCCTGTGTAGCTGAAAAAACTTCTGCAAGACTAGCCCTTGGACCTCTTTATGAAAAGAAGAACGACACTCCTGATATGTGAGGTGGCATGGATAGGGTCCCAATCAAACAAAGTTGTTGATTAGCCATTGAACCTTTCAGGTCATGTGATCAGTCACATTCCTGGAAGGAATTTCAAGATGTGGTAATGTATACGATGGATGAGTGTACATATATATATATATATATAAGTGTTTGTGTGTGTGGAGCTGCATGAGTATATAAGAGAGCTGTTGGTGTATGGTATGTAAGAAAGCTGTGTACAAGTATGTAGCAAAACAGTGCGTGTATGTAACAGAGGTGTGAGTGCATACTTCAAAGCTGTAGAAAAGCTATATGTGTTAGAACTGTGTTTGTGTATGGAGGAGAGTTGTGTGTGTATTTCGGAAAATTGCGTGTGTGATAGTAGTAGAGTTGTGTGTATGCAGGAGAGATGTGTGTATGTAGGAAAGAGGGTGGAAACTTATCAATGCTATAGGACCTATGCAAGAACCTAACATGATCAAATTTGACTCATGACAATACAGCTTTAAAAAATGCATTGGCAGCAATTGTACCGATCATCTACTTTCAATGAATTATCAGCAAATTGGTGAAAGTACACCTATTAAAAAAAAAATAACAGCCTCCTCCATATCCCCTCTAGCTGTCCTGTCCATCACCAAGATAGGTGCGTTTTCTGCCATTTTAGGTAGAAGTAATGTTCAACCAATTTGCTTCTAATTTAGACAAAGTAGTAGGAAAGTTTATCAAACAAACTCTACATATGAGCTCTATCTATTTTACAATACGTGTAATATGTATTCACAAAATGTCCATTTTCTATATGTGTGAACTTCACATCTTTTTTTTTTTTTAGTAAGTTTTAGTGCATGATGAGGTGGTGTTTACCTATAGGATCCACCATCTCTTGGACTGGGCACCATTGATGGTATTTATTGGGCCCCACGTTCTTAAGTAAATCTCAATATTGCTTCAAAAAGGTAGCTATGCATATACAGTTTACAGACAGAATGTTAACATATTAAGCAAGAGTGTGACAACTTATCAGTGCTAAATGTGCCATAAAAAAAGCCAGCATGTAAAATTCTTAGCTTTGACAAGTGACAACATATCTGGCAAAATGCATTGTAAACCAAATGTAATTTTTAGCTGCAGTAAATTTTAGACAATCAAAATGATGTTAAAATGTGTGTGTTTCTTACAGTCTAGAGGCTGCTTATTCTGATGGAGGAAAACACTGACAGCATCCTTCATGATCACTGAAAGAACTGTTCTCCTTTCTCCTGCCCCACACTGATCTATCTGATCGGTGCAGTGCAGGGGAGAAAGTCACCAGGACTTGCACGGATGTTGCGCATCCTGTGTAGCTGAAAAAACTTCTGCAAGACTAGCCCTTGGACCTCTTTATGAAAAGAAGAACGACACTCCTGATATGTGAGGTGGCATGGATAGGGTCCCAATCAAACAAAGTTGTTGATTAGCCATTGAACCTTTCAGGTCATGTGATCAGTCACATTCCTGGAAGGAATTTCAAGATGTGGTAATGTATACGATGGATGAGTGTACATATATATATATATATATATAAGTGTTTGTGTGTGTGGAGCTGCATGAGTATATAAGAGAGCTGTTGGTGTATGGTATGTAAGAAAGCTGTGTACAAGTATGTAGCAAAACAGTGCGTGTATGTAACAGAGGTGTGAGTGCATACTTCAAAGCTGTAGAAAAGCTATATGTGTTAGAACTGTGTTTGTGTATGGAGGAGAGTTGTGTGTGTATTTCGGAAAATTGCGTGTGTGATAGTAGTAGAGTTGTGTGTATGCAGGAGAGATGTGTGTATGTAGGAAAGAGGGTGGAAACTTATCAATGCTATAGGACCTATGCAAGAACCTAACATGATCAAATTTGACTCATGACAATACAGCTTTAAAAAATGCATTGGCAGCAATTGTACCGATCATCTACTTTCAATGAATTATCAGCAAATTGGTGAAAGTACACCTATTAAAAAAAAAATAACAGCCTCCTCCATATCCCCTCTAGCTGTCCTGTCCATCACCAAGATAGGTGCGTTTTCTGCCATTTTAGGTAGAAGTAATGTTCAACCAATTTGCTTCTAATTTAGACAAAGTAGTAGGAAAGTTTATCAAACAAACTCTACATATGAGCTCTATCTATTTTACAATACGTGTAATATGTATTCACAAAATGTCCATTTTCTATATGTGTGAACTTCACATCTTTTTTTTTTTTTAGTAAGTTTTAGTGCATGATGAGGTGGTGTTTACCTATAGGATCCACCATCTCTTGGACTGGGCACCATTGATGGTATTTATTGGGCCCCACGTTCTTAAGTAAATCTCAATATTGCTTCAAAAAGGTAGCTATGCATATACAGTTTACAGACAGAATGTTAACATATTAAGCAAGAGTGTGACAACTTATCAGTGCTAAATGTGCCATAAAAAAAGCCAGCATGTAAAATTCTTAGCTTTGACAAGTGACAACATATCTGGCAAAATGCATTGTAAACCAAATGTAATTTTTAGCTGCAGTAAATTTTAGACAATCAAAATGATGTTAAAATGTGTGTGTTTCTTACAGTCTAGAGGCTGCTTATTCTGATGGAGGAAAACACTGACAGCATCCTTCATGATCACTGAAAGAACTGTTCTCCTTTCTCCTGCCCCACACTGATCTATCTGATCGGTGCAGTGCAGGGGAGAAAGTCACCAGGACTTGCACGGATGTTGCGCATCCTGTGTAGCTGAAAAAACTTCTGCAAGACTAGCCCTTGGACCTCTTTATGAAAAGAAGAACGACACTCCTGATATGTGAGGTGGCATGGATAGGGTCCCAATCAAACAAAGTTGTTGATTAGCCATTGAACCTTTCAGGTCATGTGATCAGTCACATTCCTGGAAGGAATTTCAAGATGTGGTAATGTATACGATGGATGAGTGTACATATATATATATATATATAAGTGTTTGTGTGTGTGGAGCTGCATGAGTATATAAGAGAGCTGTTGGTGTATGGTATGTAAGAAAGCTGTGTACAAGTATGTAGCAAAACAGTGCGTGTATGTAACAGAGGTGTGAGTGCATACTTCAAAGCTGTAGAAAAGCTATATGTGTTAGAACTGTGTTTGTGTATGGAGGAGAGTTGTGTGTGTATTTCGGAAAATTGCGTGTGTGATAGTAGTAGAGTTGTGTGTATGCAGGAGAGATGTGTGTATGTAGGAAAGAGGGTGGAAACTTATCAATGCTATAGGACCTATGCAAGAACCTAACATGATCAAATTTGACTCATGACAATACAGCTTTAAAAAATGCATTGGCAGCAATTGTACCGATCATCTACTTTCAATGAATTATCAGCAAATTGGTGAAAGTACACCTATTAAAAAAAAAATAACAGCCTCCTCCATATCCCCTCTAGCTGTCCTGTCCATCACCAAGATAGGTGCGTTTTCTGCCATTTTAGGTAGAAGTAATGTTCAACCAATTTGCTTCTAATTTAGACAAAGTAGTAGGAAAGTTTATCAAACAAACGCTACATATGAGCTCTATCTATTTTACAATACGTGTAATATGTATTCACAAAATGTCCATTTTCTATATGTGTGAACTTCACATCTTTTTTTTTTTTAGTAAGTTTTAGTGCATGATGAGGTGGTGTTTACCTATAGGATCCACCATCTCTTGGACTGGGCACCATTGATGGTATTTATTGGGCCCCACGTTCTTAAGTAAATCTCAATATTGCTTCAAAAAGGTAGCTATGCATATACAGTTTACAGACAGAATGTTAACATATTAAGCAAGAGTGTGACAACTTATCAGTGCTAAATGTGCCATAAAAAAAGCCAGCATGTAAAATTCTTAGCTTTGACAAGTGACAACATATCTGGCAAAATGCATTGTAAACCAAATGTAATTTTTAGCTGCAGTAAATTTTAGACAATCAAAATGATGTTAAAATGTGTGTGTTTCTTACAGTCTAGAGGCTGCTTATTCTGATGGAGGAAAACACTGACAGCATCCTTCATGATCACTGAAAGAACTGTTCGCCTTTCTCCTGCCCCACACTGATCTATCTGATCGGTGCAGTGCAGGGGAGAAAGTCACCAGGACTTGCACGGATGTTGCGCATCCTGTGTAGCTGAAAAAACTTCTGCAAGACTAGCCCTTGGACCTCTTTATGAAAAGAAGAACGACACTCCTGATATGTGAGGTGGCATGGATAGGGTCCCAATCAAACAAAGTTGTTGATTAGCCATTGAACCTTTCAGGTCATGTGATCAGTCACATTCCTGGAAGGAATTTCAAGATGTGGTAATGTATACGATGGATGAGTGTACATATATATATATATATATATAAGTGTTTGTGTGTGTGGAGCTGCATGAGTATATAAGAGAGCTGTTGGTGTATGGTATGTAAGAAAGCTGTGTACAAGTATGTAGCAAAACAGTGCGTGTATGTAACAGAGGTGTGAGTGCATACTTCAAAGCTGTAGAAAAGCTATATGTGTTAGAACTGTGTTTGTGTATGGAGGAGAGTTGTGTGTGTATTTCGGAAAATTGCGTGTGTGATAGTAGTAGAGTTGTGTGTATGCAGGAGAGATGTGTGTATGTAGGAAAGAGGGTGGAAACTTATCAATGCTATAGGACCTATGCAAGAACCTAACATGATCAAATTTGACTCATGACAATACAGCTTTAAAAAATGCATTGGCAGCAATTGTACCGATCATCTACTTTCAATGAATTATCAGCAAATTGGTGAAAGTACACCTATTAAAAAAAAAATAACAGCCTCCTCCATATCCCCTCTAGCTGTCCTGTCCATCACCAAGATAGGTGCGTTTTCTGCCATTTTAGGTAGAAGTAATGTTCAACCAATTTGCTTCTAATTTAGACAAAGTAGTAGGAAAGTTTATCAAACAAACTCTACATATGAGCTCTATCTATTTTACAATACGTGTAATATGTATTCACAAAATGTCCATTTTCTATATGTGTGAACTTCACATCTTTTTTTTTTTTTAGTAAGTTTTAGTGCATGATGAGGTGGTGTTTACCTATAGGATCCACCATCTCTTGGACTGGGCACCATTGATGGTATTTATTGGGCCCCACGTTCTTAAGTAAATCTCAATATTGCTTCAAAAAGGTAGCTATGCATATACAGTTTACAGACAGAATGTTAACATATTAAGCAAGAGTGTGACAACTTATCAGTGCTAAATGTGCCATAAAAAAAGCCAGCATGTAAAATTCTTAGCTTTGACAAGTGACAACATATCTGGCAAAATGCATTGTAAACCAAATGTAATTTTTAGCTGCAGTAAATTTTAGACAATCAAAATGATGTTAAAATGTGTGTGTTTCTTACAGTCTAGAGGCTGCTTATTCTGATGGAGGAAAACACTGACAGCATCCTTCATGATCACTGAAAGAACTGTTCTCCTTTCTCCTGCCCCACACTGATCTATCTGATCGGTGCAGTGCAGGGGAGAAAGTCACCAGGACTTGCACGGATGTTGCGCATCCTGTGTAGCTGAAAAAACTTCTGCAAGACTAGCCCTTGGACCTCTTTATGAAAAGAAGAACGACACTCCTGATATGTGAGGTGGCATGGATAGGGTCCCAATCAAACAAAGTTGTTGATTAGCCATTGAACCTTTCAGGTCATGTGATCAGTCACATTCCTGGAAGGAATTTCAAGATGTGGTAATGTATACGATGGATGAGTGTACATATATATATATATATATAAGTGTTTGTGTGTGTGGAGCTGCATGAGTATATAAGAGAGCTGTTGGTGTATGGTATGTAAGAAAGCTGTGTACAAGTATGTAGCAAAACAGTGCGTGTATGTAACAGAGGTGTGAGTGCATACTTCAAAGCTGTAGAAAAGCTATATGTGTTAGAACTGTGTTTGTGTATGGAGGAGAGTTGTGTGTGTATTTCGGAAAATTGCGTGTGTGATAGTAGTAGAGTTGTGTGTATGCAGGAGAGATGTGTGTATGTAGGAAAGAGGGTGGAAACTTATCAATGCTATAGGACCTATGCAAGAACCTAACATGATCAAATTTGACTCATGACAATACAGCTTTAAAAAATGCATTGGCAGCAATTGTACCGATCATCTACTTTCAATGAATTATCAGCAAATTGGTGAAAGTACACCTATTAAAAAAAAAATAACAGCCTCCTCCATATCCCCTCTAGCTGTCCTGTCCATCACCAAGATAGGTGCGTTTTCTGCCATTTTAGGTAGAAGTAATGTTCAACCAATTTGCTTCTAATTTAGACAAAGTAGTAGGAAAGTTTATCAAACAAACTCTACATATGAGCTCTATCTATTTTACAATACGTGTAATATGTATTCACAAAATGTCCATTTTCTATATGTGTGAACTTCACATCTTTTTTTTTTTTAGTAAGTTTTAGTGCATGATGAGGTGGTGTTTACCTATAGGATCCACCATCTCTTGGACTGGGCACCATTGATGGTATTTATTGGGCCCCACGTTCTTAAGTAAATCTCAATATTGCTTCAAAAAGGTAGCTATGCATATACAGTTTACAGACAGAATGTTAACATATTAAGCAAGAGTGTGACAACTTATCAGTGCTAAATGTGCCATAAAAAAAGCCAGCATGTAAAATTCTTAGCTTTGACAAGTGACAACATATCTGGCAAAATGCATTGTAAACCAAATGTAATTTTTAGCTGCAGTAAATTTTAGACAATCAAAATGATGTTAAAATGTGTGTGTTTCTTACAGTCTAGAGGCTGCTTATTCTGATGGAGGAAAACACTGACAGCATCCTTCATGATCACTGAAAGAACTGTTCTCCTTTCTCCTGCCCCACACTGATCTATCTGATCGGTGCAGTGCAGGGGAGAAAGTCACCAGGACTTGCACGGATGTTGCGCATCCTGTGTAGCTGAAAAAACTTCTGCAAGACTAGCCCTTGGACCTCTTTATGAAAAGAAGAACGACACTCCTGATATGTGAGGTGGCATGGATAGGGTCCCAATCAAACAAAGTTGTTGATTAGCCATTGAACCTTTCAGGTCATGTGATCAGTCACATTCCTGGAAGGAATTTCAAGATGTGGTAATGTATACGATGGATGAGTGTACATATATATATATATATATAAGTGTTTGTGTGTGTGGAGCTGCATGAGTATATAAGAGAGCTGTTGGTGTATGGTATGTAAGAAAGCTGTGTACAAGTATGTAGCAAAACAGTGC
This sequence comes from Phyllobates terribilis, assembly GCF_046119375.1. Taxonomy (NCBI): domain Eukaryota; kingdom Metazoa; phylum Chordata; class Amphibia; order Anura; family Dendrobatidae; genus Phyllobates; species Phyllobates terribilis. Next base: position 114,884 of record NW_027363787.1, on the reverse strand, counting down.
GTGTATGTAACAGAGGTGTGAGTGCATACTTCAAAGCTGTAGAAAAGCTATATGTGTTAGAACTGTGTTTGTGTATGGAGGAGAGTTGTGTGTGTATTTCGGAAAATTGCGTGTGTGATAGTAGTAGAGTTGTGTGTATGCAGGAGAGATGTGTGTATGTAGGAAAGAGGGTGGAAACTTATCAATGCTATAGGACCTATGCAAGAACCTAACATGATCAAATTTGACTCATGACAATACAGCTTTAAAAAATGCATTGGCAGCAATTGTACCGATCATCTACTTTCAATGAATTATCAGCAAATTGGTGAAAGTACACCTATTAAAAAAAAAATAACAGCCTCCTCCATATCCCCTCTAGCTGTCCTGTCCATCACCAAGATAGGTGCGTTTTCTGCCATTTTAGGTAGAAGTAATGTTCAACCAATTTGCTTCTAATTTAGACAAAGTAGTAGGAAAGTTTATCAAACAAACTCTACATATGAGCTCTATCTATTTTACAATACGTGTAATATGTATTCACAAAATGTCCATTTTCTATATGTGTGAACTTCACATCTTTTTTTTTTTTTAGTAAGTTTTAGTGCATGATGAGGTGGTGTTTACCTATAGGATCCACCATCTCTTGGACTGGGCACCATTGATGGTATTTATTGGGCCCCACGTTCTTAAGTAAATCTCAATATTGCTTCAAAAAGGTAGCTATGCATATACAGTTTACAGACAGAATGTTAACATATTAAGCAAGAGTGTGACAACTTATCAGTGCTAAATGTGCCATAAAAAAAGCCAGCATGTAAAATTCTTAGCTTTGACAAGTGACAACATATCTGGCAAAATGCATTGTAAACCAAATGTAATTTTTAGCTGCAGTAAATTTTAGACAATCAAAATGATGTTAAAATGTGTGTGTTTCTTACAGTCTAGAGGCTGCTTATTCTGATGGAGGAAAACACTGACAGCATCCTTCATGATCACTGAAAGAACTGTTCTCCTTTCTCCTGCCCCACACTGATCTATCTGATCGGTGCAGTGCAGGGGAGAAAGTCACCAGGACTTGCACGGATGTTGCGCATCCTGTGTAGCTGAAAAAACTTCTGCAAGACTAGCCCTTGGACCTCTTTATGAAAAGAAGAACGACACTCCTGATATGTGAGGTGGCATGGATAGGGTCCCAATCAAACAAAGTTGTTGATTAGCCATTGAACCTTTCAGGTCATGTGATCAGTCACATTCCTGGAAGGAATTTCAAGATGTGGTAATGTATACGATGGATGAGTGTACATATATATATATATATATAAGTGTTTGTGTGTGTGGAGCTGCATGAGTATATAAGAGAGCTGTTGGTGTATGGTATGTAAGAAAGCTGTGTACAAGTATGTAGCAAAACAGTGCGTGTATGTAACAGAGGTGTGAGTGCATACTTCAAAGCTGTAGAAAAGCTATATGTGTTAGAACTGTGTTTGTGTATGGAGGAGAGTTGTGTGTGTATTTCGGAAAATTGCGTGTGTGATAGTAGTAGAGTTGTGTGTATGCAGGAGAGATGTGTGTATGTAGGAAAGAGGGTGGAAACTTATCAATGCTATAGGACCTATGCAAGAACCTAACATGATCAAATTTGACTCATGACAATACAGCTTTAAAAAATGCATTGGCAGCAATTGTACCGATCATCTACTTTCAATGAATTATCAGCAAATTGGTGAAAGTACACCTATTAAAAAAAAAATAACAGCCTCCTCCATATCCCCTCTAGCTGTCCTGTCCATCACCAAGATAGGTGCGTTTTCTGCCATTTTAGGTAGAAGTAATGTTCAACCAATTTGCTTCTAATTTAGACAAAGTAGTAGGAAAGTTTATCAAACAAACTCTACATATGAGCTCTATCTATTTTACAATACGTGTAATATGTATTCACAAAATGTCCATTTTCTATATGTGTGAACTTCACATCTTTTTTTTTTTTAGTAAGTTTTAGTGCATGATGAGGTGGTGTTTACCTATAGGATCCACCATCTCTTGGACTGGGCACCATTGATGGTATTTATTGGGCCCCACGTTCTTAAGTAAATCTCAATATTGCTTCAAAAAGGTAGCTATGCATATACAGTTTACAGACAGAATGTTAACATATTAAGCAAGAGTGTGACAACTTATCAGTGCTAAATGTGCCATAAAAAAAGCCAGCATGTAAAATTCTTAGCTTTGACAAGTGACAACATATCTGGCAAAATGCATTGTAAACCAAATGTAATTTTTAGCTGCAGTAAATTTTAGACAATCAAAATGATGTTAAAATGTGTGTGTTTCTTACAGTCTAGAGGCTGCTTATTCTGATGGAGGAAAACACTGACAGCATCCTTCATGATCACTGAAAGAACTGTTCTCCTTTCTCCTGCCCCACACTGATCTATCTGATCGGTGCAGTGCAGGGGAGAAAGTCACCAGGACTTGCACGGATGTTGCGCATCCTGTGTAGCTGAAAAAACTTCTGCAAGACTAGCCCTTGGACCTCTTTATGAAAAGAAGAACGACACTCCTGATATGTGAGGTGGCATGGATAGGGTCCCAATCAAACAAAGTTGTTGATTAGCCATTGAACCTTTCAGGTCATGTGATCAGTCACATTCCTGGAAGGAATTTCAAGATGTGGTAATGTATACGATGGATGAGTGTACATATATATATATATATATATAAGTGTTTGTGTGTGTGGAGCTGCATGAGTATATAAGAGAGCTGTTGGTGTATGGTATGTAAGAAAGCTGTGTACAAGTATGTAGCAAAACAGTGCGTGTATGTAACAGAGGTGTGAGTGCATACTTCAAAGCTGTAGAAAAGCTATATGTGTTAGAACTGTGTTTGTGTATGGAGGAGAGTTGTGTGTGTATTTCGGAAAATTGCGTGTGTGATAGTAGTAGAGTTGTGTGTATGCAGGAGAGATGTGTGTATGTAGGAAAGAGGGTGGAAACTTATCAATGCTATAGGACCTATGCAAGAACCTAACATGATCAAATTTGACTCATGACAATACAGCTTTAAAAAATGCATTGGCAGCAATTGTACCGATCATCTACTTTCAATGAATTATCAGCAAATTGGTGAAAGTACACCTATTAAAAAAAAAATAACAGCCTCCTCCATATCCCCTCTAGCTGTCCTGTCCATCACCAAGATAGGTGCGTTTTCTGCCATTTTAGGTAGAAGTAATGTTCAACCAATTTGCTTCTAATTTAGACAAAGTAGTAGGAAAGTTTATCAAACAAACTCTACATATGAGCTCTATCTATTTTACAATACGTGTAATATGTATTCACAAAATGTCCATTTTCTATATGTGTGAACTTCACATCTTTTTTTTTTTTTAGTAAGTTTTAGTGCATGATGAGGTGGTGTTTACCTATAGGATCCACCATCTCTTGGACTGGGCACCATTGATGGTATTTATTGGGCCCCACGTTCTTAAGTAAATCTCAATATTGCTTCAAAAAGGTAGCTATGCATATACAGTTTACAGACAGAATGTTAACATATTAAGCAAGAGTGTGACAACTTATCAGTGCTAAATGTGCCATAAAAAAAGCCAGCATGTAAAATTCTTAGCTTTGACAAGTGACAACATATCTGGCAAAATGCATTGTAAACCAAATGTAATTTTTAGCTGCAGTAAATTTTAGACAATCAAAATGATGTTAAAATGTGTGTGTTTCTTACAGTCTAGAGGCTGCTTATTCTGATGGAGGAAAACACTGACAGCATCCTTCATGATCACTGAAAGAACTGTTCTCCTTTCTCCTGCCCCACACTGATCTATCTGATCGGTGCAGTGCAGGGGAGAAAGTCACCAGGACTTGCACGGATGTTGCGCATCCTGTGTAGCTGAAAAAACTTCTGCAAGACTAGCCCTTGGACCTCTTTATGAAAAGAAGAACGACACTCCTGATATGTGAGGTGGCATGGATAGGGTCCCAATCAAACAAAGTTGTTGATTAGCCATTGAACCTTTCAGGTCATGTGATCAGTCACATTCCTGGAAGGAATTTCAAGATGTGGTAATGTATACGATGGATGAGTGTACATATATATATATATATATATATATATATAAGTGTTTGTGTGTGTGGAGCTGCATGAGTATATAAGAGAGCTGTTGGTGTATGTAAGAAAGCTGTGTACAAGTATGTAGCAAAACAGTGCGTGTATGTAACAGAGGTGTGAGTGCATACTTCAAAGTTGTAGAAAAGCTATATGTGTTAGAACTGTGTTTGTGTATGGAGGAGAGTTGTGTGTGTATTTCGGAAAATTGCGTGTGTGATAGTAGTAGAGTTGTGTGTATGCAGGAGAGATGTGTGTATGTAGGAAAGAGGGTGGAATCTTATCAATGCTATAGGACCTATGCAAGAACCTAACATGATCAAATTTGACTCATGACAATACAGCTTTAAAAAATGCATTGGCAGCAATTGTACCGATCATCTACTTTCAATGAATTATCAGCAAATTGGTGAAAGTACACCTATTAAAAAAAAAATAACAGCCTCCTCCATATCCCCTCTAGCTGTCCTGTCCATCACCAAGATAGGTGCGTTTTCTGCCATTTTAGGTAGAAGTAATGTTCAACCAATTTGCTTCTAATTTAGACAAAGTAGTAGGAAAGTTTATCAAACAAACTCTACATATGAGCTCTATCTATTTTACAATACGTGTAATATGTATTCACAAAATGTCCATTTTCTATATGTGTGAACTTCACATCTTTTTTTTTTTTTAGTAAGTTTTAGTGCATGATGAGGTGGTGTTTACCTATAGGATCCACCATCTCTTGGACTGGGCACCATTGATGGTATTTATTGGGCCCCACGTTCTTAAGTAAATCTCAATATTGCTTCAAAAAGGTAGCTATGCATATACAGTTTACAGACAGAATGTTAACATATTAAGCAAGAGTGTGACAACTTATCAGTGCTAAATGTGCCATAAAAAAACCCAGCATGTAAAATTCTTAGCTTTGACAAGTGACAACATATCTGGCAAAATGCATTGTAAACCAAATGTAATTTTTAGCTGCAGTAAATTTTAGACAATCAAAATGATGTTAAAATGTGTGTGTTTCTTACAGTCTAGAGGCTGCTTATTCTGATGGAGGAAAACACTGACAGCATCCTTCATGATCACTGAAAGAACTGTTCTCCTTTCTCCTGCCCCACACTGATCTATCTGATCGGTGCAGTGCAGGGGAGAAAGTCACCAGGACTTGCACGGATGTTGCGCATCCTGTGTAGCTGAAAAAACTTCTGCAAGACTAGCCCTTGGACCTCTTTATGAAAAGAAGAACGACACTCCTGATATGTGAGGTGGCATGGATAGGGTCCCAATCAAACAAAGTTGTTGATTAGCCATTGAACCTTTCAGGTCATGTGATCAGTCACATTCCTGGAAGGAATTTCAAGATGTGGTAATGTATACGATGGATGAGTGTACATATATATATATATATATAAGTGTTTGTGTGTGTGGAGCTGCATGAGTATATAAGAGAGCTGTTGGTGTATGGTATGTAAGAAAGCTGTGTACAAGTATGTAGCAAAACAGTGCGTGTATGTAACAGAGGTGTGAGTGCATACTTCAAAGCTGTAGAAAAGCTATATGTGTTAGAACTGTGTTTGTGTATGGAGGAGAGTTGTGTGTGTATTTCGGAAAATTGCGTGTGTGATAGTAGTAGAGTTGTGTGTATGCAGGAGAGATGTGTGTATGTAGGAAAGAGGGTGGAAACTTATCAATGCTATAGGACCTATGCAAGAACCTAACATGATCAAATTTGACTCATGACAATACAGCTTTAAAAAATGCATTGGCAGCAATTGTACCGATCATCTACTTTCAATGAATTATCAGCAAATTGGTGAAAGTACACCTATTAAAAAAAAAATAACAGCCTCCTCCATATCCCCTCTAGCTGTCCTGTCCATCACCAAGATAGGTGCGTTTTCTGCCATTTTAGGTAGAAGTAATGTTCAACCAATTTGCTTCTAATTTAGACAAAGTAGTAGGAAAGTTTATCAAACAAACTCTACATATGAGCTCTATCTATTTTACAATACGTGTAATATGTATTCACAAAATGTCCATTTTCTATATGTGTGAACTTCACATCTTTTTTTTTTTTTAGTAAGTTTTAGTGCATGATGAGGTGGTGTTTACCTATAGGATCCACCATCTCTTGGACTGGGCACCATTGATGGTATTTATTGGGCCCCACGTTCTTAAGTAAATCTCAATATTGCTTCAAAAAGGTAGCTATGCATATACAGTTTACAGACAGAATGTTAACATATTAAGCAAGAGTGTGACAACTTATCAGTGCTAAATGTGCCATAAAAAAAGCCAGCATGTAAAATTCTTAGCTTTGACAAGTGACAACATATCTGGCAAAATGCATTGTAAACCAAATGTAATTTTTAGCTGCAGTAAATTTTAGACAATCAAAATGATGTTAAAATGTGTGTGTTTCTTACAGTCTAGAGGCTGCTTATTCTGATGGAGGAAAACACTGACAGCATCCTTCATGATCACTGAAAGAACTGTTCTCCTTTCTCCTGCCCCACACTGATCTATCTGATCGGTGCAGTGCAGGGGAGAAAGTCACCAGGACTTGCACGGATGTTGCGCATCCTGTGTAGCTGAAAAAACTTCTGCAAGACTAGCCCTTGGACCTCTTTATGAAAAGAAGAACGACACTCCTGATATGTGAGGTGGCATGGATAGGGTCCCAATCAAACAAAGTTGTTGATTAGCCATTGAACCTTTCAGGTCATGTGATCAGTCACATTCCTGGAAGGAATTTCAAGATGTGGTAATGTATACGATGGATGAGTGTACATATATATATATATATATATAAGTGTTTGTGTGTGTGGAGCTGCATGAGTATATAAGAGAGCTGTTGGTGTATGGTATGTAAGAAAGCTGTGTACAAGTATGTAGCAAAACAGTGCGTGTATGTAACAGAGGTGTGAGTGCATACTTCAAAGCTGTAGAAAAGCTATATGTGTTAGAACTGTGTTTGTGTATGGAGGAGAGTTGTGTGTGTATTTCGGAAAATTGCGTGTGTGATAGTAGTAGAGTTGTGTGTATGCAGGAGAGATGTGTGTATGTAGGAAAGAGGGTGGAAACTTATCAATGCTATAGGACCTATGCAAGAACCTAACATGATCAAATTTGACTCATGACAATACAGCTTTAAAAAATGCATTGGCAGCAATTGTACCGATCATCTACTTTCAATGAATTATCAGCAAATTGGTGAAAGTACACCTATTAAAAAAAAAATAACAGCCTCCTCCATATCCCCTCTAGCTGTCCTGTCCATCACCAAGATAGGTGCGTTTTCTGCCATTTTAGGTAGAAGTAATGTTCAACCAATTTGCTTCTAATTTAGACAAAGTAGTAGGAAAGTTTATCAAACAAACTCTACATATGAGCTCTATCTATTTTACAATACGTGTAATATGTATTCACAAAATGTCCATTTTCTATATGTGTGAACTTCACATCTTTTTTTTTTTTTAGTAAGTTTTAGTGCATGATGAGGTGGTGTTTACCTATAGGATCCACCATCTCTTGGACTGGGCACCATTGATGGTATTTATTGGGCCCCACGTTCTTAAGTAAATCTCAATATTGCTTCAAAAAGGTAGCTATGCATATACAGTTTACAGACAGAATGTTAACATATTAAGCAAGAGTGTGACAACTTATCAGTGCTAAATGTGCCATAAAAAAAGCCAGCATGTAAAATTCTTAGCTTTGACAAGTGACAACATATCTGGCAAAATGCATTGTAAACCAAATGTAATTTTTAGCTGCAGTAAATTTTAGACAATCAAAATGATGTTAAAATGTGTGTGTTTCTTACAGTCTAGAGGCTGCTTATTCTGATGGAGGAAAACACTGACAGCATCCTTCATGATCACTGAAAGAACTGTTCTCCTTTCTCCTGCCCCACACTGATCTATCTGATCGGTGCAGTGCAGGGGAGAAAGTCACCAGGACTTGCACGGATGTTGCGCATCCTGTGTAGCTGAAAAAACTTCTGCAAGACTAGCCCTTGGACCTCTTTATGAAAAGAAGAACGACACTCCTGATATGTGAGGTGGCATGGATAGGGTCCCAATCAAACAAAGTTGTTGATTAGCCATTGAACCTTTCAGGTCATGTGATCAGTCACATTCCTGGAAGGAATTTCAAGATGTGGTAATGTATACGATGGATGAGTGTACATATATATATATATATATAAGTGTTTGTGTGTGTGGAGCTGCATGAGTATATAAGAGAGCTGTTGGTGTATGGTATGTAAGAAAGCTGTGTACAAGTATGTAGCAAAACAGTGCGTGTATGTAACAGAGGTGTGAGTGCATACTTCAAAGCTGTAGAAAAGCTATATGTGTTAGAACTGTGTTTGTGTATGGAGGAGAGTTGTGTGTGTATTTCGGAAAATTGCGTGTGTGATAGTAGTAGAGTTGTGTGTATGCAGGAGAGATGTGTGTATGTAGGAAAGAGGGTGGAAACTTATCAATGCTATAGGACCTATGCAAGAACCTAACATGATCAAATTTGACTCATGACAATACAGCTTTAAAAAATGCATTGGCAGCAATTGTACCGATCATCTACTTTCAATGAATTATCAGCAAATTGGTGAAAGTACACCTATTAAAAAAAAAATAACAGCCTCCTCCATATCCCCTCTAGCTGTCCTGTCCATCACCAAGATAGGTGCGTTTTCTGCCATTTTAGGTAGAAGTAATGTTCAACCAATTTGCTTCTAATTTAGACAAAGTAGTAGGAAAGTTTATCAAACAAACTCTACATATGAGCTCTATCTATTTTACAATACGTGTAATATGTATTCACAAAATGTCCATTTTCTATATGTGTGAACTTCACATCTTTTTTTTTTTTAGTAAGTTTTAGTGCATGATGAGGTGGTGTTTACCTATAGGATCCACCATCTCTTGGACTGGGCACCATTGATGGTATTTATTGGGCCCCACGTTCTTAAGTAAATCTCAATATTGCTTCAAAAAGGTAGCTATGCATATACAGTTTACAGACAGAATGTTAACATATTAAGCAAGAGTGTGACAACTTATCAGTGCTAAATGTGCCATAAAAAAAGCCAGCATGTAAAATTCTTAGCTTTGACAAGTGACAACATATCTGGCAAAATGCATTGTAAACCAAATGTAATTTTTAGCTGCAGTAAATTTTAGACAATCAAAATGATGTTAAAATGTGTGTGTTTCTTACAGTCTAGAGGCTGCTTATTCTGATGGAGGAAAACACTGACAGCATCCTTCATGATCACTGAAAGAACTGTTCTCCTTTCTCCTGCCCCACACTGATCTATCTGATCGGTGCAGTGCAGGGGAGAAAGTCACCAGGACTTGCACGGATGTTGCGCATCCTGTGTAGCTGAAAAAACTTCTGCAAGACTAGCCCTTGGACCTCTTTATGAAAAGAAGAACGACACTCCTGATATGTGAGGTGGCATGGATAGGGTCCCAATCAAACAAAGTTGTTGATTAGCCATTGAACCTTTCAGGTCATGTGATCAGTCACATTCCTGGAAGGAATTTCAAGATGTGGTAATGTATACGATGGATGAGTGTACATATATATATATATATATATAAGTGTTTGTGTGTGTGGAGCTGCATGAGTATCTAAGAGAGCTGTTGGTGTATGGTATGTAAGAAAGCTGTGTACAAGTATGTAGCAAAACAGTGCGTGTATGTAACAGAGGTGTGAGTGCATACTTCAAAGCTGTAGAAAAGCTATATGTGTTAGAACTGTGTTTGTGTATGGAGGAGAGTTGTGTGTGTATTTCGGAAAATTGCGTGTGTGATAGTAGTAGAGTTGTGTGTATGCAGGAGAGATGTGTGTATGTAGGAAAGAGGGTGGAAACTTATCAATGCTATAGGACCTATGCAAGAACCTAACATGATCAAATTTGACTCATGACAATACAGCTTTAAAAAATGCATTGGCAGCAATTGTACCGATCATCTACTTTCAATGAATTATCAGCAAATTGGTGAAAGTACACCTATTAAAAAAAAAATAACAGCCTCCTCCATATCCCCTCTAGCTGTCCTGTCCATCACCAAGATAGGTGCGTTTTCTGCCATTTTAGGTAGAAGTAATGTTCAACCAATTTGCTTCTAATTTAGACAAAGTAGTAGGAAAGTTTATCAAACAAACTCTACATATGAGCTCTATCTATTTTACAATACGTGTAATATGTATTCACAAAATGTCCATTTTCTATATGTGTGAACTTCACATCTTTTTTTTTTTTAGTAAGTTTTAGTGCATGATGAGGTGGTGTTTACCTATAGGATCCACCATCTCTTGGACTGGGCACCATTGATGGTATTTATTGGGCCCCACGTTCTTAAGTAAATCTCAATATTGCTTCAAAAAGGTAGCTATGCATATACAGTTTACAGACAGAATGTTAACATATTAAGCAAGAGTGTGACAACTTATCAGTGCTAAATGTGCCATAAAAAAAGCCAGCATGTAAAATTCTTAGCTTTGACAAGTGACAACATATCTGGCAAAATGCATTGTAAACCAAATGTAATTTTTAGCTGCAGTAAATTTTAGACAATCAAAATGATGTTAAAATGTGTGTGTTTCTTACAGTCTAGAGGCTGCTTATTCTGATGGAGGAAAACACTGACAGCATCCTTCATGATCACTGAAAGAACTGTTCTCCTTTCTCCTGCCCCACACTGATCTATCTGATCGGTGCAGTGCAGGGGAGAAAGTCACCAGGACTTGCACGGATGTTGCGCATCCTGTGTAGCTGAAAAAACTTCTGCAAGACTAGCCCTTGGACCTCTTTATGAAAAGAAGAACGACACTCCTGATATGTGAGGTGGCATGGATAGGGTCCCAATCAAACAAAGTTGTTGATTAGCCATTGAACCTTTCAGGTCATGTGATCAGTCACATTCCTGGAAGGAATTTCAAGATGTGGTAATGTATACGATGGATGAGTGTACATATATATATATATATATATAAGTGTTTGTGTGTGTGGAGCTGCATGAGTATCTAAGAGAGCTGTTGGTGTATGGTATGTAAGAAAGCTGTGTACAAGTATGTAGCAAAACAGTGCGTGTATGTAACAGAGGTGTGAGTGCATACTTCAAAGCTGTAGAAAAGCTATATGTGTTAGAACTGTGTTTGTGTATGGAGGAGAGTTGTGTGTGTATTTCGGAAAATTGCGTGTGTGATAGTAGTAGAGTTGTGTGTATGCAGGAGAGATGTGTGTATGTAGGAAAGAGGGTGGAAACTTATCAATGCTATAGGACCTATGCAAGAACCTAACATGATCAAATTTGACTCATGACAATACAGCTTTAAAAAATGCATTGGCAGCAATTGTACCGATCATCTACTTTCAATGAATTATCAGCAAATTGGTGAAAGTACACCTATTAAAAAAAAAATAACAGCCTCCTCCATATCCCCTCTAGCTGTCCTGTCCATCACCAAGATAGGTGCGTTTTCTGCCATTTTAGGTAGAAGTAATGTTCAACCAATTTGCTTCTAATTTAGACAAAGTAGTAGGAAAGTTTATCAAACAAACTCTACATATGAGCTCTATCTATTTTACAATACGTGTAATATGTATTCACAAAATGTCCATTTTCTATATGTGTGAACTTCACATCTTTTTTTTTTTTAGTAAGTTTTAGTGCATGATGAGGTGGTGTTTACCTATAGGATCCACCATCTCTTGGACTGGGCACCATTGATGGTATTTATTGGGCCCCACGTTCTTAAGTAAATCTCAATATTGCTTCAAAAAGGTAGCTATGCATATACAGTTTACAGACAGAATGTTAACATATTAAGCAAGAGTGTGACAACTTATCAGTGCTAAATGTGCCATAAAAAAAGCCAGCATGTAAAATTCTTAGCTTTGACAAGTGACAACATATCTGGCAAAATGCATTGTAAACCAAATGTAATTTTTAGCTGCAGTAAATTTTAGACAATCAAAATGATGTTAAAATGTGTGTGTTTCTTACAGTCTAGAGGCTGCTTATTCTGATGGAGGAAAACACTGACAGCATCCTTCATGATCACTGAAAGAACTGTTCTCCTTTCTCCTGCCCCACACTGATCTATCTGATCGGTGCAGTGCAGGGGAGAAAGTCACCAGGACTTGCACGGATGTTGCGCATCCTGTGTAGCTGAAAAAACTTCTGCAAGACTAGCCCTTGGACCTCTTTATGAAAAGAAGAACGACACTCCTGATATGTGAGGTGGCATGGATAGGGTCCCAATCAAACAAAGTTGTTGATTAGCCATTGAACCTTTCAGGTCATGTGATCAGTCACATTCCTGGAAGGAATTTCAAGATGTGGTAATGTATACGATGGATGAGTGTACATATATATATATATATATATATATAAGTGTTTGTGTGTGTGGAGGCTGCATGAGTATATAAGAGAGCTGTTGGTGTATGTAAGAAAGCTGTGTACAAGTATGTAGCAAAACAGTGCGTGTATGTAACAGAGGTGTGAGTGCATACTTCAAAGCTGTAGAAAAGCTATATGTGTTAGAACTGTGTTTGTGTATGGAGGAGAGTTGTGTGTGTATTTCGGAAAATTGCGTGTGTGATAGTAGTAGAGTTGTGTGTATGCAGGAGAGATGTGTGTATGTAGGAAAGAGGGTGGAAACTTATCAATGCTATAGGACCTATGCAAGAACCTAACATGATCAAATTTGACTCATGACAATACAGCTTTAAAAAATGCATTGGCAGCAATTGTACCGATCATCTACTTTCAATGAATTATCAGCAAATTGGTGAAAGTACACCTATTAAAAAAAAAATAACAGCCTCCTCCATATCCCCTCTAGCTGTCCTGTCCATCACCAAGATAGGTGCGTTTTCTGCCATTTTAGGTAGAAGTAATGTTCAACCAATTTGCTTCTAATTTAGACAAAGTAGTAGGAAAGTTTATCAAACAAACTCTACATATGAGCTCTATCTATTTTACAATACGTGTAATATGTATTCACAAAATGTCCATTTTCTATATGTGTGAACTTCACATCTTTTTTTTTTTTTAGTAAGTTTTAGTGCATGATGAGGTGGTGTTTACCTATAGGATCCACCATCTCTTGGACTGGGCACCATTGATGGTATTTATTGGGCCCCACGTTCTTAAGTAAATCTCAATATTGCTTCAAAAAGGTAGCTATGCATATACAGTTTACAGACAGAATGTTAACATATTAAGCAAGAGTGTGACAACTTATCAGTGCTAAATGTGCCATAAAAAAACCCAGCATGTAAAATTCTTAGCTTTGACAAGTGACAACATATCTGGCAAAATGCATTGTAAACCAAATGTAATTTTTAGCTGCAGTAAATTTTAGACAATCAAAATGATGTTAAAATGTGTGTGTTTCTTACAGTCTAGAGGCTGCTTATTCTGATGGAGGAAAACACTGACAGCATCCTTCATGATCACTGAAAGAACTGTTCTCCTTTCTCCTGCCCCACACTGATCTATCTGATCGGTGCAGTGCAGGGGAGAAAGTCACCAGGACTTGCACGGATGTTGCGCATCCTGTGTAGCTGAAAAAACTTCTGCAAGACTAGCCCTTGGACCTCTTTATGAAAAGAAGAACGACACTCCTGATATGTGAGGTGGCATGGATAGGGTCCCAATCAAACAAAGTTGTTGATTAGCCATTGAACCTTTCAGGTCATGTGATCAGTCACATTCCTGGAAGGAATTTCAAGATGTGGTAATGTATACGATGGATGAGTGTACATATATATATATATATATAAGTGTTTGTGTGTGTGGAGCTGCATGAGTATATAAGAGAGCTGTTGGTGTATGGTATGTAAGAAAGCTGTGTACAAGTATGTAGCAAAACAGTGCGTGTATGTAACAGAGGTGTGAGTGCATACTTCAAAGCTGTAGAAAAGCTATATGTGTTAGAACTGTGTTTGTGTATGGAGGAGAGTTGTGTGTGTATTTCGGAAAATTGCGTGTGTGATAGTAGTAGAGTTGTGTGTATGCAGGAGAGATGTGTGTATGTAGGAAAGAGGGTGGAAACTTATCAATGCTATAGGACCTATGCAAGAACCTAACATGATCAAATTTGACTCATGACAATACAGCTTTAAAAAATGCATTGGCAGCAATTGTACCGATCATCTACTTTCAATGAATTATCAGCAAATTGGTGAAAGTACACCTATTAAAAAAAAAATAACAGCCTCCTCCATATCCCCTCTAGCTGTCCTGTCCATCACCAAGATAGGTGCGTTTTCTGCCATTTTAGGTAGAAGTAATGTTCAACCAATTTGCTTCTAATTTAGACAAAGTAGTAGGAAAGTTTATCAAACAAACTCTACATATGAGCTCTATCTATTTTACAATACGTGTAATATGTATTCACAAAATGTCCATTTTCTATATGTGTGAACTTCACATCTTTTTTTTTTTTTAGTAAGTTTTAGTGCATGATGAGGTGGTGTTTACCTATAGGATCCACCATCTCTTGGACTGGGCACCATTGATGGTATTTATTGGGCCCCACGTTCTTAAGTAAATCTCAATATTGCTTCAAAAAGGTAGCTATGCATATACAGTTTACAGACAGAATGTTAACATATTAAGCAAGAGTGTGACAACTTATCAGTGCTAAATGTGCCATAAAAAAAGCCAGCATGTAAAATTCTTAGCTTTGACAAGTGACAACATATCTGGCAAAATGCATTGTAAACCAAATGTAATTTTTAGCTGCAGTAAATTTTAGACAATCAAAATGATGTTAAAATGTGTGTGTTTCTTACAGTCTAGAGGCTGCTTATTCTGATGGAGGAAAACACTGACAGCATCCTTCATGATCACTGAAAGAACTGTTCTCCTTTCTCCTGCCCCACACTGATCTATCTGATCGGTGCAGTGCAGGGGAGAAAGTCACCAGGACTTGCACGGATGTTGCGCATCCTGTGTAGCTGAAAAAACTTCTGCAAGACTAGCCCTTGGACCTCTTTATGAAAAGAAGAACGACACTCCTGATATGTGAGGTGGCATGGATAGGGTCCCAATCAAACAAAGTTGTTGATTAGCCATTGAACCTTTCAGGTCATGTGATCAGTCACATTCCTGGAAGGAATTTCAAGATGTGGTAATGTATACGATGGATGAGTGTACATATATATATATATATATATAAGTGTTTGTGTGTGTGGAGCTGCATGAGTATATAAGAGAGCTGTTGGTGTATGGTATGTAAGAAAGCTGTGTACAAGTATGTAGCAAAACAGTGCGTGTATGTAACAGAGGTGTGAGTGCATACTTCAAAGCTGTAGAAAAGCTATATGTGTTAGAACTGTGTTTGTGTATGGAGGAGAGTTGTGTGTGTATTTCGGAAAATTGCGTGTGTGATAGTAGTAGAGTTGTGTGTATGCAGGAGAGATGTGTGTATGTAGGAAAGAGGGTGGAAACTTATCAATGCTATAGGACCTATGCAAGAACCTAACATGATCAAATTTGACTCATGACAATACAGCTTTAAAAAATGCATTGGCAGCAATTGTACCGATCATCTACTTTCAATGAATTATCAGCAAATTGGTGAAAGTACACCTATTAAAAAAAAAATAACAGCCTCCTCCATATCCCCTCTAGCTGTCCTGTCCATCACCAAGATAGGTGCGTTTTCTGCCATTTTAGGTAGAAGTAATGTTCAACCAATTTGCTTCTAATTTAGACAAAGTAGTAGGAAAGTTTATCAAACAAACTCTACATATGAGCTCTATCTATTTTACAATACGTGTAATATGTATTCACAAAATGTCCATTTTCTATATGTGTGAACTTCACATCTTTTTTTTTTTTTAGTAAGTTTTAGTGCATGATGAGGTGGTGTTTACCTATAGGATCCACCATCTCTTGGACTGGGCACCATTGATGGTATTTATTGGGCCCCACGTTCTTAAGTAAATCTCAATATTGCTTCAAAAAGGTAGCTATGCATATACAGTTTACAGACAGAATGTTAACATATTAAGCAAGAGTGTGACAACTTATCAGTGCTAAATGTGCCATAAAAAAAGCCAGCATGTAAAATTCTTAGCTTTGACAAGTGACAACATATCTGGCAAAATGCATTGTAAACCAAATGTAATTTTTAGCTGCAGTAAATTTTAGACAATCAAAATGATGTTAAAATGTGTGTGTTTCTTACAGTCTAGAGGCTGCTTATTCTGATGGAGGAAAACACTGACAGCATCCTTCATGATCACTGAAAGAACTGTTCTCCTTTCTCCTGCCCCACACTGATCTATCTGATCGGTGCAGTGCAGGGGAGAAAGTCACCAGGACTTGCACGGATGTTGCGCATCCTGTGTAGCTGAAAAAACTTCTGCAAGACTAGCCCTTGGACCTCTTTATGAAAAGAAGAACGACACTCCTGATATGTGAGGTGGCATGGATAGGGTCCCAATCAAACAAAGTTGTTGATTAGCCATTGAACCTTTCAGGTCATGTGATCAGTCACATTCCTGGAAGGAATTTCAAGATGTGGTAATGTATACGATGGATGAGTGTACATATATATATATATATATAAGTGTTTGTGTGTGTGGAGCTGCATGAGTATATAAGAGAGCTGTTGGTGTATGGTATGTAAGAAAGCTGTGTACAAGTATGTAGCAAAACAGTGCGTGTATGTAACAGAGGTGTGAGTGCATACTTCAAAGCTGTAGAAAAGCTATATGTGTTAGAACTGTGTTTGTGTATGGAGGAGAGTTGTGTGTGTATTTCGGAAAATTGCGTGTGTGATAGTAGTAGAGTTGTGTGTATGCAGGAGAGATGTGTGTATGTAGGAAAGAGGGTGGAAACTTATCAATGCTATAGGACCTATGCAAGAACCTAACATGATCAAATTTGACTCATGACAATACAGCTTTAAAAAATGCATTGGCAGCAATTGTACCGATCATCTACTTTCAATGAATTATCAGCAAATTGGTGAAAGTACACCTATTAAAAAAAAAATAACAGCCTCCTCCATATCCCCTCTAGCTGTCCTGTCCATCACCAAGATAGGTGCGTTTTCTGCCATTTTAGGTAGAAGTAATGTTCAACCAATTTGCTTCTAATTTAGACAAAGTAGTAGGAAAGTTTATCAAACAAACTCTACATATGAGCTCTATCTATTTTACAATACGTGTAATATGTATTCACAAAATGTCCATTTTCTATATGTGTGAACTTCACATCTTTTTTTTTTTTAGTAAGTTTTAGTGCATGATGAGGTGGTGTTTACCTATAGGATCCACCATCTCTTGGACTGGGCACCATTGATGGTATTTATTGGGCCCCACGTTCTTAAGTAAATCTCAATATTGCTTCAAAAAGGTAGCTATGCATATACAGTTTACAGACAGAATGTTAACATATTAAGCAAGAGTGTGACAACTTATCAGTGCTAAATGTGCCATAAAAAAAGCCAGCATGTAAAATTCTTAGCTTTGACAAGTGACAACATATCTGGCAAAATGCATTGTAAACCAAATGTAATTTTTAGCTGCAGTAAATTTTAGACAATCAAAATGATGTTAAAATGTGTGTGTTTCTTACAGTCTAGAGGCTGCTTATTCTGATGGAGGAAAACACTGACAGCATCCTTCATGATCACTGAAAGAACTGTTCTCCTTTCTCCTGCCCCACACTGATCTATCTGATCGGTGCAGTGCAGGGGAGAAAGTCACCAGGACTTGCACGGATGTTGCTCATCCTGTGTAGCTGAAAAAACTTCTGCAAGACTAGCCCTTGGACCTCTTTATGAAAAGAAGAACGACACTCCTGATATGTGAGGTGGCATGGATAGGGTCCCAATCAAACAAAGTTGTTGATTAGCCATTGAACCTTTCAGGTCATGTGATCAGTCACATTCCTGGAAGGAATTTCAAGATGTGGTAATGTATACGATGGATGAGTGTACATATATATATATATATATAAGTGTTTGTGTGTGTGGAGCTGCATGAGTATATAAGAGAGCTGTTGGTGTATGGTATGTAAGAAAGCTGTGTACAAGTATGTAGCAAAACAGTGCGTGTATGTAACAGAGGTGTGAGTGCATACTTCAAAGCTGTAGAAAAGCTATATGTGTTAGAACTGTGTTTGTGTATGGAGGAGAGTTGTGTGTGTATTTCGGAAAATTGCGTGTGTGATAGTAGTAGAGTTGTGTGTATGCAGGAGAGATGTGTGTATGTAGGAAAGAGGGTGGAAACTTATCAATGCTATAGGACCTATGCAAGAACCTAACATGATCAAATTTGACTCATGACAATACAGCTTTAAAAAATGCATTGGCAGCAATTGTACCGATCATCTACTTTCAATGAATTATCAGCAAATTGGTGAAAGTACACCTATTAAAAAAAAAATAACAGCCTCCTCCATATCCCCTCTAGCTGTCCTGTCCATCACCAAGATAGGTGCGTTTTCTGCCATTTTAGGTAGAAGTAATGTTCAACCAATTTGCTTCTAATTTAGACAAAGTAGTAGGAAAGTTTATCAAACAAACTCTACATATGAGCTCTATCTATTTTACAATACGTGTAATATGTATTCACAAAATGTCCATTTTCTATATGTGTGAACTTCACATCTTTTTTTTTTTTAGTAAGTTTTAGTGCATGATGAGGTGGTGTTTACCTATAGGATCCACCATCTCTTGGACTGGGCACCATTGATGGTATTTATTGGGCCCCACGTTCTTAAGTAAATCTCAATATTGCTTCAAAAAGGTAGCTATGCATATACAGTTTACAGACAGAATGTTAACATATTAAGCAAGAGTGTGACAACTTATCAGTGCTAAATGTGCCATAAAAAAAGCCAGCATGTAAAATTCTTAGCTTTGACAAGTGACAACATATCTGGCAAAATGCATTGTAAACCAAATGTAATTTTTAGCTGCAGTAAATTTTAGACAATCAAAATGATGTTAAAATGTGTGTGTTTCTTACAGTCTAGAGGCTGCTTATTCTGATGGAGGAAAACACTGACAGCATCCTTCATGATCACTGAAAGAACTGTTCTCCTTTCTCCTGCCCCACACTGATCTATCTGATCGGTGCAGTGCAGGGGAGAAAGTCACCAGGACTTGCACGGATGTTGCGCATCCTGTGTAGCTGAAAAAACTTCTGCAAGACTAGCCCTTGGACCTCTTTATGAAAAGAAGAACGACACTCCTGATATGTGAGGTGGCATGGATAGGGTCCCAATCAAACAAAGTTGTTGATTAGCCATTGAACCTTTCAGGTCATGTGATCAGTCACATTCCTGGAAGGAATTTCAAGATGTGGTAATGTATACGATGGATGAGTGTACATATATATATATATATATAAGTGTTTGTGTGTGTGGAGCTGCATGAGTATATAAGAGAGCTGTTGGTGTATGGTATGTAAGAAAGCTGTGTACAAGTATGTAGCAAAACAGTGCGTGTATGTAACAGAGGTGTGAGTGCATACTTCAAAGCTGTAGAAAAGCTATATGTGTTAGAACTGTGTTTGTGTATGGAGGAGAGTTGTGTGTGTATTTCGGAAAATTGCGTGTGTGATAGTAGTAGAGTTGTGTGTATGCAGGAGAGATGTGTGTATGTAGGAAAGAGGGTGGAAACTTATCAATGCTATAGGACCTATGCAAGAACCTAACATGATCAAATTTGACTCATGACAATACAGCTTTAAAAAATGCATTGGCAGCAATTGTACCGATCATCTACTTTCAATGAATTATCAGCAAATTGGTGAAAGTACACCTATTAAAAAAAAAATAACAGCCTCCTCCATATCCCCTCTAGCTGTCCTGTCCATCACCAAGATAGGTGCGTTTTCTGCCATTTTAGGTAGAAGTAATGTTCAACCAATTTGCTTCTAATTTAGACAAAGTAGTAGGAAAGTTTATCAAACAAACTCTACATATGAGCTCTATCTATTTTACAATACGTGTAATATGTATTCACAAAATGTCCATTTTCTATATGTGTGAACTTCACATCTTTTTTTTTTTTTAGTAAGTTTTAGTGCATGATGAGGTGGTGTTTACCTATAGGATCCACCATCTCTTGGACTGGGCACCATTGATGGTATTTATTGGGCCCCACGTTCTTAAGTAAATCTCAATATTGCTTCAAAAAGGTAGCTATGCATATACAGTTTACAGACAGAATGTTAACATATTAAGCAAGAGTGTGACAACTTATCAGTGCTAAATGTGCCATAAAAAAAGCCAGCATGTAAAATTCTTAGCTTTGACAAGTGACAACATATCTGGCAAAATGCATTGTAAACCAAATGTAATTTTTAGCTGCAGTAAATTTTAGACAATCAAAATGATGTTAAAATGTGTGTGTTTCTTACAGTCTAGAGGCTGCTTATTCTGATGGAGGAAAACACTGACAGCATCCTTCATGATCACTGAAAGAACTGTTCTCCTTTCTCCTGCCCCACACTGATCTATCTGATCGGTGCAGTGCAGGGGAGAAAGTCACCAGGACTTGCACGGATGTTGCGCATCCTGTGTAGCTGAAAAAACTTCTGCAAGACTAGCCCTTGGACCTCTTTATGAAAAGAAGAACGACACTCCTGATATGTGAGGTGGCATGGATAGGGTCCCAATCAAACAAAGTTGTTGATTAGCCATTGAACCTTTCAGGTCATGTGATCAGTCACATTCCTGGAAGGAATTTCAAGATGTGGTAATGTATACGATGGATGAGTGTACATATATATATATATATATAAGTGTTTGTGTGTGTGGAGCTGCATGAGTATATAAGAGAGCTGTTGGTGTATGGTATGTAAGAAAGCTGTGTACAAGTATGTAGCAAAACAGTGCGTGTATGTAACAGAGGTGTGAGTGCATACTTCAAAGCTGTAGAAAAGCTATATGTGTTAGAACTGTGTTTGTGTATGGAGGAGAGTTGTGTGTGTATTTCGGAAAATTGCGTGTGTGATAGTAGTAGAGTTGTGTGTATGCAGGAGAGATGTGTGTATGTAGGAAAGAGGGTGGAAACTTATCAATGCTATAGGACCTATGCAAGAACCTAACATGATCAAATTTGACTCATGACAATACAGCTTTAAAAAATGCATTGGCAGCAATTGTACCGATCATCTACTTTCAATGAATTATCAGCAAATTGGTGAAAGTACACCTATTAAAAAAAAAATAACAGCCTCCTCCATATCCCCTCTAGCTGTCCTGTCCATCACCAAGATAGGTGCGTTTTCTGCCATTTTAGGTAGAAGTAATGTTCAACCAATTTGCTTCTAATTTAGACAAAGTAGTAGGAAAGTTTATCAAACAAACTCTACATATGAGCTCTATCTATTTTACAATACGTGTAATATGTATTCACAAAATGTCCATTTTCTATATGTGTGAACTTCACATCTTTTTTTTTTTTTAGTAAGTTTTAGTGCATGATGAGGTGGTGTTTACCTATAGGATCCACCATCTCTTGGACTGGGCACCATTGATGGTATTTATTGGGCCCCACGTTCTTAAGTAAATCTCAATATTGCTTCAAAAAGGTAGCTATGCATATACAGTTTACAGACAGAATGTTAACATATTAAGCAAGAGTGTGACAACTTATCAGTGCTAAATGTGCCATAAAAAAAGCCAGCATGTAAAATTCTTAGCTTTGACAAGTGACAACATATCTGGCAAAATGCATTGTAAACCAAATGTAATTTTTAGCTGCAGTAAATTTTAGACAATCAAAATGATGTTAAAATGTGTGTGTTTCTTACAGTCTAGAGGCTGCTTATTCTGATGGAGGAAAACACTGACAGCATCCTTCATGATCACTGAAAGAACTGTTCTCCTTTCTCCTGCCCCACACTGATCTATCTGATCGGTGCAGTGCAGGGGAGAAAGTCACCAGGACTTGCACGGATGTTGCGCATCCTGTGTAGCTGAAAAAACTTCTGCAAGACTAGCCCTTGGACCTCTTTATGAAAAGAAGAACGACACTCCTGATATGTGAGGTGGCATGGATAGGGTCCCAATCAAACAAAGTTGTTGATTAGCCATTGAACCTTTCAGGTCATGTGATCAGTCACATTCCTGGAAGGAATTTCAAGATGTGGTAATGTATACGATGGATGAGTGTACATATATATATATATATATAAGTGTTTGTGTGTGTGGAGCTGCATGAGTATATAAGAGAGCTGTTGGTGTATGGTATGTAAGAAAGCTGTGTACAAGTATGTAGCAAAACAGTGCGTGTATGTAACAGAGGTGTGAGTGCATACTTCAAAGCTGTAGAAAAGCTATATGTGTTAGAACTGTGTTTGTGTATGGAGGAGAGTTGTGTGTGTATTTCGGAAAATTGCGTGTGTGATAGTAGTAGAGTTGTGTGTATGCAGGAGAGATGTGTGTATGTAGGAAAGAGGGTGGAAACTTATCAATGCTATAGGACCTATGCAAGAACCTAACATGATCAAATTTGACTCATGACAATACAGCTTTAAAAAATGCATTGGCAGCAATTGTACCGATCATCTACTTTCAATGAATTATCAGCAAATTGGTGAAAGTACACCTATTAAAAAAAAAATAACAGCCTCCTCCATATCCCCTCTAGCTGTCCTGTCCATCACCAAGATAGGTGCGTTTTCTGCCATTTTAGGTAGAAGTAATGTTCAACCAATTTGCTTCTAATTTAGACAAAGTAGTAGGAAAGTTTATCAAACAAACTCTACATATGAGCTCTATCTATTTTACAATACGTGTAATATGTATTCACAAAATGTCCATTTTCTATATGTGTGAACTTCACATCTTTTTTTTTTTTTAGTAAGTTTTAGTGCATGATGAGGTGGTGTTTACCTATAGGATCCACCATCTCTTGGACTGGGCACCATTGATGGTATTTATTGGGCCCCACGTTCTTAAGTAAATCTCAATATTGCTTCAAAAAGGTAGCTATGCATATACAGTTTACAGACAGAATGTTAACATATTAAGCAAGAGTGTGACAACTTATCAGTGCTAAATGTGCCATAAAAAAAGCCAGCATGTAAAATTCTTAGCTTTGACAAGTGACAACATATCTGGCAAAATGCATTGTAAACCAAATGTAATTTTTAGCTGCAGTAAATTTTAGACAATCAAAATGATGTTAAATTGTGTGTGTTTCTTACAGTCTAGAGGCTGCTTATTCTGATGGAGGAAAACACTGACAGCATCCTTCATGATCACTGAAAGAACTATTCTCCTTTCTCCTGCCCCACACTGATCTATCTGATCGGTGCAGTGCAGGGGAGAAAGTCACCAGGACTTGCACGGATGTTGCGCATCCTGTGTAGCTGAAAAAACTTCTGCAAGACTAGCCCTTGGACCTCTTTATGAAAAGAAGAACGACACTCCTGATATGTGAGGTGGCATGGATAGGGTCCCAATCAAACAAAGTTGTTGATTAGCCATTGAACCTTTCAGGTCATGTGATCAGTCACATTCCTGGAAGGAATTTCAAGATGTGGTAATGTATACGATGGATGAGTGTACATATATATATATATATATATAAGTGTTTGTGTGTGTGGAGCTGCATGAGTATATAAGAGAGCTGTTGGTGTATGGTATGTAAGAAAGCTGTGTACAAGTATGTAGCAAAACAGTGCGTGTATGTAACAGAGGTGTGAGTGCATACTTCAAAGCTGTAGAAAAGCTATATGTGTTAGAACTGTGTTTGTGTATGGAGGAGAGTTGTGTGTGTATTTCGGAAAATTGCGTGTGTGATAGTAGTAGAGTTGTGTGTATGCAGGAGAGATGTGTGTATGTAGGAAAGAGGGTGGAAACTTATCAATGCTATAGGACCTATGCAAGAACCTAACATGATCAAATTTGACTCATGACAATACAGCTTTAAAAAATGCATTGGCAGCAATTGTACCGATCATCTACTTTCAATGAATTATCAGCAAATTGGTGAAAGTACACCTATTAAAAAAAAAATAACAGCCTCCTCCATATCCCCTCTAGCTGTCCTGTCCATCACCAAGATAGGTGCGTTTTCTGCCATTTTAGGTAGAAGTAATGTTCAACCAATTTGCTTCTAATTTAGACAAAGTAGTAGGAAAGTTTATCAAACAAACTCTACATATGAGCTCTATCTATTTTACAATACGTGTAATATGTATTCACAAAATGTCCATTTTCTATATGTGTGAACTTCACATCTTTTTTTTTTTTTAGTAAGTTTTAGTGCATGATGAGGTGGTGTTTACCTATAGGATCCACCATCTCTTGGACTGGGCACCATTGATGGTATTTATTGGGCCCCACGTTCTTAAGTAAATCTCAATATTGCTTCAAAAAGGTAGCTATGCATATACAGTTTACAGACAGAATGTTAACATATTAAGCAAGAGTGTGACAACTTATCAGTGCTAAATGTGCCATAAAAAAAGCCAGCATGTAAAATTCTTAGCTTTGACAAGTGACAACATATCTGGCAAAATGCATTGTAAACCAAATGTAATTTTTAGCTGCAGTAAATTTTAGACAATCAAAATGATGTTAAAATGTGTGTGTTTCTTACAGTCTAGAGGCTGCTTATTCTGATGGAGGAAAACACTGACAGCATCCTTCATGATCACTGAAAGAACTGTTCTCCTTTCTCCTGCCCCACACTGATCTATCTGATCGGTGCAGTGCAGGGGAGAAAGTCACCAGGACTTGCACGGATGTTGCGCATCCTGTGTAGCTGAAAAAACTTCTGCAAGACTAGCCCTTGGACCTCTTTATGAAAAGAAGAACGACACTCCTGATATGTGAGGTGGCATGGATAGGGTCCCAATCAAACAAAGTTGTTGATTAGCCATTGAACCTTTCAGGTCATGTGATCAGTCACATTCCTGGAAGGAATTTCAAGATGTGGTAATGTATACGATGGATGAGTGTACATATATATATATATATATAAGTGTTTGTGTGTGTGGAGCTGCATGAGTATATAAGAGAGCTGTTGGTGTATGGTATGTAAGAAAGCTGTGTACAAGTATGTAGCAAAACAGTGCGTGTATGTAACAGAGGTGTGAGTGCATACTTCAAAGCTGTAGAAAAGCTATATGTGTTAGAACTGTGTTTGTGTATGGAGGAGAGTTGTGTGTGTATTTCGGAAAATTGCGTGTGTGATAGTAGTAAAGTTGTGTGTATGCAGGAGAGATGTGTGTATGTAGGAAAGAGGGTGGAAACTTATCAATGCTATAGGACCTATGCAAGAACCTAACATGATCAAATTTGACTCATGACAATACAGCTTTAAAAAATGCATTGGCAGCAATTGTACCGATCATCTACTTTCAATGAATTATCAGCAAATTGGTGAAAGTACACCTATTAAAAAAAAAATAACAGCCTCCTCCATATCCCCTCTAGCTGTCCTGTCCATCACCAAGATAGGTGCGTTTTCTGCCATTTTAGGTAGAAGTAATGTTCAACCAATTTGCTTCTAATTTAGACAAAGTAGTAGGAAAGTTTATCAAACAAACTCTACATATGAGCTCTATCTATTTTACAATACGTGTAATATGTATTCACAAAATGTCCATTTTCTATATGTGTGAACTTCACATCTTTTTTTTTTTTAGTAAGTTTTAGTGCATGATGAGGTGGTGTTTACCTATAGGATCCACCATCTCTTGGACTGGGCACCATTGATGGTATTTATTGGGCCCCACGTTCTTAAGTAAATCTCAATATTGCTTCAAAAAGGTAGCTATGCATATACAGTTTACAGACAGAATGTTAACATATTAAGCAAGAGTGTGACAACTTATCAGTGCTAAATGTGCCATAAAAAAAGCCAGCATGTAAAATTCTTAGCTTTGACAAGTGACAACATATCTGGCAAAATGCATTGTAAACCAAATGTAATTTTTAGCTGCAGTAAATTTTAGACAATCAAAATGATGTTAAAATGTGTGTGTTTCTTACAGTCTAGAGGCTGCTTATTCTGATGGAGGAAAACACTGACAGCATCCTTCATGATCACTGAAAGAACTGTTCTCCTTTCTCCTGCCCCACACTGATCTATCTGATCGGTGCAGTGCAGGGGAGAAAGTCACCAGGACTTGCACGGATGTTGCGCATCCTGTGTAGCTGAAAAAACTTCTGCAAGACTAGCCCTTGGACCTCTTTATGAAAAGAAGAACGACACTCCTGATATGTGAGGTGGCATGGATAGGGTCCCAATCAAACAAAGTTGTTGATTAGCCATTGAACCTTTCAGGTCATGTGATCAGTCACATTCCTGGAAGGAATTTCAAGATGTGGTAATGTATACGATGGATGAGTGTACATATATATATATATATATATATAAGTGTTTGTGTGTGTGGAGCTGCATGAGTATCTAAGAGAGCTGTTGGTGTATGGTATGTAAGAAAGCTGTGTACAAGTATGTAGCAAAACAGTGCGTGTATGTAACAGAGGTGTGAGTGCATACTTCAAAGCTGTAGAAAAGCTATATGTGTTAGAACTGTGTTTGTGTATGGAGGAGAGTTGTGTGTGTATTTCGGAAAATTGCGTGTGTGATAGTAGTAGAGTTGTGTGTATGCAGGAGAGATGTGTGTATGTAGGAAAGAGGGTGGAAACTTATCAATGCTATAGGACCTATGCAAGAACCTAACATGATCAAATTTGACTCATGACAATACAGCTTTAAAAAATGCATTGGCAGCAATTGTACCGATCATCTACTTTCAATGAATTATCAGCAAATTGGTGAAAGTACACCTATTAAAAAAAAAATAACAGCCTCCTCCATATCCCCTCTAGCTGTCCTGTCCATCACCAAGATAGGTGCGTTTTCTGCCATTTTAGGTAGAAGTAATGTTCAACCAATTTGCTTCTAATTTAGACAAAGTAGTAGGAAAGTTTATCAAACAAACTCTACATATGAGCTCTATCTATTTTACAATACGTGTAATATGTATTCACAAAATGTCCATTTTCTATATGTGTGAACTTCACATCTTTTTTTTTTTTTAGTAAGTTTTAGTGCATGATGAGGTGGTGTTTACCTATAGGATCCACCATCTCTTGGACTGGGCACCATTGATGGTATTTATTGGGCCCCACGTTCTTAAGTAAATCTCAATATTGCTTCAAAAAGGTAGCTATGCATATACAGTTTACAGACAGAATGTTAACATATTAAGCAAGAGTGTGACAACTTATCAGTGCTAAATGTGCCATAAAAAAAGCCAGCATGTAAAATTCTTAGCTTTGACAAGTGACAACATATCTGGCAAAATGCATTGTAAACCAAATGTAATTTTTAGCTGCAGTAAATTTTAGACAATCAAAATGATGTTAAAATGTGTGTGTTTCTTACAGTCTAGAGGCTGCTTATTCTGATGGAGGAAAACACTGACAGCATCCTTCATGATCACTGAAAGAACTGTTCTCCTTTCTCCTGCCCCACACTGATCTATCTGATCGGTGCAGTGCAGGGGAGAAAGTCACCAGGACTTGCACGGATGTTGCGCATCCTGTGTAGCTGAAAAAACTTCTGCAAGACTAGCCCTTGGACCTCTTTATGAAAAGAAGAACGACACTCCTGATATGTGAGGTGGCATGGATAGGGTCCCAATCAAACAAAGTTGTTGATTAGCCATTGAACCTTTCAGGTCATGTGATCAGTCACATTCCTGGAAGGAATTTCAAGATGTGGTAATGTATACGATGGATGAGTGTACATATATATATATATATATAAGTGTTTGTGTGTGTGGAGCTGCATGAGTATATAAGAGAGCTGTTGGTGTATGGTATGTAAGAAAGCTGTGTACAAGTATGTAGCAAAACAGTGCGTGTATGTAACAGAGGTGTGAGTGCATACTTCAAAGCTGTAGAAAAGCTATATGTGTTAGAACTGTGTTTGTGTATGGAGGAGAGTTGTGTGTGTATTTCGGAAAATTGCGTGTGTGATAGTAGTAGAGTTGTGTGTATGCAGGAGAGATGTGTGTATGTAGGAAAGAGGGTGGAAACTTATCAATGCTATAGGACCTATGCAAGAACCTAACATGATCAAATTTGACTCATGACAATACAGCTTTAAAAAATGCATTGGCAGCAATTGTACCGATCATCTACTTTCAATGAATTATCAGCAAATTGGTGAAAGTACACCTATTAAAAAAAAAATAACAGCCTCCTCCATATCCCCTCTAGCTGTCCTGTCCATCACCAAGATAGGTGCGTTTTCTGCCATTTTAGGTAGAAGTAATGTTCAACCAATTTGCTTCTAATTTAGACAAAGTAGTAGGAAAGTTTATCAAACAAACTCTACATATGAGCTCTATCTATTTTACAATACGTGTAATATGTATTCACAAAATGTCCATTTTCTATATGTGTGAACTTCACATCTTTTTTTTTTTTTAGTAAGTTTTAGTGCATGATGAGGTGGTGTTTACCTATAGGATCCACCATCTCTTGGACTGGGCACCATTGATGGTATTTATTGGGCCCCACGTTCTTAAGTAAATCTCAATATTGCTTCAAAAAGGTAGCTATGCATATACAGTTTACAGACAGAATGTTAACATATTAAGCAAGAGTGTGACAACTTATCAGTGCTAAATGTGCCATAAAAAAACCCAGCATGTAAAATTCTTAGCTTTGACAAGTGACAACATATCTGGCAAAATGCATTGTAAACCAAATGTAATTTTTAGCTGCAGTAAATTTTAGACAATCAAAATGATGTTAAAATGTTTGTGTTTCTTACAGTCTAGAGGCTGCTTATTCTGATGGAGGAAAACACTGACAGCATCCTTCATGATCACTGAAAGAACTGTTCTCCTTTCTCCTGCCCCACACTGATCTATCTGATCGGTGCAGTGCAGGGGAGAAAGTCACCAGGACTTGCACGGATGTTGCGCATCCTGTGTAGCTGAAAAAACTTCTGCAAGACTAGCCCTTGGACCTCTTTATGAAAAGAAGAACGACACTCCTGATATGTGAGGTGGCATGGATAGGGTCCCAATCAAACAAAGTTGTTGATTAGCCATTGAACCTTTCAGGTCATGTGATCAGTCACATTCCTGGAAGGAATTTCAAGATGTGGTAATGTATACGATGGATGAGTGTACATATATATATATATATATATAAGTGTTTGTGTGTGTGGAGCTGCATGAGTATATAAGAGAGCTGTTGGTGTATGGTATGTAAGAAAGCTGTGTACAAGTATGTAGCAAAACAGTGCGTGTATGTAACAGAGGTGTGAGTGCATACTTCAAAGCTGTAGAAAAGCTATATGTGTTAGAACTGTGTTTGTGTATGGAGGAGAGTTGTGTGTGTATTTCGGAAAATTGCGTGTGTGATAGTAGTAGAGTTGTGTGTATGCAGGAGAGATGTGTGTATGTAGGAAAGAGGGTGGAAACTTATCAATGCTATAGGACCTATGCAAGAACCTAACATGATCAAATTTGACTCATGACAATACAGCTTTAAAAAATGCATTGGCAGCAATTGTACCGATCATCTACTTTCAATGAATTATCAGCAAATTGGTGAAAGTACACCTATTAAAAAAAAAATAACAGCCTCCTCCATATCCCCTCTAGCTGTCCTGTCCATCACCAAGATAGGTGCGTTTTCTGCCATTTTAGGTAGAAGTAATGTTCAACCAATTTGCTTCTAATTTAGACAAAGTAGTAGGAAAGTTTATCAAACAAACTCTACATATGAGCTCTATCTATTTTACAATACGTGTAATATGTATTCACAAAATGTCCATTTTCTATATGTGTGAACTTCACATCTTTTTTTTTTTTTAGTAAGTTTTAGTGCATGATGAGGTGGTGTTTACCTATAGGATCCACCATCTCTTGGACTGGGCACCATTGATGGTATTTATTGGGCCCCACGTTCTTAAGTAAATCTCAATATTGCTTCAAAAAGGTAGCTATGCATATACAGTTTACAGACAGAATGTTAACATATTAAGCAAGAGTGTGACAACTTATCAGTGCTAAATGTGCCATAAAAAAACCCAGCATGTAAAATTCTTAGCTTTGACAAGTGACAACATATCTGGCAAAATGCATTGTAAACCAAATGTAATTTTTAGCTGCAGTAAATTTTAGACAATCAAAATGATGTTAAAATGTTTGTGTTTCTTACAGTCTAGAGGCTGCTTATTCTGATGGAGGAAAACACTGACAGCATCCTTCATGATCACTGAAAGAACTGTTCTCCTTTCTCCTGCCCCACACTGATCTATCTGATCGGTGCAGTGCAGGGGAGAAAGTCACCAGGACTTGCACGGATGTTGCGCATCCTGTGTAGCTGAAAAAACTTCTGCAAGACTAGCCCTTGGACCTCTTTATGAAAAGAAGAACGACACTCCTGATATGTGAGGTGGCATGGATAGGGTCCCAATCAAACAATGTTGTTGATTAGCCATTGAACCTTTCAGGTCATGTGATCAGTCACATTCCTGGAAGGAATTTCAAGATGTGGTAATGTATACGATGGATGAGTGTACATATATATATATATATATATATATATATATAAGTGTTTGTGTGTGTGGAGCTGCATGAGTATATAAGAGAGCTGTTGGTGTATGTAAGAAAGCTGTGTACAAGTATGTAGCAAAACAGTGCGTGTATGTAACAGAGGTGTGAGTGCATACTTCAAAGCTGTAGAAAAGCTATATGTGTTAGAACTGTGTTTGTGTATGGAGGAGAGTTGTGTGTGTATTTCGGAAAATTGCGTGTGTGATAGTAGTAGAGTTGTGTGTATGCAGGAGAGATGTGTGTATGTAGGAAAGAGGGTGGAAACTTATCAATGCTATAGGACCTATGCAAGAACCTAACATGATCAAATTTGACTCATGACAATACAGCTTTAAAAAATGCATTGGCAGCAATTGTACCGATCATCTACTTTCAATGAATTATCAGCAAATTGGTGAAAGTACACCTATTAAAAAAAAAATAACAGCCTCCTCCATATCCCCTCTAGCTGTCCTGTCCATCACCAAGATAGGTGCGTTTTCTGCCATTTTAGGTAGAAGTAATGTTCAACCAATTTGCTTCTAATTTAGACAAAGTAGTAGGAAAGTTTATCAAACAAACTCTACATATGAGCTCTATCTATTTTACAATACGTGTAATATGTATTCACAAAATGTCCATTTTCTATATGTGTGAACTTCACATCTTTTTTTTTTTTAGTAAGTTTTAGTGCATGATGAGGTGGTGTTTACCTATAGGATCCACCATCTCTTGGACTGGGCACCATTGATGGTATTTATTGGGCCCCACGTTCTTAAGTAAATCTCAATATTGCTTCAAAAAGGTAGCTATGCATATACAGTTTACAGACAGAATGTTAACATATTAAGCAAGAGTGTGACAACTTATCAGTGCTAAATGTGCCATAAAAAAAGCCAGCATGTAAAATTCTTAGCTTTGACAAGTGACAACATATCTGGCAAAATGCATTGTAAACCAAATGTAATTTTTAGCTGCAGTAAATTTTAGACAATCAAAATGATGTTAAAATGTGTGTGTTTCTTACAGTCTAGAGGCTGCTTATTCTGATGGAGGAAAACACTGACAGCAACCTTCATGATCACTGAAAGAACTGTTCTCCTTTCTCCTGCCCCACACTGATCTATCTGATCGGTGCAGTGCAGGGGAGAAAGTCACCAGGACTTGCACGGATGTTGCGCATCCTGTGTAGCTGAAAAAACTTCTGCAAGACTAGCCCTTGGACCTCTTTATGAAAAGAAGAACGACACTCCTGATATGTGAGGTGGCATGGATAGGGTCCCAATCAAACAAAGTTGTTGATTAGCCATTGAACCTTTCAGGTCATGTGATCAGTCACATTCCTGGAAGGAATTTCAAGATGTGGTAATGTATACGATGGATGAGTGTACATATATATATATATATATAAGTGTTTGTGTGTGTGGAGCTGCATGAGTATATAAGAGAGCTGTTGGTGTATGGTATGTAAGAAAGCTGTGTACAAGTATGTAGCAAAACAGTGCGTGTATGTAACAGAGGTGTGAGTGCATACTTCAAAGCTGTAGAAAAGCTATATGTGTTAGAACTGTGTTTGTGTATGGAGGAGAGTTGTGTGTGTATTTCGGAAAATTGCGTGTGTGATAGTAGTAGAGTTGTGTGTATGCAGGAGAGATGTGTGTATGTAGGAAAGAGGGTGGAAACTTATCAATGCTATAGGACCTATGCAAGAACCTAACATGATCAAATTTGACTCATGACAATACAGCTTTAAAAAATGCATTGGCAGCAATTGTACCGATCATCTACTTTCAATGAATTATCAGCAAATTGGTGAAAGTACACCTATTAAAAAAAAAATAACAGCCTCCTCCATATCCCCTCTAGCTGTCCTGTCCATCACCAAGATAGGTGCGTTTTCTGCCATTTTAGGTAGAAGTAATGTTCAACCAATTTGCTTCTAATTTAGACAAAGTAGTAGGAAAGTTTATCAAACAAACTCTACATATGAGCTCTATCTATTTTACAATACGTGTAATATGTATTCACAAAATGTCCATTTTCTATATGTGTGAACTTCACATCTTTTTTTTTTTTTAGTAAGTTTTAGTGCATGATGAGGTGGTGTTTACCTATAGGATCCACCATCTCTTGGACTGGGCACCATTGATGGTATTTATTGGGCCCCACGTTCTTAAGTAAATCTCAATATTGCTTCAAAAAGGTAGCTATGCATATACAGTTTACAGACAGAATGTTAACATATTAAGCAAGAGTGTGACAACTTATCAGTGCTAAATGTGCCATAAAAAAACCCAGCATGTAAAATTCTTAGCTTTGACAAGTGACAACATATCTGGCAAAATGCATTGTAAACCAAATGTAATTTTTAGCTGCAGTAAATTTTAGACAATCAAAATGATGTTAAAATGTTTGTGTTTCTTACAGTCTAGAGGCTGCTTATTCTGATGGAGGAAAACACTGACAGCATCCTTCATGATCACTGAAAGAACTGTTCTCCTTTCTCCTGCCCCACACTGATCTATCTGATCGGTGCAGTGCAGGGGAGAAAGTCACCAGGACTTGCACGGATGTTGCGCATCCTGTGTAGCTGAAAAAACTTCTGCAAGACTAGCCCTTGGACCTCTTTATGAAAAGAAGAACGACACTCCTGATATGTGAGGTGGCATGGATAGGGTCCCAATCAAACAAAGTTGTTGATTAGCCATTGAACCTTTCAGGTCATGTGATCAGTCACATTCCTGGAAGGAATTTCAAGATGTGGTAATGTATACGATGGATGAGTGTACATATATATATATATATATATATAAGTGTTTGTGTGTGTGGAGCTGCATGAGTATCTAAGAGAGCTGTTGGTGTATGGTATGTAAGAAAGCTGTGTACAAGTATGTAGCAAAACAGTGCGTGTATGTAACAGAGGTGTGAGTGCATACTTCAAAGCTGTAGAAAAGCTATATGTGTTAGAACTGTGTTTGTGTATGGAGGAGAGTTGTGTGTGTATTTCGGAAAATTGCGTGTGTGATAGTAGTAGAGTTGTGTGTATGCAGGAGAGATGTGTGTATGTAGGAAAGAGGGTGGAAACTTATCAATGCTATAGGACCTATGCAAGAACCTAACATGATCAAATTTGACTCATGACAATACAGCTTTAAAAAATGCATTGGCAGCAATTGTACCGATCATCTACTTTCAATGAATTATCAGCAAATTGGTGAAAGTACACCTATTAAAAAAAAAATAACAGCCTCCTCCATATCCCCTCTAGCTGTCCTGTCCATCACCAAGATAGGTGCGTTTTCTGCCATTTTAGGTAGAAGTAATGTTCAACCAATTTGCTTCTAATTTAGACAAAGTAGTAGGAAAGTTTATCAAACAAACTCTACATATGAGCTCTATCTATTTTACAATACGTGTAATATGTATTCACAAAATGTCCATTTTCTATATGTGTGAACTTCACATCTTTTTTTTTTTTTAGTAAGTTTTAGTGCATGATGAGGTGGTGTTTACCTATAGGATCCACCATCTCTTGGACTGGGCACCATTGATGGTATTTATTGGGCCCCACGTTCTTAAGTAAATCTCAATATTGCTTCAAAAAGGTAGCTATGCATATACAGTTTACAGACAGAATGTTAACATATTAAGCAAGAGTGTGACAACTTATCAGTGCTAAATGTGCCATAAAAAAAGCCAGCATGTAAAATTCTTAGCTTTGACAAGTGACAACATATCTGGCAAAATGCATTGTAAACCAAATGTAATTTTTAGCTGCAGTAAATTTTAGACAATCAAAATGATGTTAAAATGTGTGTGTTTCTTACAGTCTAGAGGCTGCTTATTCTGATGGAGGAAAACACTGACAGCATCCTTCATGATCACTGAAAGAACTGTTCTCCTTTCTCCTGCCCCACACTGATCTATCTGATCGGTGCAGTGCAGGGGAGAAAGTCACCAGGACTTGCACGGATGTTGCGCATCCTGTGTAGCTGAAAAAACTTCTGCAAGACTAGCCCTTGGACCTCTTTATGAAAAGAAGAACGACACTCCTGATATGTGAGGTGGCATGGATAGGGTCCCAATCAAACAAAGTTGTTGATTAGCCATTGAACCTTTCAGGTCATGTGATCAGTCACATTCCTGGAAGGAATTTCAAGATGTGGTAATGTATACGATGGATGAGTGTACATATATATATATATATATATAAGTGTTTGTGTGTGTGGAGCTGCATGAGTATATAAGAGAGCTGTTGGTGTATGGTATGTAAGAAAGCTGTGTACAAGTATGTAGCAAAACAGTGCGTGTATGTAACAGAGGTGTGAGTGCATACTTCAAAGCTGTAGAAAAGCTATATGTGTTAGAACTGTGTTTGTGTATGGAGGAGAGTTGTGTGTGTATTTCGGAAAATTGCGTGTGTGATAGTAGTAGAGTTGTGTGTATGCAGGAGAGATGTGTGTATGTAGGAAAGAGGGTGGAAACTTATCAATGCTATAGGACCTATGCAAGAACCTAACATGATCAAATTTGACTCATGACAATACAGCTTTAAAAAATGCATTGGCAGCAATTGTACCGATCATCTACTTTCAATGAATTATCAGCAAATTGGTGAAAGTACACCTATTAAAAAAAAAATAACAGCCTCCTCCATATCCCCTCTAGCTGTCCTGTCCATCACCAAGATAGGTGCGTTTTCTGCCATTTTAGGTAGAAGTAATGTTCAACCAATTTGCTTCTAATTTAGACAAAGTAGTAGGAAAGTTTATCAAACAAACTCTACATATGAGCTCTATCTATTTTACAATACGTGTAATATGTATTCACAAAATGTCCATTTTCTATATGTGTGAACT
The DNA here is from genome assembly GCF_046119375.1 of Phyllobates terribilis. NCBI lineage: Eukaryota > Metazoa > Chordata > Amphibia > Anura > Dendrobatidae > Phyllobates > Phyllobates terribilis. Next base: position 79,352 of record NW_027363787.1, on the reverse strand, counting down.
TCACATCTTTTTTTTTTTTTAGTAAGTTTTAGTGCATGATGAGGTGGTGTTTACCTATAGGATCCACCATCTCTTGGACTGGGCACCATTGATGGTATTTATTGGGCCCCACGTTCTTAAGTAAATCTCAATATTGCTTCAAAAAGGTAGCTATGCATATACAGTTTACAGACAGAATGTTAACATATTAAGCAAGAGTGTGACAACTTATCAGTGCTAAATGTGCCATAAAAAAACCCAGCATGTAAAATTCTTAGCTTTGACAAGTGACAACATATCTGGCAAAATGCATTGTAAACCAAATGTAATTTTTAGCTGCAGTAAATTTTAGACAATCAAAATGATGTTAAAATGTTTGTGTTTCTTACAGTCTAGAGGCTGCTTATTCTGATGGAGGAAAACACTGACAGCATCCTTCATGATCACTGAAAGAACTGTTCTCCTTTCTCCTGCCCCACACTGATCTATCTGATCGGTGCAGTGCAGGGGAGAAAGTCACCAGGACTTGCACGGATGTTGCGCATCCTGTGTAGCTGAAAAAACTTCTGCAAGACTAGCCCTTGGACCTCTTTATGAAAAGAAGAACGACACTCCTGATATGTGAGGTGGCATGGATAGGGTCCCAATCAAACAATGTTGTTGATTAGCCATTGAACCTTTCAGGTCATGTGATCAGTCACATTCCTGGAAGGAATTTCAAGATGTGGTAATGTATACGATGGATGAGTGTACATATATATATATATATATATATATATATATATAAGTGTTTGTGTGTGTGGAGCTGCATGAGTATATAAGAGAGCTGTTGGTGTATGTAAGAAAGCTGTGTACAAGTATGTAGCAAAACAGTGCGTGTATGTAACAGAGGTGTGAGTGCATACTTCAAAGCTGTAGAAAAGCTATATGTGTTAGAACTGTGTTTGTGTATGGAGGAGAGTTGTGTGTGTATTTCGGAAAATTGCGTGTGTGATAGTAGTAGAGTTGTGTGTATGCAGGAGAGATGTGTGTATGTAGGAAAGAGGGTGGAAACTTATCAATGCTATAGGACCTATGCAAGAACCTAACATGATCAAATTTGACTCATGACAATACAGCTTTAAAAAATGCATTGGCAGCAATTGTACCGATCATCTACTTTCAATGAATTATCAGCAAATTGGTGAAAGTACACCTATTAAAAAAAAAATAACAGCCTCCTCCATATCCCCTCTAGCTGTCCTGTCCATCACCAAGATAGGTGCGTTTTCTGCCATTTTAGGTAGAAGTAATGTTCAACCAATTTGCTTCTAATTTAGACAAAGTAGTAGGAAAGTTTATCAAACAAACTCTACATATGAGCTCTATCTATTTTACAATACGTGTAATATGTATTCACAAAATGTCCATTTTCTATATGTGTGAACTTCACATCTTTTTTTTTTTTTAGTAAGTTTTAGTGCATGATGAGGTGGTGTTTACCTATAGGATCCACCATCTCTTGGACTGGGCACCATTGATGGTATTTATTGGGCCCCACGTTCTTAAGTAAATCTCAATATTGCTTCAAAAAGGTAGCTATGCATATACAGTTTACAGACAGAATGTTAACATATTAAGCAAGAGTGTGACAACTTATCAGTGCTAAATGTGCCATAAAAAAAGCCAGCATGTAAAATTCTTAGCTTTGACAAGTGACAACATATCTGGCAAAATGCATTGTAAACCAAATGTAATTTTTAGCTGCAGTAAATTTTAGACAATCAAAATGATGTTAAAATGTGTGTGTTTCTTACAGTCTAGAGGCTGCTTATTCTGATGGAGGAAAACACTGACAGCATCCTTCATGATCACTGAAAGAACTGTTCTCCTTTCTCCTGCCCCACACTGATCTATCTGATCGGTGCAGTGCAGGGGAGAAAGTCACCAGGACTTGCACGGATGTTGCGCATCCTGTGTAGCTGAAAAAACTTCTGCAAGACTAGCCCTTGGACCTCTTTATGAAAAGAAGAACGACACTCCTGATATGTGAGGTGGCATGGATAGGGTCCCAATCAAACAAAGTTGTTGATTAGCCATTGAACCTTTCAGGTCATGTGATCAGTCACATTCCTGGAAGGAATTTCAAGATGTGGTAATGTATACGATGGATGAGTGTACATATATATATATATATATAAGTGTTTGTGTGTGTGGAGCTGCATGAGTATATAAGAGAGCTGTTGGTGTATGGTATGTAAGAAAGCTGTGTACAAGTATGTAGCAAAACAGTGCGTGTATGTAACAGAGGTGTGAGTGCATACTTCAAAGCTGTAGAAAAGCTATATGTGTTAGAACTGTGTTTGTGTATGGAGGAGAGTTGTGTGTGTATTTCGGAAAATTGCGTGTGTGATAGTAGTAGAGTTGTGTGTATGCAGGAGAGATGTGTGTATGTAGGAAAGAGGGTGGAAACTTATCAATGCTATAGGACCTATGCAAGAACCTAACATGATCAAATTTGACTCATGACAATACAGCTTTAAAAAATGCATTGGCAGCAATTGTACCGATCATCTACTTTCAATGAATTATCAGCAAATTGGTGAAAGTACACCTATTAAAAAAAAAATAACAGCCTCCTCCATATCCCCTCTAGCTGTCCTGTCCATCACCAAGATAGGTGCGTTTTCTGCCATTTTAGGTAGAAGTAATGTTCAACCAATTTGCTTCTAATTTAGACAAAGTAGTAGGAAAGTTTATCAAACAAACTCTACATATGAGCTCTATCTATTTTACAATACGTGTAATATGTATTCACAAAATGTCCATTTTCTATATGTGTGAACTTCACATCTTTTTTTTTTTTTAGTAAGTTTTAGTGCATGATGAGGTGGTGTTTACCTATAGGATCCACCATCTCTTGGACTGGGCACCATTGATGGTATTTATTGGGCCCCACGTTCTTAAGTAAATCTCAATATTGCTTCAAAAAGGTAGCTATGCATATACAGTTTACAGACAGAATGTTAACATATTAAGCAAGAGTGTGACAACTTATCAGTGCTAAATGTGCCATAAAAAAAGCCAGCATGTAAAATTCTTAGCTTTGACAAGTGACAACATATCTGGCAAAATGCATTGTAAACCAAATGTAATTTTTAGCTGCAGTAAATTTTAGACAATCAAAATGATGTTAAAATGTGTGTGTTTCTTACAGTCTAGAGGCTGCTTATTCTGATGGAGGAAAACACTGACAGCATCCTTCATGATCACTGAAAGAACTGTTCTCCTTTCTCCTGCCCCACACTGATCTATCTGATCGGTGCAGTGCAGGGGAGAAAGTCACCAGGACTTGCACGGATGTTGCGCATCCTGTGTAGCTGAAAAAACTTCTGCAAGACTAGCCCTTGGACCTCTTTATGAAAAGAAGAACGACACTCCTGATATGTGAGGTGGCATGGATAGGGTCCCAATCAAACAAAGTTGTTGATTAGCCATTGAACCTTTCAGGTCATGTGATCAGTCACATTCCTGGAAGGAATTTCAAGATGTGGTAATGTATACGATGGATGAGTGTACATATATATATATATATATAAGTGTTTGTGTGTGTGGAGCTGCATGAGTATATAAGAGAGCTGTTGGTGTATGGTATGTAAGAAAGCTGTGTACAAGTATGTAGCAAAACAGTGCGTGTATGTAACAGAGGTGTGAGTGCATACTTCAAAGCTGTAGAAAAGCTATATGTGTTAGAACTGTGTTTGTGTATGGAGGAGAGTTGTGTGTGTATTTCGGAAAATTGCGTGTGTGATAGTAGTAGAGTTGTGTGTATGCAGGAGAGATGTGTGTATGTAGGAAAGAGGGTGGAAACTTATCAATGCTATAGGACCTATGCAAGAACCTAACATGATCAAATTTGACTCATGACAATACAGCTTTAAAAAATGCATTGGCAGCAATTGTACCGATCATCTACTTTCAATGAATTATCAGCAAATTGGTGAAAGTACACCTATTAAAAAAAAAATAACAGCCTCCTCCATATCCCCTCTAGCTGTCCTGTCCATCACCAAGATAGGTGCGTTTTCTGCCATTTTAGGTAGAAGTAATGTTCAACCAATTTGCTTCTAATTTAGACAAAGTAGTAGGAAAGTTTATCAAACAAACTCTACATATGAGCTCTATCTATTTTACAATACGTGTAATATGTATTCACAAAATGTCCATTTTCTATATGTGTGAACTTCACATCTTTTTTTTTTTTTAGTAAGTTTTAGTGCATGATGAGGTGGTGTTTACCTATAGGATCCACCATCTCTTGGACTGGGCACCATTGATGGTATTTATTGGGCCCCACGTTCTTAAGTAAATCTCAATATTGCTTCAAAAAGGTAGCTATGCATATACAGTTTACAGACAGAATGTTAACATATTAAGCAAGAGTGTGACAACTTATCAGTGCTAAATGTGCCATAAAAAAAGCCAGCATGTAAAATTCTTAGCTTTGACAAGTGACAACATATCTGGCAAAATGCATTGTAAACCAAATGTAATTTTTAGCTGCAGTAAATTTTAGACAATCAAAATGATGTTAAAATGTGTGTGTTTCTTACAGTCTAGAGGCTGCTTATTCTGATGGAGGAAAACACTGACAGCATCCTTCATGATCACTGAAAGAACTGTTCTCCTTTCTCCTGCCCCACACTGATCTATCTGATTGGTGCAGTGCAGGGGAGAAAGTCACCAGGACTTGCACGGATGTTGCGCATCCTGTGTAGCTGAAAAAACTTCTGCAAGACTAGCCCTTGGACCTCTTTATGAAAAGAAGAACGACACTCCTGATATGTGAGGTGGCATGGATAGGGTCCCAATCAAACAAAGTTGTTGATTAGCCATTGAACCTTTCAGGTCATGTGATCAGTCACATTCCTGGAAGGAATTTCAAGATGTGGTAATGTATACGATGGATGAGTGTACATATATATATATATATATAAGTGTTTGTGTGTGTGGAGCTGCATGAGTATATAAGAGAGCTGTTGGTGTATGGTATGTAAGAAAGCTGTGTACAAGTATGTAGCAAAACAGTGCGTGTATGTAACAGAGGTGTGAGTGCATACTTCAAAGCTGTAGAAAAGCTATATGTGTTAGAACTGTGTTTGTGTATGGAGGAGAGTTGTGTGTGTATTTCGGAAAATTGCGTGTGTGATAGTAGTAGAGTTGTGTGTATGCAGGAGAGATGTGTGTATGTAGGAAAGAGGGTGGAAACTTATCAATGCTATAGGACCTATGCAAGAACCTAACATGATCAAATTTGACTCATGACAATACAGCTTTAAAAAATGCATTGGCAGCAATTGTACCGATCATCTACTTTCAATGAATTATCAGCAAATTGGTGAAAGTACACCTATTAAAAAAAAAATAACAGCCTCCTCCATATCCCCTCTAGCTGTCCTGTCCATCACCAAGATAGGTGCGTTTTCTGCCATTTTAGGTAGAAGTAATGTTCAACCAATTTGCTTCTAATTTAGACAAAGTAGTAGGAAAGTTTATCAAACAAACTCTACATATGAGCTCTATCTATTTTACAATACGTGTAATATGTATTCACAAAATGTCCATTTTCTATATGTGTGAACTTCACATCTTTTTTTTTTTTTAGTAAGTTTTAGTGCATGATGAGGTGGTGTTTACCTATAGGATCCACCATCTCTTGGACTGGGCACCATTGATGGTATTTATTGGGCCCCACGTTCTTAAGTAAATCTCAATATTGCTTCAAAAAGGTAGCTATGCATATACAGTTTACAGACAGAATGTTAACATATTAAGCAAGAGTGTGACAACTTATCAGTGCTAAATGTGCCATAAAAAAACCCAGCATGTAAAATTCTTAGCTTTGACAAGTGACAACATATCTGGCAAAATGCATTGTAAACCAAATGTAATTTTTAGCTGCAGTAAATTTTAGACAATCAAAATGATGTTAAAATGTTTGTGTTTCTTACAGTCTAGAGGCTGCTTATTCTGATGGAGGAAAACACTGACAGCATCCTTCATGATCACTGAAAGAACTGTTCTCCTTTCTCCTGCCCCACACTGATCTATCTGATCGGTGCAGTGCAGGGGAGAAAGTCACCAGGACTTGCACGGATGTTGCGCATCCTGTGTAGCTGAAAAAACTTCTGCAAGACTAGCCCTTGGACCTCTTTATGAAAAGAAGAACGACACTCCTGATATGTGAGGTGGCATGGATAGGGTCCCAATCAAACAATGTTGTTGATTAGCCATTGAACCTTTCAGGTCATGTGATCAGTCACATTCCTGGAAGGAATTTCAAGATGTGGTAATGTATACGATGGATGAGTGTACATATATATATATATATATATATATATATATATATAAGTGTTTGTGTGTGTGGAGCTGCATGAGTATATAAGAGAGCTGTTGGTGTATGTAAGAAAGCTGTGTACAAGTATGTAGCAAAACAGTGCGTGTATGTAACAGAGGTGTGAGTGCATACTTCAAAGCTGTAGAAAAGCTATATGTGTTAGAACTGTGTTTGTGTATGGAGGAGAGTTGTGTGTGTATTTCGGAAAATTGCGTGTGTGATAGTAGTAGAGTTGTGTGTATGCAGGAGAGATGTGTGTATGTAGGAAAGAGGGTGGAAACTTATCAATGCTATAGGACCTATGCAAGAACCTAACATGATCAAATTTGACTCATGACAATACAGCTTTAAAAAATGCATTGGCAGCAATTGTACCGATCATCTACTTTCAATGAATTATCAGCAAATTGGTGAAAGTACACCTATTAAAAAAAAAATAACAGCCTCCTCCATATCCCCTCTAGCTGTCCTGTCCATCACCAAGATAGGTGCGTTTTCTGCCATTTTAGGTAGAAGTAATGTTCAACCAATTTGCTTCTAATTTAGACAAAGTAGTAGGAAAGTTTATCAAACAAACTCTACATATGAGCTCTATCTATTTTACAATACGTGTAATATGTATTCACAAAATGTCCATTTTCTATATGTGTGAACTTCACATCTTTTTTTTTTTTAGTAAGTTTTAGTGCATGATGAGGTGGTGTTTACCTATAGGATCCACCATCTCTTGGACTGGGCACCATTGATGGTATTTATTGGGCCCCACGTTCTTAAGTAAATCTCAATATTGCTTCAAAAAGGTAGCTATGCATATACAGTTTACAGACAGAATGTTAACATATTAAGCAAGAGTGTGACAACTTATCAGTGCTAAATGTGCCATAAAAAAAGCCAGCATGTAAAATTCTTAGCTTTGACAAGTGACAACATATCTGGCAAAATGCATTGTAAACCAAATGTAATTTTTAGCTGCAGTAAATTTTAGACAATCAAAATGATGTTAAAATGTGTGTGTTTCTTACAGTCTAGAGGCTGCTTATTCTGATGGAGGAAAACACTGACAGCATCCTTCATGATCACTGAAAGAACTGTTCTCCTTTCTCCTGCCCCACACTGATCTATCTGATCGGTGCAGTGCAGGGGAGAAAGTCACCAGGACTTGCACGGATGTTGCGCATCCTGTGTAGCTGAAAAAACTTCTGCAAGACTAGCCCTTGGACCTCTTTATGAAAAGAAGAACGACACTCCTGATATGTGAGGTGGCATGGATAGGGTCCCAATCAAACAAAGTTGTTGATTAGCCATTGAACCTTTCAGGTCATGTGATCAGTCACATTCCTGGAAGGAATTTCAAGATGTGGTAATGTATACGATGGATGAGTGTACATATATATATATATATATAAGTGTTTGTGTGTGTGGAGCTGCATGAGTATATAAGAGAGCTGTTGGTGTATGGTATGTAAGAAAGCTGTGTACAAGTATGTAGCAAAACAGTGCGTGTATGTAACAGAGGTGTGAGTGCATACTTCAAAGCTGTAGAAAAGCTATATGTGTTAGAACTGTGTTTGTGTATGGAGGAGAGTTGTGTGTGTATTTCGGAAAATTGCGTGTGTGATAGTAGTAGAGTTGTGTGTATGCAGGAGAGATGTGTGTATGTAGGAAAGAGGGTGGAAACTTATCAATGCTATAGGACCTATGCAAGAACCTAACATGATCAAATTTGACTCATGACAATACAGCTTTAAAAAATGCATTGGCAGCAATTGTACCGATCATCTACTTTCAATGAATTATCAGCAAATTGGTGAAAGTACACCTATTAAAAAAAAAATAACAGCCTCCTCCATATCCCCTCTAGCTGTCCTGTCCATCACCAAGATAGGTGCGTTTTCTGCCATTTTAGGTAGAAGTAATGTTCAACCAATTTGCTTCTAATTTAGACAAAGTAGTAGGAAAGTTTATCAAACAAACTCTACATATGAGCTCTATCTATTTTACAATACGTGTAATATGTATTCACAAAATGTCCATTTTCTATATGTGTGAACTTCACATCTTTTTTTTTTTTTAGTAAGTTTTAGTGCATGATGAGGTGGTGTTTACCTATAGGATCCACCATCTCTTGGACTGGGCACCATTGATGGTATTTATTGGGCCCCACGTTCTTAAGTAAATCTCAATATTGCTTCAAAAAGGTAGCTATGCATATACAGTTTACAGACAGAATGTTAACATATTAAGCAAGAGTGTGACAACTTATCAGTGCTAAATGTGCCATAAAAAAACCCAGCATGTAAAATTCTTAGCTTTGACAAGTGACAACATATCTGGCAAAATGCATTGTAAACCAAATGTAATTTTTAGCTGCAGTAAATTTTAGACAATCAAAATGATGTTAAAATGTGTGTGTTTCTTACAGTCTAGAGGCTGCTTATTCTGATGGAGGAAAACACTGACAGCATCCTTCATGATCACTGAAAGAACTGTTCTCCTTTCTCCTGCCCCACACTGATCTATCTGATCGGTGCAGTGCAGGGGAGAAAGTCACCAGGACTTGCACGGATGTTGCGCATCCTGTGTAGCTGAAAAAACTTCTGCAAGACTAGCCCTTGGACCTCTTTATGAAAAGAAGAACGACACTCCTGATATGTGAGGTGGCATGGATAGGGTCCCAATCAAACAAAGTTGTTGATTAGCCATTGAACCTTTCAGGTCATGTGATCAGTCACATTCCTGGAAGGAATTTCAAGATGTGGTAATGTATACGATGGATGAGTGTACATATATATATATATATATATATATATATATAAGTGTTTGTGTGTGTGGAGCTGCATGAGTATATAAGAGAGCTGTTGGTGTATGTAAGAAAGCTGTGTACAAGTATGTAGCAAAACAGTGCGTGTATGTAACAGAGGTGTGAGTGCATACTTCAAAGCTGTAGAAAAGCTATATGTGTTAGAGCTGTGTTTGTGTATGGAGGAGAGTTGTGTGTGTATTTCGGAAAATTGCGTGTGTGATAGTAGTAGAGTTGTGTGTATGCAGGAGAGATGTGTGTATGTAGGAAAGAGGGTGGAAACTTATCAATGCTATAGGACCTATGCAAGAACCTAACATGATCAAATTTGACTCATGACAATACAGCTTTAAAAAATGCATTGGCAGCAATTGTACCGATCATCTACTTTCAATGAATTATCAGCAAATTGGTGAAAGTACACCTATTAAAAAAAAAATAACAGCCTCCTCCATATCCCCTCTAGCTGTCCTGTCCATCACCAAGATAGGTGCGTTTTCTGCCATTTTAGGTAGAAGTAATGTTCAACCAATTTGCTTCTAATTTAGACAAAGTAGTAGGAAAGTTTATCAAACAAACTCTACATATGAGCTCTATCTATTTTACAATACGTGTAATATGTATTCACAAAATGTCCATTTTCTATATGTGTGAACTTCACATCTTTTTTTTTTTTTAGTAAGTTTTAGTGCATGATGAGGTGGTGTTTACCTATAGGATCCACCATCTCTTGGACTGGGCACCATTGATGGTATTTATTGGGCCCCACGTTCTTAAGTAAATCTCAATATTGCTTCAAAAAGGTAGCTATGCATATACAGTTTACAGACAGAATGTTAACATATTAAGCAAGAGTGTGACAACTTATCAGTGCTAAATGTGCCATAAAAAAACCCAGCATGTAAAATTCTTAGCTTTGACAAGTGACAACATATCTGGCAAAATGCATTGTAAACCAAATGTAATTTTTAGCTGCAGTAAATTTTAGACAATCAAAATGATGTTAAAATGTGTGTGTTTCTTACAGTCTAGAGGCTGCTTATTCTGATGGAGGAAAACACTGACAGCATCCTTCATGATCACTGAAAGAACTGTTCTCCTTTCTCCTGCCCCACACTGATCTATCTGATCGGTGCAGTGCAGGGGAGAAAGTCACCAGGACTTGCACGGATGTTGCGCATCCTGTGTAGCTGAAAAAACTTCTGCAAGACTAGCCCTTGGACCTCTTTATGAAAAGAAGAACGACACTCCTGATATGTGAGGTGGCATGGATAGGGTCCCAATCAAACAAAGTTGTTGATTAGCCATTGAACCTTTCAGGTCATGTGATCAGTCACATTCCTGGAAGGAATTTCAAGATGTGGTAATGTATACGATGGATGAGTGTACATATATATATATATATATATATAAGTGTTTGTGTGTGTGGAGCTGCATGAGTATATAAGAGAGCTGTTGGTGTATGTAAGAAAGCTGTGTACAAGTATGTAGCAAAACAGTGCGTGTATGTAACAGAGGTGTGAGTGCATACTTCAAAGCTGTAGAAAAGCTATATGTGTTAGAGCTGTGTTTGTGTATGGAGGAGAGTTGTGTGTGTATTTCGGAAAATTGCGTGTGTGATAGTAGTAGAGTTGTGTGTATGCAGGAGAGATGTGTGTATGTAGGAAAGAGGGTGGAAACTTATCAATGCTATAGGACCTATGCAAGAACCTAACATGATCAAATTTGACTCATGACAATACAGCTTTAAAAAATGCATTGGCAGCAATTGTACCGATCATCTACTTTCAATGAATTATCAGCAAATTGGTGAAAGTACACCTATTAAAAAAAAAATAACAGCCTCCTCCATATCCCCTCTAGCTGTCCTGTCCATCACCAAGATAGGTGCGTTTTCTGCCATTTTAGGTAGAAGTAATGTTCAACCAATTTGCTTCTAATTTAGACAAAGTAGTAGGAAAGTTTATCAAACAAACTCTACATATGAGCTCTATCTATTTTACAATACGTGTAATATGTATTCACAAAATGTCCATTTTCTATATGTGTGAACTTCACATCTTTTTTTTTTTTTAGTAAGTTTTAGTGCATGATGAGGTGGTGTTTACCTATAGGATCCACCATCTCTTGGACTGGGCACCATTGATGGTATTTATTGGGCCCCACGTTCTTAAGTAAATCTCAATATTGCTTCAAAAAGGTAGCTATGCATATACAGTTTACAGACAGAATGTTAACATATTAAGCAAGAGTGTGACAACTTATCAGTGCTAAATGTGCCATAAAAAAACCCAGCATGTAAAATTCTTAGCTTTGACAAGTGACAACATATCTGGCAAAATGCATTGTAAACCAAATGTAATTTTTAGCTGCAGTAAATTTTAGACAATCAAAATGATGTTAAAATGTGTGTGTTTCTTACAGTCTAGAGGCTGCTTATTCTGATGGAGGAAAACACTGACAGCATCCTTCATGATCACTGAAAGAACTGTTCTCCTTTCTCCTGCCCCACACTGATCTATCTGATCGGTGCAGTGCAGGGGAGAAAGTCACCAGGACTTGCACGGATGTTGCGCATCCTGTGTAGCTGAAAAAACTTCTGCAAGACTAGCCCTTGGACCTCTTTATGAAAAGAAGAACGACACTCCTGATATGTGAGGTGGCATGGATAGGGTCCCAATGAAACAAAGTTGTTGATTAGCCATTGAACCTTTCAGGTCATGTGATCAGTCACATTCCTGGAAGGAATTTCAAGATGTGGTAATGTATACGATGGATGAGTGTACATATATATATATATATATATATATATATATATAAGTGTTTGTGTGTGTGGAGCTGCATGAGTATATAAGAGAGCTGTTGGTGTATGTAAGAAAGCTGTGTACAAGTATGTAGCAAAACAGTGCGTGTATGTAACAGAGGTGTGAGTGCATACTTCAAAGCTGTAGAAAAGCTATATGTGTTAGAGCTGTGTTTGTGTATGGAGGAGAGTTGTGTGTGTATTTCGGAAAATTGCGTGTGTGATAGTAGTAGAGTTGTGTGTATGCAGGAGAGATGTGTGTATGTAGGAAAGAGGGTGGAAACTTATCAATGCTATAGGACCTATGCAAGAACCTAACATGATCAAATTTGACTCATGACAATACAGCTTTAAAAAATGCATTGGCAGCAATTGTACCGATCATCTACTTTCAATGAATTATCAGCAAATTGGTGAAAGTACACCTATTAAAAAAAAAATAACAGCCTCCTCCATATCCCCTCTAGCTGTCCTGTCCATCACCAAGATAGGTGCGTTTTCTGCCATTTTAGGTAGAAGTAATGTTCAACCAATTTGCTTCTAATTTAGACAAAGTAGTAGGAAAGTTTATCAAACAAACTCTACATATGAGCTCTATCTATTTTACAATACGTGTAATATGTATTCACAAAATGTCCATTTTCTATATGTGTGAACTTCACATCTTTTTTTTTTTTTAGTAAGTTTTAGTGCATGATGAGGTGGTGTTTACCTATAGGATCCACCATCTCTTGGACTGGGCACCATTGATGGTATTTATTGGGCCCCACGTTCTTAAGTAAATCTCAATATTGCTTCAAAAAGGTAGCTATGCATATACAGTTTACAGACAGAATGTTAACATATTAAGCAAGAGTGTGACAACTTATCAGTGCTAAATGTGCCATAAAAAAACCCAGCATGTAAAATTCTTAGCTTTGACAAGTGACAACATATCTGGCAAAATGCATTGTAAACCAAATGTAATTTTTAGCTGCAGTAAATTTTAGACAATCAAAATGATGTTAAAATGTGTGTGTTTCTTACAGTCTAGAGGCTGCTTATTCTGATGGAGGAAAACACTGACAGCATCCTTCATGATCACTGAAAGAACTGTTCTCCTTTCTCCTGCCCCACACTGATCTATCTGATCGGTGCAGTGCAGGGGAGAAAGTCACCAGGACTTGCACGGATGTTGCGCATCCTGTGTAGCTGAAAAAACTTCTGCAAGACTAGCCCTTGGACCTCTTTATGAAAAGAAGAACGACACTCCTGATATGTGAGGTGGCATGGATAGGGTCCCAATCAAACAAAGTTGTTGATTAGCCATTGAACCTTTCAGGTCATGTGATCAGTCACATTCCTGGAAGGAATTTCAAGATGTGGTAATGTATACGATGGATGAGTGTACATATATATATATATATATAAGTGTTTGTGTGTGTGGAGCTGCATGAGTATATAAGAGAGCTGTTGGTGTATGGTATGTAAGAAAGCTGTGTACAAGTATGTAGCAAAACAGTGCGTGTATGTAACAGAGGTGTGAGTGCATACTTCAAAGCTGTAGAAAAGCTATATGTGTTAGAACTGTGTTTGTGTATGGAGGAGAGTTGTGTGTGTATTTCGGAAAATTGCGTGTGTGATAGTAGTAGAGTTGTGTGTATGCAGGAGAGATGTGTGTATGTAGGAAAGAGGGTGGAAACTTATCAATGCTATAGGACCTATGCAAGAACCTAACATGATCAAATTTGACTCATGACAATACAGCTTTAAAAAATGCATTGGCAGCAATTGTACCGATCATCTACTTTCAATGAATTATCAGCAAATTGGTGAAAGTACACCTATTAAAAAAAAAATAACAGCCTCCTCCATATCCCCTCTAGCTGTCCTGTCCATCACCAAGATAGGTGCGTTTTCTGCCATTTTAGGTAGAAGTAATGTTCAACCAATTTGCTTCTAATTTAGACAAAGTAGTAGGAAAGTTTATCAAACAAACTCTACATATGAGCTCTATCTATTTTACAATACGTGTAATATGTATTCACAAAATGTCCATTTTCTATATGTGTGAACTTCACATCTTTTTTTTTTTTTAGTAAGTTTTAGTGCATGATGAGGTGGTGTTTACCTATAGGATCCACCATCTCTTGGACTGGGCACCATTGATGGTATTTATTGGGCCCCACGTTCTTAAGTAAATCTCAATATTGCTTCAAAAAGGTAGCTATGCATATACAGTTTACAGACAGAATGTTAACATATTAAGCAAGAGTGTGACAACTTATCAGTGCTAAATGTGCCATAAAAAAACCCAGCATGTAAAATTCTTAGCTTTGACAAGTGACAACATATCTGGCAAAATGCATTGTAAACCAAATGTAATTTTTAGCTGCAGTAAATTTTAGACAATCAAAATGATGTTAAAATGTGTGTGTTTCTTACAGTCTAGAGGCTGCTTATTCTGATGGAGGAAAACACTGACAGCATCCTTCATGATCACTGAAAGAACTGTTCTCCTTTCTCCTGCCCCACACTGATCTATCTGATCGGTGCAGTGCAGGGGAGAAAGTCACCAGGACTTGCACGGATGTTGCGCATCCTGTGTAGCTGAAAAAACTTCTGCAAGACTAGCCCTTGGACCTCTTTATGAAAAGAAGAACGACACTCCTGATATGTGAGGTGGCATGGATAGGGTCCCAATCAAACAAAGTTGTTGATTAGCCATTGAACCTTTCAGGTCATGTGATCAGTCACATTCCTGGAAGGAATTTCAAGATGTGGTAATGTATACGATGGATGAGTGTACATATATATATATATATATATATAAGTGTTTGTGTGTGTGGAGCTGCATGAGTATATAAGAGAGCTGTTGGTGTATGGTATCTAAGAAAGCTGTGTACAAGTATGTAGCAAAACAGTGCGTGTATGTAACAGAGGTGTGAGTGCATACTTCAAAGCTGTAGAAAAGCTATATGTGTTAGAACTGTGTTTGTGTATGGAGGAGAGTTGTGTGTGTATTTCGGAAAATTGCGTGTGTGATAGTAGTAGAGTTGTGTGTATGCAGGAGAGATGTGTGTATGTAGGAAAGAGGGTGGAAACTTATCAATGCTATAGGACCTATGCAAGAACCTAACATGATCAAATTTGACTCATGACAATACAGCTTTAAAAAATGCATTGGCAGCAATTGTACCGATCATCTACTTTCAATGAATTATCAGCAAATTGGTGAAAGTACACCTATTAAAAAAAAAATAACAGCCTCCTCCATATCCCCTCTAGCTGTCCTGTCCATCACCAAGATAGGTGCGTTTTCTGCCATTTTAGGTAGAAGTAATGTTCAACCAATTTGCTTCTAATTTAGACAAAGTAGTAGGAAAGTTTATCAAACAAACTCTACATATGAGCTCTATCTATTTTACAATACGTGTAATATGTATTCACAAAATGTCCATTTTCTATATGTGTGAACTTCACATCTTTTTTTTTTTTAGTAAGTTTTAGTGCATGATGAGGTGGTGTTTACCTATAGGATCCACCATCTCTTGGACTGGGCACCATTGATGGTATTTATTGGGCCCCACGTTCTTAAGTAAATCTCAATATTGCTTCAAAAAGGTAGCTATGCATATACAGTTTACAGACAGAATGTTAACATATTAAGCAAGAGTGTGACAACTTATCAGTGCTAAATGTGCCATAAAAAAAGCCAGCATGTAAAATTCTTAGCTTTGACAAGTGACAACATATCTGGCAAAATGCATTGTAAACCAAATGTAATTTTTAGCTGCAGTAAATTTTAGACAATCAAAATGATGTTAAAATGTGTGTGTTTCTTACAGTCTAGAGGCTGCTTATTCTGATGGAGGAAAACACTGACAGCATCCTTCATGATCACTGAAAGAACTGTTCTCCTTTCTCCTGCCCCACACTGATCTATCTGATCGGTGCAGTGCAGGGGAGAAAGTCACCAGGACTTGCACGGATGTTGCGCATCCTGTGTAGCTGAAAAAACTTCTGCAAGACTAGCCCTTGGACCTCTTTATGAAAAGAAGAACGACACTCCTGATATGTGAGGTGGCATGGATAGGGTCCCAATCAAACAAAGTTGTTGATTAGCCATTGAACCTTTCAGGTCATGTGATCAGTCACATTCCTGGAAGGAATTTCAAGATGTGGTAATGTATACGATGGATGAGTGTACATATATATATATATATATATATATAAGTGTTTGTGTGTGTGGAGCTGCATGAGTATATAAGAGAGCTGTTGGTGTATGTAAGAAAGCTGTGTACAAGTATGTAGCAAAACAGTGCGTGTATGTAACAGAGGTGTGAGTGCATACTTCAAAGCTGTAGAAAAGCTATATGTGTTAGAACTGTGTTTGTGTATGGAGGAGAGTTGTGTGTGTATTTCGGAAAATTGCGTGTGTGATAGTAGTAGAGTTGTGTGTATGCAGGAGAGATGTGTGTATGTAGGAAAGAGGGTGGAAACTTATCAATGCTATAGGACCTATGCAAGAACCTAACATGATCAAATTTGACTCATGACAATACAGCTTTAAAAAATGCATTGGCAGCAATTGTACCGATCATCTACTTTCAATGAATTATCAGCAAATTGGTGAAAGTACACCTATTAAAAAAAAAATAACAGCCTCCTCCATATCCCCTCTAGCTGTCCTGTCCATCACCAAGATAGGTGCGTTTTCTGCCATTTTAGGTAGAAGTAATGTTCAACCAATTTGCTTCTAATTTAGACAAAGTAGTAGGAAAGTTTATCAAACAAACTCTACATATGAGCTCTATCTATTTTACAATACGTGTAATATGTATTCACAAAATGTCCATTTTCTATATGTGTGAACTTCACATCTTTTTTTTTTTTTAGTAAGTTTTAGTGCATGATGAGGTGGTGTTTACCTATAGGATCCACCATCTCTTGGACTGGGCACCATTGATGGTATTTATTGGGCCCCACGTTCTTAAGTAAATCTCAATATTGCTTCAAAAAGGTAGCTATGCATATACAGTTTACAGACAGAATGTTAACATATTAAGCAAGAGTGTGACAACTTATCAGTGCTAAATGTGCCATAAAAAAACCCAGCATGTAAAATTCTTAGCTTTAACAAGTGACAACATATCTGGCAAAATGCATTGTAAACCAAATGTAATTTTTAGCTGCAGTAAATTTTAGACAATCAAAATGATGTTAAAATGTGTGTGTTTCTTACAGTCTAGAGGCTGCTTATTCTGATGGAGGAAAACACTGACAGCATCCTTCATGATCACTGAAAGAACTGTTCTCCTTTCTCCTGCCCCACACTGATCTATCTGATCGGTGCAGTGCAGGGGAGAAAGTCACCAGGACTTGCACGGATGTTGCGCATCCTGTGTAGCTGAAAAAACTTCTGCAAGACTAGCCCTTGGACCTCTTTATGAAAAGAAGAACGACACTCCTGATATGTGAGGTGGCATGGATAGGGTCCCAATCAAACAAAGTTGTTGATTAGCCATTGAACCTTTCAGGTCATGTGATCAGTCACATTCCTGGAAGGAATTTCAAGATGTGGTAATGTATACGATGGATGAGTGTACATATATATATATATATATATAAGTGTTTGTGTGTGTGGAGCTGCATGAGTATATAAGAGAGCTGTTGGTGTATGTAAGAAAGCTGTGTACAAGTATGTAGCAAAACAGTGCGTGTATGTAACAGAGGTGTGAGTGCATACTTCAAAGCTGTAGAAAAGCTATATGTGTTAGAACTGTGTTTGTGTATGGAGGAGAGTTGTGTGTGTATTTCGGAAAATTGCGTGTGTGATAGTAGTAGAGTTGTGTGTATGCAGGAGAGATGTGTGTATGTAGGAAAGAGGGTGGAAACTTATCAATGCTATAGGACCTATGCAAGAACCTAACATGATCAAATTTGACTCATGACAATACAGCTTTAAAAAATGCATTGGCAGCAATTGTACCGATCATCTACTTTCAATGAATTATCAGCAAATTGGTGAAAGTACACCTATTAAAAAAAAAATAACAGCCTCCTCCATATCCCCTCTAGCTGTCCTGTCCATCACCAAGATAGGTGCGTTTTCTGCCATTTTAGGTAGAAGTAATGTTCAACCAATTTGCTTCTAATTTAGACAAAGTAGTAGGAAAGTTTATCAAACAAACTCTACATATGAGCTCTATCTATTTTACAATACGTGTAATATGTATTCACAAAATGTCCATTTTCTATATGTGTGAACTTCACATCTTTTTTTTTTTTTAGTAAGTTTTAGTGCATGATGAGGTGGTGTTTACCTATAGGATCCACCATCTCTTGGACTGGGCACCATTGATGGTATTTATTGGGCCCCACGTTCTTAAGTAAATCTCAATATTGCTTCAAAAAGGTAGCTATGCATATACAGTTTACAGACAGAATGTTAACATATTAAGCAAGAGTGTGACAACTTATCAGTGCTAAATGTGCCATAAAAAAACCCAGCATGTAAAATTCTTAGCTTTGACAAGTGACAACATATCTGGCAAAATGCATTGTAAACCAAATGTAATTTTTAGCTGCAGTAAATTTTAGACAATCAAAATGATGTTAAAATGTGTGTGTTTCTTACAGTCTAGAGGCTGCTTATTCTGATGGAGGAAAACACTGACAGCATCCTTCATGATCACTGAAAGAACTGTTCTCCTTTCTCCTGCCCCACACTGATCTATCTGATCGGTGCAGTGCAGGGGAGAAAGTCACCAGGACTTGCACGGATGTTGCGCATCCTGTGTAGCTGAAAAAACTTCTGCAAGACTAGCCCTTGGACCTCTTTATGAAAAGAAGAACGACACTCCTGATATGTGAGGTGGCATGGATAGGGTCCCAATCAAACAAAGTTGTTGATTAGCCATTGAACCTTTCAGGTCATGTGATCAGTCACATTCCTGGAAGGAATTTCAAGATGTGGTAATGTATACGATGGATGAGTGTACATATATATATATATATATATATATATATATATAAGTGTTTGTGTGTGTGGAGCTGCATGAGTATATAAGAGAGCTGTTGGTGTATGTAAGAAAGCTGTGTACAAGTATGTAGCAAAACAGTGCGTGTATGTAACAGAGGTGTGAGTGCATACTTCAAAGCTGTAGAAAAGCTATATGTGTTAGAACTGTGTTTGTGTATGGAGGAGAGTTGTGTGTGTATTTCGGAAAATTGCGTGTGTGATAGTAGTAGAGTTGTGTGTATGCAGGAGAGATGTGTGTATGTAGGAAAGAGGGTGGAAACTTATCAATGCTATAGGACCTATGCAAGAACCTAACATGATCAAATTTGACTCATGACAATACAGCTTTAAAAAATGCATTGGCAGCAATTGTACCGATCATCTACTTTCAATGAATTATCAGTAAATTGGTGAAAGTACACCTATTAAAAAAAAAATAACAGCCTCCTCCATATCCCCTCTAGCTGTCCTGTCCATCACCAAGATAGGTGCGTTTTCTGCCATTTTAGGTAGAAGTAATGTTCAACCAATTTGCTTCTAATTTAGACAAAGTAGTAGGAAAGTTTATCAAACAAACTCTACATATGAGCTCTATCTATTTTACAATACGTGTAATATGTATTCACAAAATGTCCATTTTCTATATGTGTGAACTTCACATCTTTTTTTTTTTTAGTAAGTTTTAGTGCATGATGAGGTGGTGTTTACCTATAGGATCCACCATCTCTTGGACTGGGCACCATTGATGGTATTTATTGGGCCCCACGTTCTTAAGTAAATCTCAATATTGCTTCAAAAAGGTAGCTATGCATATACAGTTTACAGACAGAATGTTAACATATTAAGCAAGAGTGTGACAACTTATCAGTGCTAAATGTGCCATAAAAAAACCCAGCATGTAAAATTCTTAGCTTTGACAAGTGACAACATATCTGGCAAAATGCATTGTAAACCAAATGTAATTTTTAGCTGCAGTAAATTTTAGACAATCAAAATGATGTTAAAATGTGTGTGTTTCTTACAGTCTAGAGGCTGCTTATTCTGATGGAGGAAAACACTGACAGCATCCTTCATGATCACTGAAAGAACTGTTCTCCTTTCTCCTGCCCCACACTGATCTATCTGATCGGTGCAGTGCAGGGGAGAAAGTCACCAGGACTTGCACGGATGTTGCGCATCCTGTGTAGCTGAAAAAACTTCTGCAAGACTAGCCCTTGGACCTCTTTATGAAAAGAAGAACGACACTCCTGATATGTGAGGTGGCATGGATAGGGTCCCAATCAAACAAAGTTGTTGATTAGCCATTGAACCTTTCAGGTCATGTGATCAGTCACATTCCTGGAAGGAATTTCAAGATGTGGTAATGTATACGATGGATGAGTGTACATATATATATATATATATATAAGTGTTTGTGTGTGTGGAGCTGCATGAGTATATAAGAGAGCTGTTGGTGTATGGTATGTAAGAAAGCTGTGTACAAGTATGTAGCAAAACAGTGCGTGTATGTAACAGAGGTGTGAGTGCATACTTCAAAGCTGTAGAAAAGCTATATGTGTTAGAACTGTGTTTGTGTATGGAGGAGAGTTGTGTGTGTATTTCGGAAAATTGCGTGTGTGATAGTAGTAGAGTTGTGTGTATGCAGGAGAGATGTGTGTATGTAGGAAAGAGGGTGGAAACTTATCAATGCTATAGGACCTATGCAAGAACCTAACATGATCAAATTTGACTCATGACAATACAGCTTTAAAAAATGCATTGGCAGCAATTGTACCGATCATCTACTTTCAATGAATTATCAGCAAATTGGTGAAAGTACACCTATTAAAAAAAAAATAACAGCCTCCTCCATATCCCCTCTAGCTGTCCTGTCCATCACCAAGATAGGTGCGTTGTCTGCCATTTTAGGTAGAAGTAATGTTCAACCAATTTGCTTCTAATTTAGACAAAGTAGTAGGAAAGTTTATCAAACAAACTCTACATATGAGCTCTATCTATTTTACAATACGTGTAATATGTATTCACAAAATGTCCATTTTCTATGTGTGAACTTCACATCTTTTTTTTTTTTTAGTAAGTTTTAGTGCATGATGAGGTGGTGTTTACCTATAGGATCCACCATCTCTTGGACTGGGCACCATTGATGGTATTTATTGGGCCCCACGTTCTTAAGTAAATCTCAATATTGCTTCAAAAAGGTAGCTATGCATATACAGTTTACAGACAGAATGTTAACATATTAAGCAAGAGTGTGACAACTTATCAGTGCTAAATGTGCCATAAAAAAACCCAGCATGTAAAATTCTTAGCTTTGACAAGTGACAACATATCTGGCAAAATGCATTGTAAACCAAATGTAATTTTTAGCTGCAGTAAATTTTAGACAATCAAAATGATGTTAAAATGTGTGTGTTTCTTACAGTCTAGAGGCTGCTTATTCTGATGGAGGAAAACACTGACAGCATCCTTCATGATCACTGAAAGAACTGTTCTCCTTTCTCCTGCCCCACACTGATCTATCTGATCGGTGCAGTGCAGGGGAGAAAGTCACCAGGACTTGCACGGATGTTGCGCATCCTGTGTAGCTGAAAAAACTTCTGCAAGACTAGCCCTTGGACCTCTTTATGAAAAGAAGAACGACACTCCTGATATGTGAGGTGGCATGGATAGGGTCCCAATCAAACAAAGTTGTTGATTAGCCATTGAACCTTTCAGGTCATGTGATCAGTCACATTCCTGGAAGGAATTTCAAGATGTGGTAATGTATACGATGGATGAGTGTACATATATATATATATATATCTATATATATATATATAAGTGTTTGTGTGTGTGGAGCTGCATGAGTATATAAGAGAGCTGTTGGTGTATGTAAGAAAGCTGTGTACAAGTATGTAGCAAAACAGTGCGTGTATGTAACAGAGGTGTGAGTGCATACTTCAAAGCTGTAGAAAAGCTATATGTGTTAGAGCTGTGTTTGTGTATGGAGGAGAGTTGTGTGTGTATTTCGGAAAATTGCGTGTGTGATAGTAGTAGAGTTGTGTGTATGCAGGAGAGATGTGTGTATGTAGGAAAGAGGGTGGAAACTTATCAATGCTATAGGACCTATGCAAGAACCTAACATGATCAAATTTGACTCATGACAATACAGCTTTAAAAAATGCATTGGCAGCAATTGTACCGATCATCTACTTTCAATGAATTATCAGCAAATTGGTGAAAGTACACCTATTAAAAAAAAAATAACAGCCTCCTCCATATCCCCTCTAGCTGTCCTGTCCATCACCAAGATAGGTGCGTTTTCTGCCATTTTAGGTAGAAGTAATGTTCAACCAATTTGCTTCTAATTTAGACAAAGTAGTAGGAAAGTTTATCAAACAAACTCTACATATGAGCTCTATCTATTTTACAATACGTGTAATATGTATTCACAAAATGTCCATTTTCTATATGTGTGAACTTCACATCTTTTTTTTTTTTTAGTAAGTTTTAGTGCATGATGAGGTGGTGTTTACCTATAGGATCCACCATCTCTTGGACTGGGCACCATTGATGGTATTTATTGGGCCCCACGTTCTTAAGTAAATCTCAATATTGCTTCAAAAAGGTAGCTATGCATATACAGTTTACAGACAGAATGTTAACATATTAAGCAAGAGTGTGACAACTTATCAGTGCTAAATGTGCCATAAAAAAACCCAGCATGTAAAATTCTTAGCTTTGACAAGTGACAACATATCTGGCAAAATGCATTGTAAACCAAATGTAATTTTTAGCTGCAGTAAATTTTAGACAATCAAAATGATGTTAAAATGTGTGTGTTTCTTACAGTCTAGAGGCTGCTTATTCTGATGGAGGAAAACACTGACAGCATCCTTCATGATCACTGAAAGAACTGTTCTCCTTTCTCCTGCCCCACACTGATCTATCTGATCGGTGCAGTGCAGGGGAGAAAGTCACCAGGACTTGCACGGATGTTGCGCATCCTGTGTAGCTGAAAAAACTTCTGCAAGACTAGCCCTTGGACCTCTTTATGAAAAGAAGAACGACACTCCTGATATGTGAGGTGGCATGGATAGGGTCCCAATCAAACAAAGTTGTTGATTAGCCATTGAACCTTTCAGGTCATGTGATCAGTCACATTCCTGGAAGGAATTTTAAGATGTGGTAATGTATACGATGGATGAGTGTACATATATATATATATATATATATATATATATATATATATAAGTGTTTGTGTGTGTGGAGCTGCATGAGTATATAAGAGAGCTGTTGGTGTATGTAAGAAAGCTGTGTACAAGTATGTAGCAAAACAGTGCGTGTATGTAACAGAGGTGTGAGTGCATACTTCAAAGCTGTAGAAAAGCTATATGTGTTAGAACTGTGTTTGTGTATGGAGGAGAGTTGTGTGTGTATTTCGGAAAATTGCGTGTGTGATAGTAGTAGAGTTGTGTGTATGCAGGAGAGATGTGTGTATGTAGGAAAGAGGGTGGAAACTTATCAATGCTATAGGACCTATGCAAGAACCTAACATGATCAAATTTGACTCATGACAATACAGCTTTAAAAAATGCATTGGCAGCAATTGTACCGATCATCTACTTTCAATGAATTATCAGCAAATTGGTGAAAGTACACCTATTAAAAAAAAAATAACAGCCTCCTCCATATCCCCTCTAGCTGTCCTGTCCATCACCAAGATAGGTGCGTTTTCTGCCATTTTAGGTAGAAGTAATGTTCAACCAATTTGCTTCTAATTTAGACAAAGTAGTAGGAAAGTTTATCAAACAAACTCTACATATGAGCTCTATCTATTTTACAATACGTGTAATATGTATTCACAAAATGTCCATTTTCTATATGTGTGAACTTCACATCTTTTTTTTTTTTAGTAAGTTTTAGTGCATGATGAGGTGGTGTTTACCTATAGGATCCACCATCTCTTGGACTGGGCACCATTGATGGTATTTATTGGGCCCCACGTTCTTAAGTAAATCTCAATATTGCTTCAAAAAGGTAGCTATGCATATACAGTTTACAGACAGAATGTTAACATATTAAGCAAGAGTGTGACAACTTATCAGTGCTAAATGTGCCATAAAAAAAGCCAGCATGTAAAATTCTTAGCTTTGACAAGTGACAACATATCTGGCAAAATGCATTGTAAACCAAATGTAATTTTTAGCTGCAGTAAATTTTAGACAATCAAAATGATGTTAA
Organism: Phyllobates terribilis; assembly: GCF_046119375.1. Taxonomy (NCBI): domain Eukaryota; kingdom Metazoa; phylum Chordata; class Amphibia; order Anura; family Dendrobatidae; genus Phyllobates; species Phyllobates terribilis. Next base: position 55,168 of record NW_027363787.1, on the reverse strand, counting down.
AATGTGTGTGTTTCTTACAGTCTAGAGGCTGCTTATTCTGATGGAGGAAAACACTGACAGCATCCTTCATGATCACTGAAAGAACTGTTCTCCTTTCTCCTGCCCCACACTGATCTATCTGATCGGTGCAGTGCAGGGGAGAAAGTCACCAGGACTTGCACGGATGTTGCGCATCCTGTGTAGCTGAAAAAACTTCTGCAAGACTAGCCCTTGGACCTCTTTATGAAAAGAAGAACGACACTCCTGATATGTGAGGTGGCATGGATAGGGTCCCAATCAAACAAAGTTGTTGATTAGCCATTGAACCTTTCAGGTCATGTGATCAGTCACATTCCTGGAAGGAATTTCAAGATGTGGTAATGTATACGATGGATGAGTGTACATATATATATATATATATAAGTGTTTGTGTGTGTGGAGCTGCATGAGTATATAAGAGAGCTGTTGGTGTATGGTATGTAAGAAAGCTGTGTACAAGTATGTAGCAAAACAGTGCGTGTATGTAACAGAGGTGTGAGTGCATACTTCAAAGCTGTAGAAAAGCTATATGTGTTAGAACTGTGTTTGTGTATGGAGGAGAGTTGTGTGTGTATTTCGGAAAATTGCGTGTGTGATAGTAGTAGAGTTGTGTGTATGCAGGAGAGATGTGTGTATGTAGGAAAGAGGGTGGAAACTTATCAATGCTATAGGACCTATGCAAGAACCTAACATGATCAAATTTGACTCATGACAATACAGCTTTAAAAAATGCATTGGCAGCAATTGTACCGATCATCTACTTTCAATGAATTATCAGCAAATTGGTGAAAGTACACCTATTAAAAAAAAAATAACAGCCTCCTCCATATCCCCTCTAGCTGTCCTGTCCATCACCAAGATAGGTGCGTTTTCTGCCATTTTAGGTAGAAGTAATGTTCAACCAATTTGCTTCTAATTTAGACAAAGTAGTAGGAAAGTTTATCAAACAAACTCTACATATGAGCTCTATCTATTTTACAATACGTGTAATATGTATTCACAAAATGTCCATTTTCTATATGTGTGAACTTCACATCTTTTTTTTTTTTAGTAAGTTTTAGTGCATGATGAGGTGGTGTTTACCTATAGGATCCACCATCTCTTGGACTGGGCACCATTGATGGTATTTATTGGGCCCCACGTTCTTAAGTAAATCTCAATATTGCTTCAAAAAGGTAGCTATGCATATACAGTTTACAGACAGAATGTTAACATATTAAGCAAGAGTGTGACAACTTATCAGTGCTAAATGTGCCATAAAAAAAGCCAGCATGTAAAATTCTTAGCTTTGACAAGTGACAACATATCTGGCAAAATGCATTGTAAACCAAATGTAATTTTTAGCTGCAGTAAATTTTAGACAATCAAAATGATGTTAAAATGTGTGTGTTTCTTACAGTCTAGAGGCTGCTTATTCTGATGGAGGAAAACACTGACAGCATCCTTCATGATCACTGAAAGAACTGTTCTCCTTTCTCCTGCCCCACACTGATCTATCTGATCGGTGCAGTGCAGGGGAGAAAGTCACCAGGACTTGCACGGATGTTGCGCATCCTGTGTAGCTGAAAAAACTTCTGCAAGACTAGCCCTTGGACCTCTTTATGAAAAGAAGAACGACACTCCTGATATGTGAGGTGGCATGGATAGGGTCCCAATCAAACAAAGTTGTTGATTAGCCATTGAACCTTTCAGGTCATGTGATCAGTCACATTCCTGGAAGGAATTTCAAGATGTGGTAATGTATACGATGGATGAGTGTACATATATATATATATATATAAGTGTTTGTGTGTGTGGAGCTGCATGAGTATATAAGAGAGCTGTTGGTGTATGGTATGTAAGAAAGCTGTGTACAAGTATGTAGCAAAACAGTGCGTGTATGTAACAGAGGTGTGAGTGCATACTTCAAAGCTGTAGAAAAGCTATATGTGTTAGAACTGTGTTTGTGTATGGAGGAGAGTTGTGTGTGTATTTCGGAAAATTGCGTGTGTGATAGTAGTAGAGTTGTGTGTATGCAGGAGAGATGTGTGTATGTAGGAAAGAGGGTGGAAACTTATCAATGCTATAGGACCTATGCAAGAACCTAACATGATCAAATTTGACTCATGACAATACAGCTTTAAAAAATGCATTGGCAGCAATTGTACCGATCATCTACTTTCAATGAATTATCAGCAAATTGGTGAAAGTACACCTATTAAAAAAAAAATAACAGCCTCCTCCATATCCCCTCTAGCTGTCCTGTCCATCACCAAGATAGGTGCGTTTTCTGCCATTTTAGGTAGAAGTAATGTTCAACCAATTTGCTTCTAATTTAGACAAAGTAGTAGGAAAGTTTATCAAACAAACTCTACATATGAGCTCTATCTATTTTACAATACGTGTAATATGTATTCACAAAATGTCCATTTTCTATATGTGTGAACTTCACATCTTTTTTTTTTTTAGTAAGTTTTAGTGCATGATGAGGTGGTGTTTACCTATAGGATCCACCATCTCTTGGACTGGGCACCATTGATGGTATTTATTGGGCCCCACGTTCTTAAGTAAATCTCAATATTGCTTCAAAAAGGTAGCTATGCATATACAGTTTACAGACAGAATGTTAACATATTAAGCAAGAGTGTGACAACTTATCAGTGCTAAATGTGCCATAAAAAAAGCCAGCATGTAAAATTCTTAGCTTTGACAAGTGACAACATATCTGGCAAAATGCATTGTAAACCAAATGTAATTTTTAGCTGCAGTAAATTTTAGACAATCAAAATGATGTTAAAATGTGTGTGTTTCTTACAGTCTAGAGGCTGCTTATTCTGATGGAGGAAAACACTGACAGCATCCTTCATGATCACTGAAAGAACTGTTCTCCTTTCTCCTGCCCCACACTGATCTATCTGATCGGTGCAGTGCAGGGGAGAAAGTCACCAGGACTTGCACGGATGTTGCGCATCCTGTGTAGCTGAAAAAACTTCTGCAAGACTAGCCCTTGGACCTCTTTATGAAAAGAAGAACGACACTCCTGATATGTGAGGTGGCATGGATAGGGTCCCAATCAAACAAAGTTGTTGATTAGCCATTGAACCTTTCAGGTCATGTGATCAGTCACATTCCTGGAAGGAATTTCAAGATGTGGTAATGTATACGATGGATGAGTGTACATATATATATATATATATAAGTGTTTGTGTGTGTGGAGCTGCATGAGTATATAAGAGAGCTGTTGGTGTATGGTATGTAAGAAAGCTGTGTACAAGTATGTAGCAAAACAGTGCGTGTATGTAACAGAGGTGTGAGTGCATACTTCAAAGCTGTAGAAAAGCTATATGTGTTAGAACTGTGTTTGTGTATGGAGGAGAGTTGTGTGTGTATTTCGGAAAATTGCGTGTGTGATAGTAGTAGAGTTGTGTGTATGCAGGAGAGATATGTGTATGTAGGAAAGAGGGTGGAAACTTATCAATGCTATAGGACCTATGCAAGAACCTAACATGATCAAATTTGACTCATGACAATACAGCTTTAAAAAATGCATTGGCAGCAATTGTACCGATCATCTACTTTCAATGAATTATCAGCAAATTGGTGAAAGTACACCTATTAAAAAAAAAATAACAGCCTCCTCCATATCCCCTCTAGCTGTCCTGTCCATCACCAAGATAGGTGCGTTTTCTGCCATTTTAGGTAGAAGTAATGTTCAACCAATTTGCTTCTAATTTAGACAAAGTAGTAGGAAAGTTTATCAAACAAACTCTACATATGAGCTCTATCTATTTTACAATACGTGTAATATGTATTCACAAAATGTCCATTTTCTATATGTGTGAACTTCACATCTTTTTTTTTTTTAGTAAGTTTTAGTGCATGATGAGGTGGTGTTTACCTATAGGATCCACCATCTCTTGGACTGGGCACCATTGATGGTATTTATTGGGCCCCACGTTCTTAAGTAAATCTCAATATTGCTTCAAAAAGGTAGCTATGCATATACAGTTTACAGACAGAATGTTAACATATTAAGCAAGAGTGTGACAACTTATCAGTGCTAAATGTGCCATAAAAAAACCCAGCATGTAAAATTCTTAGCTTTGACAAGTGACAACATATCTGGCAAAATGCATTGTAAACCAAATGTAATTTTTAGCTGCAGTAAATTTTAGACAATCAAAATGATGTTAAAATGTGTGTGTTTCTTACAGTCTAGAGGCTGCTTATTCTGATGGAGGAAAACACTGACAGCATCCTTCATGATCACTGAAAGAACTGTTCTCCTTTCTCCTGCCCCACACTGATCTATCTGATCGGTGCAGTGCAGGGGAGAAAGTCACCAGGACTTGCACGGATGTTGCGCATCCTGTGTAGCTGAAAAAACTTCTGCAAGACTAGCCCTTGGACCTCTTTATGAAAAGAAGAACGACACTCCTGATATGTGAGGTGGCATGGATAGGGTCCCAATCAAACAAAGTTGTTGATTAGCCATTGAACCTTTCAGGTCATGTGATCAGTCACATTCCTGGAAGGAATTTCAAGATGTGGTAATGTATACGATGGATGAGTGTACATATATATATATATATATATATATATATATATAAGTGTTTGTGTGTGTGGAGCTGCATGAGTATATAAGAGAGCTGTTGGTGTATGTAAGAAAGCTGTGTACAAGTATGTAGCAAAACAGTGCGTGTATGTAACAGAGGTGTGAGTGCATACTTCAAAGCTGTAGAAAAGCTATATGTGTTAGAGCTGTGTTTGTGTATGGAGGAGAGTTGTGTGTGTATTTCGGAAAATTGCGTGTGTGATAGTAGTAGAGTTGTGTGTATGCAGGAGAGATGTGTGTATGTAGGAAAGAGGGTGGAAACTTATCAATGCTATAGGACCTATGCAAGAACCTAACATGATCAAATTTGACTCATGACAATACAGCTTTAAAAAATGCATTGGCAGCAATTGTACCGATCATCTACTTTCAATGAATTATCAGCAAATTGGTGAAAGTACACCTATTAAAAAAAAAATAACAGCCTCCTCCATATCCCCTCTAGCTGTCCTGTCCATCACCAAGATAGGTGCGTTTTCTGCCATTTTAGGTAGAAGTAATGTTCAACCAATTTGCTTCTAATTTAGACAAAGTAGTAGGAAAGTTTATCAAACAAACTCTACATATGAGCTCTATCTATTTTACAATACGTGTAATATGTATTCACAAAATGTCCATTTTCTATATGTGTGAACTTCACATCTTTTTTTTTTTTTAGTAAGTTTTAGTGCATGATGAGGTGGTGTTTACCTATAGGATCCACCATCTCTTGGACTGGGCACCATTGATGGTATTTATTGGGCCCCACGTTCTTAAGTAAATCTCAATATTGCTTCAAAAAGGTAGCTATGCATATACAGTTTACAGACAGAATGTTAACATATTAAGCAAGAGTGTGACAACTTATCAGTGCTAAATGTGCCATAAAAAAACCCAGCATGTAAAATTCTTAGCTTTGACAAGTGACAACATATCTGGCAAAATGCATTGTAAACCAAATGTAATTTTTAGCTGCAGTAAATTTTAGACAATCAAAATGATGTTAAAATGTGTGTGTTTCTTACAGTCTAGAGGCTGCTTATTCTGATGGAGGAAAACACTGACAGCATCCTTCATGATCACTGAAAGAACTGTTCTCCTTTCTCCTGCCCCACACTGATCTATCTGATCGGTGCAGTGCAGGGGAGAAAGTCACCAGGACTTGCACGGATGTTGCGCATCCTGTGTAGCTGAAAAAACTTCTGCAAGACTAGCCCTTGGACCTCTTTATGAAAAGAAGAACGACACTCCTGATATGTGAGGTGGCATGGATAGGGTCCCAATCAAACAAAGTTGTTGATTAGCCATTGAACCTTTCAGGTCATGTGATCAGTCACATTCCTGGAAGGAATTTCAAGATGTGGTAATGTATACGATGGATGAGTGTACATATATATATATATATATATATATATATATATAAGTGTTTGTGTGTGTGGAGCTGCATGAGTATATAAGAGAGCTGTTGGTGTATGTAAGAAAGCTGTGTACAAGTATGTAGCAAAACAGTGCGTGTATGTAACAGAGGTGTGAGTGCATACTTCAAAGCTGTAGAAAAGCTATATGTGTTAGAACTGTGTTTGTGTATGGAGGAGAGTTGTGTGTGTATTTCGGAAAATTGCGTGTGTGATAGTAGTAGAGTTGTGTGTATGCAGGAGAGATGTGTGTATGTAGGAAAGAGGGTGGAAACTTATCAATGCTATAGGACCTATGCAAGAACCTAACATGATCAAATTTGACTCATGACAATACAGCTTTAAAAAATGCATTGGCAGCAATTTTACCGATCATCTACTTTCAATGAATTATCAGCAAATTGGTGAAAGTACACCTATTAAAAAAAAAATAACAGCCTCCTCCATATCCCCTCTAGCTGTCCTGTCCATCACCAAGATAGGTGCGTTTTCTGCCATTTTAGGTAGAAGTAATGTTCAACCAATTTGCTTCTAATTTAGACAAAGTAGTAGGAAAGTTTATCAAACAAACTCTACATATGAGCTCTATCTATTTTACAATACGTGTAATATGTATTCACAAAATGTCCATTTTCTATATGTGTGAACTTCACATCTTTTTTTTTTTTTAGTAAGTTTTAGTGCATGATGAGGTGATGTTTACCTATAGGATCCACCATCTCTTGGACTGGGCACCATTGATGGTATTTATTGGGCCCCACGTTCTTAAGTAAATCTCAATATTGCTTCAAAAAGGTAGCTATGCATATACAGTTTACAGACAGAATGTTAACATATTAAGCAAGAGTGTGACATCTTATCAGTGCTAAATGTGCCATAAAAAAACCCAGCATGTAAAATTCTTAGCTTTGACAAGTGACAACATATCTGGCAAAATGCATTGTAAACCAAATGTAATTTTTAGCTGCAGTAAATTTTAGACAATCAAAATGATGTTAAAATGTGTGTGTTTCTTACAGTCTAGAGGCTGCTTATTCTGATGGAGGAAAACACTGACAGCATCCTTCATGATCACTGAAAGAACTGTTCTCCTTTCTCCTGCCCCACACTGATCTATCTGATCGGTGCAGTGCAGGGGAGAAAGTCACCAGGACTTGCACGGATGTTGCGCATCCTGTGTAGCTGAAAAAACTTCTGCAAGACTAGCCCTTGGACCTCTTTATGAAAAGAAGAACGACACTCCTGATATGTGAGGTGGCATGGATAGGGTCCCAATCAAACAAAGTTGTTGATTAGCCATTGAACCTTTCAGGTCATGTGATCAGTCACATTCCTGGAAGGAATTTCAAGATGTGGTAATGTATACGATGGATGAGTGTACATATATATATATATATATAAGTGTTTGTGTGTGTGGAGCTGCATGAGTATATAAGAGAGCTGTTGGTGTATGGTATGTAAGAAAGCTGTGTACAAGTATGTAGCAAAACAGTGCGTGTATGTAACAGAGGTGTGAGTGCATACTTCAAAGCTGTAGAAAAGCTATATGTGTTAGAACTGTGTTTGTGTATGGAGGAGAGTTGTGTGTGTATTTCGGAAAATTGCGTGTGTGATAGTAGTAGAGTTGTGTGTATGCAGGAGAGATGTGTGTATGTAGGAAAGAGGGTGGAAACTTATCAATGCTATAGGACCTATGCAAGAACCTAACATGATCAAATTTGACTCATGACAATACAGCTTTAAAAAATGCATTGGCAGCAATTGTACCGATCATCTACTTTCAATGAATTATCAGCAAATTGGTGAAAGTACACCTATTAAAAAAAAAATAACAGCCTCCTCCATATCCCCTCTAGCTGTCCTGTCCATCACCAAGATAGGTGCGTTTTCTGCCATTTTAGGTAGAAGTAATGTTCAACCAATTTGCTTCTAATTTAGACAAAGTAGTAGGAAAGTTTATCAAACAAACTCTACATATGAGCTCTATCTATTTTACAATACGTGTAATATGTATTCACAAAATGTCCATTTTCTATATGTGTGAACTTCACATCTTTTTTTTTTTTAGTAAGTTTTAGTGCATGATGAGGTGGTGTTTACCTATAGGATCCACCATCTCTTGGACTGGGCACCATTGATGGTATTTATTGGGCCCCACGTTCTTAAGTAAATCTCAATATTGCTTCAAAAAGGTAGCTATGCATATACAGTTTACAGACAGAATGTTAACATATTAAGCAAGAGTGTGACAACTTATCAGTGCTAAATGTGCCATAAAAAAAGCCAGCATGTAAAATTCTTAGCTTTGACAAGTGACAACATATCTGGCAAAATGCATTGTAAACCAAATGTAATTTTTAGCTGCAGTAAATTTTAGACAATCAAAATGATGTTAAAATGTGTGTGTTTCTTACAGTCTAGAGGCTGCTTATTCTGATGGAGGAAAACACTGACAGCATCCTTCATGATCACTGAAAGAACTGTTCTCCTTTCTCCTGCCCCACACTGATCTATCTGATCGGTGCAGTGCAGGGGAGAAAGTCACCAGGACTTGCACGGATGTTGCGCATCCTGTGTAGCTGAAAAAACTTCTGCAAGACTAGCCCTTGGACCTCTTTATGAAAAGAAGAACGACACTCCTGATATGTGAGGTGGCATGGATAGGGTCCCAATCAAACAAAGTTGTTGATTAGCCATTGAACCTTTCAGGTCATGTGATCAGTCACATTCCTGGAAGGAATTTCAAGATGTGGTAATGTATACGATGGATGAGTGTACATATATATATATATATATATATATATAAGTGTTTGTGTGTGTGGAGCTGCATGAGTATATAAGAGAGCTGTTGGTGTATGTAAGAAAGCTGTGTACAAGTATGTAGCAAAACAGTGCGTGTATGTAACAGAGGTGTGAGTGCATACTTCAAAGCTGTAGAAAAGCTATATGTGTTAGAACTGTGTTTGTGTATGGAGGAGAGTTGTGTGTGTATTTCGGAAAATTGCGTGTGTGATAGTAGTAGAGTTGTGTGTATGCAGGAGAGATGTGTGTATGTAGGAAAGAGGGTGGAAACTTATCAATGCTATAGGACCTATGCAAGAACCTAACATGATCAAATTTGACTCATGACAATACAGCTTTAAAAAATGCATTGGCAGCAATTGTACCGATCATCTACTTTCAATGAATTATCAGCAAATTGGTGAAAGTACACCTATTAAAAAAAAAATAACAGCCTCCTCCATATCCCCTCTAGCTGTCCTGTCCATCACCAAGATAGGTGCGTTTTCTGCCATTTTAGGTAGAAGTAATGTTCAACCAATTTGCTTCTAATTTAGACAAAGTAGTAGGAAAGTTTATCAAACAAACTCTACATATGAGCTCTATCTATTTTACAATACGTGTAATATGTATTCACAAAATGTCCATTTTCTATATGTGTGAACTTCACATCTTTTTTTTTTTTTAGTAAGTTTTAGTGCATGATGAGGTGGTGTTTACCTATAGGATCCACCATCTCTTGGACTGGGCACCATTGATGGTATTTATTGGGCCCCACGTTCTTAAGTAAATCTCAATATTGCTTCAAAAAGGTAGCTATGCATATACAGTTTACAGACAGAATGTTAACATATTAAGCAAGAGTGTGACAACTTATCAGTGCTAAATGTGCCATAAAAAAACCCAGCATGTAAAATTCTTAGCTTTGACAAGTGACAACATATCTGGCAAAATGCATTGTAAACCAAATGTAATTTTTAGCTGCAGTAAATTTTAGACAATCAAAATGATGTTAAAATGTGTGTGTTTCTTACAGTCTAGAGGCTGCTTATTCTGATGGAGGAAAACACTGACAGCATCCTTCATGATCACTGAAAGAACTGTTCTCCTTTCTCCTGCCCCACACTGATCTATCTGATCGGTGCAGTGCAGGGGAGAAAGTCACCAGGACTTGCACGGATGTTGCGCATCCTGTGTAGCTGAAAAAACTTCTGCAAGACTAGCCCTTGGACCTCTTTATGAAAAGAAGAACGACACTCCTGATATGTGAGGTGGCATGGATAGGGTCCCAATCAAACAAAGTTGTTGATTAGCCATTGAACCTTTCAGGTCATGTGATCAGTCACATTCCTGGAAGGAATTTCAAGATGTGGTAATGTATACGATGGATGAGTGTACATATATATATATATATATAAGTGTTTGTGTGTGTGGAGCTGCATGAGTATATAAGAGAGCTGTTGGTGTATGGTATGTAAGAAAGCTGTGTACAAGTATGTAGCAAAACAGTGCGTGTATGTAACAGAGGTGTGAGTGCATACTTCAAAGCTGTAGAAAAGCTATATGTGTTAGAACTGTGTTTGTGTATGGAGGAGAGTTGTGTGTGTATTTCGGAAAATTGCGTGTGTGATAGTAGTAGAGTTGTGTGTATGCAGGAGAGATGTGTGTATGTAGGAAAGAGGGTGGAAACTTATCAATGCTATAGGACCTATGCAAGAACCTAACATGATCAAATTTGACTCATGACAATACAGCTTTAAAAAATGCATTGGCAGCAATTGTACCGATCATCTACTTTCAATGAATTATCAGCAAATTGGTGAAAGTACACCTATTAAAAAAAAAATAACAGCCTCCTCCATATCCCCTCTAGCTGTCCTGTCCATCACCAAGATAGGTGCGTTTTCTGCCATTTTAGGTAGAAGTAATGTTCAACCAATTTGCTTCTAATTTAGACAAAGTAGTAGGAAAGTTTATCAAACAAACTCTACATATGAGCTCTATCTATTTTACAATACGTGTAATATGTATTCACAAAATGTCCATTTTCTATATGTGTGAACTTCACATCTTTTTTTTTTTTTAGTAAGTTTTAGTGCATGATGAGGTGGTGTTTACCTATAGGATCCACCATCTCTTGGACTGGGCACCATTGATGGTATTTATTGGGCCCCACGTTCTTAAGTAAATCTCAATATTGCTTCAAAAAGGTAGCTATGCATATACAGTTTACAGACAGAATGTTAACATATTAAGCAAGAGTGTGACAACTTATCAGTGCTAAATGTGCCATAAAAAAACCCAGCATGTAAAATTCTTAGCTTTGACAAGTGACAACATATCTGGCAAAATGCATTGTAAACCAAATGTAATTTTTAGCTGCAGTAAATTTTAGACAATCAAAATGATGTTAAAATGTGTGTGTTTCTTACAGTCTAGAGGCTGCTTATTCTGATGGAGGAAAACACTGACAGCATCCTTCATGATCACTGAAAGAACTGTTCTCCTTTCTCCTGCCCCACACTGATCTATCTGATCGGTGCAGTGCAGGGGAGAAAGTCACCAGGACTTGCACGGATGTTGCGCATCCTGTGTAGCTGAAAAAACTTCTGCAAGACTAGCCCTTGGACCTCTTTATGAAAAGAAGAACGACACTCCTGATATGTGAGGTGGCATGGATAGGGTCCCAATCAAACAAAGTTGTTGATTAGCCATTGAACCTTTCAGGTCATGTGATCAGTCACATTCCTGGAAGGAATTTCAAGATGTGGTAATGTATACGATGGATGAGTGTACATATATATATATATATATAAGTGTTTGTGTGTGTGGAGCTGCATGAGTATATAAGAGAGCTGTTGGTGTATGGTATGTAAGAAAGCTGTGTACAAGTATGTAGCAAAACAGTGCGTGTATGTAACAGAGGTGTGAGTGCATACTTCAAAGCTGTAGAAAAGCTATATGTGTTAGAACTGTGTTTGTGTATGGAGGAGAGTTGTGTGTGTATTTCGGAAAATTGCGTGTGTGATAGTAGTAGAGTTGTGTGTATGCAGGAGAGATGTGTGTATGTAGGAAAGAGGGTGGAAACTTATCAATGCTATAGGACCTATGCAAGAACCTAACATGATCAAATTTGACTCATGACAATACAGCTTTAAAAAATGCATTGGCAGCAATTGTACCGATCATCTACTTTCAATGAATTATCAGCAAATTGGTGAAAGTACACCTATTAAAAAAAAAATAACAGCCTCCTCCATATCCCCTCTAGCTGTCCTGTCCATCACCAAGATAGGTGCGTTTTCTGCCATTTTAGGTAGAAGTAATGTTCAACCAATTTGCTTCTAATTTAGACAAAGTAGTAGGAAAGTTTATCAAACAAACTCTACATATGAGCTCTATCTATTTTACAATACGTGTAATATGTATTCACAAAATGTCCATTTTCTATATGTGTGAACTTCACATCTTTTTTTTTTTTAGTAAGTTTTAGTGCATGATGAGGTGGTGTTTACCTATAGGATCCACCATCTCTTGGACTGGGCACCATTGATGGTATTTATTGGGCCCCACGTTCTTAAGTAAATCTCAATATTGCTTCAAAAAGGTAGCTATGCATATACAGTTTACAGACAGAATGTTAACATATTAAGCAAGAGTGTGACAACTTATCAGTGCTAAATGTGCCATAAAAAAAGCCAGCATGTAAAATTCTTAGCTTTGACAAGTGACAACATATCTGGCAAAATGCATTGTAAACCAAATGTAATTTTTAGCTGCAGTAAATTTTAGACAATCAAAATGATGTTAAAATGTGTGTGTTTCTTACAGTCTAGAGGCTGCTTATTCTGATGGAGGAAAACACTGACAGCATCCTTCATGATCACTGAAAGAACTGTTCTCCTTTCTCCTGCCCCACACTGATCTATCTGATCGGTGCAGTGCAGGGGAGAAAGTCACCAGGACTTGCACGGATGTTGCGCATCCTGTGTAGCTGAAAAAACTTCTGCAAGACTAGCCCTTGGACCTCTTTATGAAAAGAAGAACGACACTCCTGATATGTGAGGTGGCATGGATAGGGTCCCAATCAAACAAAGTTGTTGATTAGCCATTGAACCTTTCAGGTCATGTGATCAGTCACATTCCTGGAAGGAATTTCAAGATGTGGTAATGTATACGATGGATGAGTGTACATATATATATATATATATATATATATAAGTGTTTGTGTGTGTGGAGCTGCATGAGTATATAAGAGAGCTGTTGGTGTATGTAAGAAAGCTGTGTACAAGTATGTAGCAAAACAGTGCGTGTATGTAACAGAGGTGTGAGTGCATACTTCAAAGCTGTAGAAAAGCTATATGTGTTAGAACTGTGTTTGTGTATGGAGGAGAGTTGTGTGTGTATTTCGGAAAATTGCGTGTGTGATAGTAGTAGAGTTGTGTGTATGCAGGAGAGATGTGTGTATGTAGGAAAGAGGGTGGAAACTTATCAATGCTATAGGACCTATGCAAGAACCTAACATGATCAAATTTGACTCATGACAATACAGCTTTAAAAAATGCATTGGCAGCAATTGTACCGATCATCTACTTTCAATGAATTATCAGCAAATTGGTGAAAGTACACCTATTAAAAAAAAAATAACAGCCTCCTCCATATCCCCTCTAGCTGTCCTGTCCATCACCAAGATAGGTGCGTTTTCTGCCATTTTAGGTAGAAGTAATGTTCAACCAATTTGCTTCTAATTTAGACAAAGTAGTAGGAAAGTTTATCAAACAAACTCTACATATGAGCTCTATCTATTTTACAATACGTGTAATATGTATTCACAAAATGTCCATTTTCTATATGTGTGAACTTCACATCTTTTTTTTTTTTTAGTAAGTTTTAGTGCATGATGAGGTGGTGTTTACCTATAGGATCCACCATCTCTTGGACTGGGCACCATTGATGGTATTTATTGGGCCCCACGTTCTTAAGTAAATCTCAATATTGCTTCAAAAAGGTAGCTATGCATATACAGTTTACAGACAGAATGTTAACATATTAAGCAAGAGTGTGACAACTTATCAGTGCTAAATGTGCCATAAAAAAACCCAGCATGTAAAATTCTTAGCTTTGACAAGTGACAACATATCTGGCAAAATGCATTGTAAACCAAATGTAATTTTTAGCTGCAGTAAATTTTAGACAATCAAAATGATGTTAAAATGTGTGTGTTTCTTACAGTCTAGAGGCTGCTTATTCTGATGGAGGAAAACACTGACAGCATCCTTCATGATCACTGAAAGAACTGTTCTCCTTTCTCCTGCCCCACACTGATCTATCTGATCGGTGCAGTGCAGGGGAGAAAGTCACCAGGACTTGCACGGATGTTGCGCATCCTGTGTAGCTGAAAAAACTTCTGCAAGACTAGCCCTTGGACCTCTTTATGAAAAGAAGAACGACACTCCTGATATGTGAGGTGGCATGGATAGGGTCCCAATCAAACAAAGTTGTTGATTAGCCATTGAACCTTTCAGGTCATGTGATCAGTCACATTCCTGGAAGGAATTTCAAGATGTGGTAATGTATACGATGGATGAGTGTACATATATATATATATATATAAGTGTTTGTGTGTGTGGAGCTGCATGAGTATATAAGAGAGCTGTTGGTGTATGGTATGTAAGAAAGCTGTGTACAAGTATGTAGCAAAACAGTGCGTGTATGTAACAGAGGTGTGAGTGCATACTTCAAAGCTGTAGAAAAGCTATATGTGTTAGAACTGTGTTTGTGTATGGAGGAGAGTTGTGTGTGTATTTCGGAAAATTGCGTGTGTGATAGTAGTAGAGTTGTGTGTATGCAGGAGAGATGTGTGTATGTAGGAAAGAGGGTGGAAACTTATCAATGCTATAGGACCTATGCAAGAACCTAACATGATCAAATTTGACTCATGACAATACAGCTTTAAAAAATGCATTGGCAGCAATTGTACCGATCATCTACTTTCAATGAATTATCAGCAAATTGGTGAAAGTACACCTATTAAAAAAAAAATAACAGCCTCCTCCATATCCCCTCTAGCTGTCCTGTCCATCACCAAGATAGGTGCGTTTTCTGCCATTTTAGGTAGAAGTAATGTTCAACCAATTTGCTTCTAATTTAGACAAAGTAGTAGGAAAGTTTATCAAACAAACTCTACATATGAGCTCTATCTATTTTACAATACGTGTAATATGTATTCACAAAATGTCCATTTTCTATATGTGTGAACTTCACATCTTTTTTTTTTTTTAGTAAGTTTTAGTGCATGATGAGGTGGTGTTTACCTATAGGATCCACCATCTCTTGGACTGGGCACCATTGATGGTATTTATTGGGCCCCACGTTCTTAAGTAAATCTCAATATTGCTTCAAAAAGGTAGCTATGCATATACAGTTTACAGACAGAATGTTAACATATTAAGCAAGAGTGTGACAACTTATCAGTGCTAAATGTGCCATAAAAAAACCCAGCATGTAAAATTCTTAGCTTTGACAAGTGACAACATATCTGGCAAAATGCATTGTAAACCAAATGTAATTTTTAGCTGCAGTAAATTTTAGACAATCAAAATGATGTTAAAATGTGTGTGTTTCTTACAGTCTAGAGGCTGCTTATTCTGATGGAGGAAAACACTGACAGCATCCTTCATGATCACTGAAAGAACTGTTCTCCTTTCTCCTGCCCCACACTGATCTATCTGATCGGTGCAGTGCAGGGGAGAAAGTCACCAGGACTTGCACGGATGTTGCGCATCCTGTGTAGCTGAAAAAACTTCTGCAAGACTAGCCCTTGGACCTCTTTATGAAAAGAAGAACGACACTCCTGATATGTGAGGTGGCATGGATAGGGTCCCAATCAAACAAAGTTGTTGATTAGCCATTGAACCTTTCAGGTCATGTGATCAGTCACATTCCTGGAAGGAATTTCAAGATGTGGTAATGTATACGATGGATGAGTGTACATATATATATATATATATATATATATATATATAAGTGTTTGTGTGTGTGGAGCTGCATGAGTATATAAGAGAGCTGTTGGTGTATGTAAGAAAGCTGTGTACAAGTATGTAGCAAAACAGTGCGTGTATGTAACAGAGGTGTGAGTGCATACTTCAAAGCTGTAGAAAAGCTATATGTGTTAGAACTGTGTTTGTGTATGGAGGAGAGTTGTGTGTGTATTTCGGAAAATTGCGTGTGTGATAGTAGTAGAGTTGTGTGTATGCAGGAGAGATGTGTGTATGTAGGAAAGAGGGTGGAAACTTATCAATGCTATAGGACCTATGCAAGAACCTAACATGATCAAATTTGACTCATGACAATACAGCTTTAAAAAATGCATTGGCAGCAATTTTACCGATCATCTACTTTCAATGAATTATCAGCAAATTGGTGAAAGTACACCTATTAAAAAAAAAATAACAGCCTCCTCCATATCCCCTCTAGCTGTCCTGTCCATCACCAAGATAGGTGCGTTTTCTGCCATTTTAGGTAGAAGTAATGTTCAACCAATTTGCTTCTAATTTAGACAAAGTAGTAGGAAAGTTTATCAAACAAACTCTACATATGAGCTCTATCTATTTTACAATACGTGTAATATGTATTCACAAAATGTCCATTTTCTATATGTGTGAACTTCACATCTTTTTTTTTTTTTAGTAAGTTTTAGTGCATGATGAGGTGGTGTTTACCTATAGGATCCACCATCTCTTGGACTGGGCACCATTGATGGTATTTATTGGGCCCCACGTTCTTAAGTAAATCTCAATATTGCTTCAAAAAGGTAGCTATGCATATACAGTTTACAGACAGAATGTTAACATATTAAGCAAGAGTGTGACATCTTATCAGTGCTAAATGTGCCATAAAAAAACCCAGCATGTAAAATTCTTAGCTTTGACAAGTGACAACATATCTGGCAAAATGCATTGTAAACCAAATGTAATTTTTAGCTGCAGTAAATTTTAGACAATCAAAATGATGTTAAAATGTGTGTGTTTCTTACAGTCTAGAGGCTGCTTATTCTGATGGAGGAAAACACTGACAGCATCCTTCATGATCACTGAAAGAACTGTTCTCCTTTCTCCTGCCCCACACTGATCTATCTGATCGGTGCAGTGCAGGGGAGAAAGTCACCAGGACTTGCACGGATGTTGCGCATCCTGTGTAGCTGAAAAAACTTCTGCAAGACTAGCCCTTGGACCTCTTTATGAAAAGAAGAACGACACTCCTGATATGTGAGGTGGCATGGATAGGGTCCCAATCAAACAAAGTTGTTGATTAGCCATTGAACCTTTCAGGTCATGTGATCAGTCACATTCCTGGAAGGAATTTCAAGATGTGGTAATGTATACGATGGATGAGTGTACATATATATATATATATATAAGTGTTTGTGTGTGTGGAGCTGCATGAGTATATAAGAGAGCTGTTGGTGTATGGTATGTAAGAAAGCTGTGTACAAGTATGTAGCAAAACAGTGCGTGTATGTAACAGAGGTGTGAGTGCATACTTCAAAGCTGTAGAAAAGCTATATGTGTTAGAACTGTGTTTGTGTATGGAGGAGAGTTGTGTGTGTATTTCGGAAAATTGCGTGTGTGATAGTAGTAGAGTTGTGTGTATGCAGGAGAGATGTGTGTATGTAGGAAAGAGGGTGGAAACTTATCAATGCTATAGGACCTATGCAAGAACCTAACATGATCAAATTTGACTCATGACAATACAGCTTTAAAAAATGCATTGGCAGCAATTGTACCGATCATCTACTTTCAATGAATTATCAGCAAATTGGTGAAAGTACACCTATTAAAAAAAAAATAACAGCCTCCTCCATATCCCCTCTAGCTGTCCTGTCCATCACCAAGATAGGTGCGTTTTCTGCCATTTTAGGTAGAAGTAATGTTCAACCAATTTGCTTCTAATTTAGACAAAGTAGTAGGAAAGTTTATCAAACAAACTCTACATATGAGCTCTATCTATTTTACAATACGTGTAATATGTATTCACAAAATGTCCATTTTCTATATGTGTGAACTTCACATCTTTTTTTTTTTTAGTAAGTTTTAGTGCATGATGAGGTGGTGTTTACCTATAGGATCCACCATCTCTTGGACTGGGCACCATTGATGGTATTTATTGGGCCCCACGTTCTTAAGTAAATCTCAATATTGCTTCAAAAAGGTAGCTATGCATATACAGTTTACAGACAGAATGTTAACATATTAAGCAAGAGTGTGACAACTTATCAGTGCTAAATGTGCCATAAAAAAAGCCAGCATGTAAAATTCTTAGCTTTGACAAGTGACAACATATCTGGCAAAATGCATTGTAAACCAAATGTAATTTTTAGCTGCAGTAAATTTTAGACAATCAAAATGATGTTAAAATGTGTGTGTTTCTTACAGTCTAGAGGCTGCTTATTCTGATGGAGGAAAACACTGACAGCATCCTTCATGATCACTGAAAGAACTGTTCTCCTTTCTCCTGCCCCACACTGATCTATCTGATCGGTGCAGTGCAGGGGAGAAAGTCACCAGGACTTGCACGGATGTTGCGCATCCTGTGTAGCTGAAAAAACTTCTGCAAGACTAGCCCTTGGACCTCTTTATGAAAAGAAGAACGACACTCCTGATATGTGAGGTGGCATGGATAGGGTCCCAATCAAACAAAGTTGTTGATTAGCCATTGAACCTTTCAGGTCATGTGATCAGTCACATTCCTGGAAGGAATTTCAAGATGTGGTAATGTATACGATGGATGAGTGTACATATATATATATATATATATATATATAAGTGTTTGTGTGTGTGGAGCTGCATGAGTATATAAGAGAGCTGTTGGTGTATGTAAGAAAGCTGTGTACAAGTATGTAGCAAAACAGTGCGTGTATGTAACAGAGGTGTGAGTGCATACTTCAAAGCTGTAGAAAAGCTATATGTGTTAGAACTGTGTTTGTGTATGGAGGAGAGTTGTGTGTGTATTTCGGAAAATTGCGTGTGTGATAGTAGTAGAGTTGTGTGTATGCAGGAGAGATGTGTGTATGTAGGAAAGAGGGTGGAAACTTATCAATGCTATAGGACCTATGCAAGAACCTAACATGATCAAATTTGACTCATGACAATACAGCTTTAAAAAATGCATTGGCAGCAATTGTACCGATCATCTACTTTCAATGAATTATCAGCAAATTGGTGAAAGTACACCTATTAAAAAAAAAATAACAGCCTCCTCCATATCCCCTCTAGCTGTCCTGTCCATCACCAAGATAGGTGCGTTTTCTGCCATTTTAGGTAGAAGTAATGTTCAACCAATTTGCTTCTAATTTAGACAAAGTAGTAGGAAAGTTTATCAAACAAACTCTACATATGAGCTCTATCTATTTTACAATACGTGTAATATGTATTCACAAAATGTCCATTTTCTATATGTGTGAACTTCACATCTTTTTTTTTTTTTAGTAAGTTTTAGTGCATGATGAGGTGGTGTTTACCTATAGGATCCACCATCTCTTGGACTGGGCACCATTGATGGTATTTATTGGGCCCCACGTTCTTAAGTAAATCTCAATATTGCTTCAAAAAGGTAGCTATGCATATACAGTTTACAGACAGAATGTTAACATATTAAGCAAGAGTGTGACAACTTATCAGTGCTAAATGTGCCATAAAAAAACCCAGCATGTAAAATTCTTAGCTTTGACAAGTGACAACATATCTGGCAAAATGCATTGTAAACCAAATGTAATTTTTAGCTGCAGTAAATTTTAGACAATCAAAATGATGTTAAAATGTGTGTGTTTCTTACAGTCTAGAGGCTGCTTATTCTGATGGAGGAAAACACTGACAGCATCCTTCATGATCACTGAAAGAACTGTTCTCCTTTCTCCTGCCCCACACTGATCTATCTGATCGGTGCAGTGCAGGGGAGAAAGTCACCAGGACTTGCACGGATGTTGCGCATCCTGTGTAGCTGAAAAAACTTCTGCAAGACTAGCCCTTGGACCTCTTTATGAAAAGAAGAACGACACTCCTGATATGTGAGGTGGCATGGATAGGGTCCCAATCAAACAAAGTTGTTGATTAGCCATTGAACCTTTCAGGTCATGTGATCAGTCACATTCCTGGAAGGAATTTCAAGATGTGGTAATGTATACGATGGATGAGTGTACATATATATATATATATATATAAGTGTTTGTGTGTGTGGAGCTGCATGAGTATATAAGAGAGCTGTTGGTGTATGGTATGTAAGAAAGCTGTGTACAAGTATGTAGCAAAACAGTGCGTGTATGTAACAGAGGTGTGAGTGCATACTTCAAAGCTGTAGAAAAGCTATATGTGTTAGAACTGTGTTTGTGTATGGAGGAGAGTTGTGTGTGTATTTCGGAAAATTGCGTGTGTGATAGTAGTAGAGTTGTGTGTATGCAGGAGAGATGTGTGTATGTAGGAAAGAGGGTGGAAACTTATCAATGCTATAGGACCTATGCAAGAACCTAACATGATCAAATTTGACTCATGACAATACAGCTTTAAAAAATGCATTGGCAGCAATTGTACCGATCATCTACTTTCAATGAATTATCAGCAAATTGGTGAAAGTACACCTATTAAAAAAAAAATAACAGCCTCCTCCATATCCCCTCTAGCTGTCCTGTCCATCACCAAGATAGGTGCGTTTTCTGCCATTTTAGGTAGAAGTAATGTTCAACCAATTTGCTTCTAATTTAGACAAAGTAGTAGGAAAGTTTATCAAACAAACTCTACATATGAGCTCTATCTATTTTACAATACGTGTAATATGTATTCACAAAATGTCCATTTTCTATATGTGTGAACTTCACATCTTTTTTTTTTTTTAGTAAGTTTTAGTGCATGATGAGGTGGTGTTTACCTATAGGATCCACCATCTCTTGGACTGGGCACCATTGATGGTATTTATTGGGCCCCACGTTCTTAAGTAAATCTCAATATTGCTTCAAAAAGGTAGCTATGCATATACAGTTTACAGACAGAATGTTAACATATTAAGCAAGAGTGTGACAACTTATCAGTGCTAAATGTGCCATAAAAAAACCCAGCATGTAAAATTCTTAGCTTTGACAAGTGACAACATATCTGGCAAAATGCATTGTAAACCAAATGTAATTTTTAGCTGCAGTAAATTTTAGACAATCAAAATGATGTTAAAATGTGTGTGTTTCTTACAGTCTAGAGGCTGCTTATTCTGATGGAGGAAAACACTGACAGCATCCTTCATGATCACTGAAAGAACTGTTCTCCTTTCTCCTGCCCCACACTGATCTATCTGATCGGTGCAGTGCAGGGGAGAAAGTCACCAGGACTTGCACGGATGTTGCGCATCCTGTGTAGCTGAAAAAACTTCTGCAAGACTAGCCCTTGGACCTCTTTATGAAAAGAAGAACGACACTCCTGATATGTGAGGTGGCATGGATAGGGTCCCAATCAAACAAAGTTGTTGATTAGCCATTGAACCTTTCAGGTCATGTGATCAGTCACATTCCTGGAAGGAATTTCAAGATGTGGTAATGTATACGATGGATGAGTGTACATATATATATATATATATATATATAAGTGTTTGTGTGTGTGGAGCTGCATGAGTATATAAGAGAGCTGTTGGTGTATGTAAGAAAGCTGTGTACAAGTATGTAGCAAAACAGTGCGTGTATGTAACAGAGGTGTGAGTGCATACTTCAAAGCTGTAGAAAAGCTATATGTGTTAGAACTGTGTTTGTGTATGGAGGAGAGTTGTGTGTGTATTTCGGAAAATTGCGTGTGTGATAGTAGTAGAGTTGTGTGTATGCAGGAGAGATGTGTGTATGTAGGAAAGAGGGTGGAAACTTATCAATGCTATAGGACCTATGCAAGAACCTAACATGATCAAATTTGACTCATGACAATACAGCTTTAAAAAATGCATTGGCAGCAATTGTACCGATCATCTACTTTCAATGAATTATCAGCAAATTGGTGAAAGTACACCTATTAAAAAAAAAATAACAGCCTCCTCCATATCCCCTCTAGCTGTCCTGTCCATCACCAAGATAGGTGCGTTTTCTGCCATTTTAGGTAGAAGTAATGTTCAACCAATTTGCTTCTAATTTAGACAAAGTAGTAGGAAAGTTTATCAAACAAACTCTACATATGAGCTCTATCTATTTTACAATACGTGTAATATGTATTCACAAAATGTCCATTTTCTATATGTGTGAACTTCACATCTTTTTTTTTTTTTAGTAAGTTTTAGTGCATGATGAGGTGGTGTTTACCTATAGGATCCACCATCTCTTGGACTGGGCACCATTGATGGTATTTATTGGGCCCCACGTTCTTAAGTAAATCTCAATATTGCTTCAAAAAGGTAGCTATGCATATACAGTTTACAGACAGAATGTTAACATATTAAGCAAGAGTGTGACAACTTATCAGTGCTAAATGTGCCATAAAAAAACCCAGCATGTAAAATTCTTAGCTTTGACAAGTGACAACATATCTGGCAAAATGCATTGTAAACCAAATGTAATTTTTAGCTGCAGTAAATTTTAGACAATCAAAATGATGTTAAAATGTGTGTGTTTCTTACAGTCTAGAGGCTGCTTATTCTGATGGAGGAAAACACTGACAGCATCCTTCATGATCACTGAAAGAACTGTTCTCCTTTCTCCTGCCCCACACTGATCTATCTGATCGGTGCAGTGCAGGGGAGAAAGTCACCAGGACTTGCACGGATGTTGCGCATCCTGTGTAGCTGAAAAAACTTCTGCAAGACTAGCCCTTGGACCTCTTTATGAAAAGAAGAACGACACTCCTGATATGTGAGGTGGCATGGATAGGGTCCCAATCAAACAAAGTTGTTGATTAGCCATTGAACCTTTCAGGTCATGTGATCAGTCACATTCCTGGAAGGAATTTCAAGATGTGGTAATGTATACGATGGATGAGTGTACATATATATATATATATATATATAAGTGTTTGTGTGTGTGGAGCTGCATGAGTATATAAGAGAGCTGTTGGTGTATGTAAGAAAGCTGTGTACAAGTATGTAGCAAAACAGTGCGTGTATGTAACAGAGGTGTGAGTGCATACTTCAAAGCTGTAGAAAAGCTATATGTGTTAGAACTGTGTTTGTGTATGGAGGAGAGTTGTGTGTGTATTTCGGAAAATTGCGTGTGTGATAGTAGTAGAGTTGTGTGTATGCAGGAGAGATGTGTGTATGTAGGAAAGAGGGTGGAAACTTATCAATGCTATAGGACCTATGCAAGAACCTAACATGATCAAATTTGACTCATGACAATACAGCTTTAAAAAATGCATTGGCAGCAATTGTACCGATCATCTACTTTCAATGAATTATCAGCAAATTGGTGAAAGTACACCTATTAAAAAAAAAATAACAGCCTCCTCCATATCCCCTCTAGCTGTCCTGTCCATCACCAAGATAGGTGCGTTTTCTGCCATTTTAGGTAGAAGTAATGTTCAACCAATTTGCTTCTAATTTAGACAAAGTAGTAGGAAAGTTTATCAAACAAACTCTACATATGAGCTCTATCTATTTTACAATACGTGTAATATGTATTCACAAAATGTCCATTTTCTATATGTGTGAACTTCACATCTTTTTTTTTTTTTAGTAAGTTTTAGTGCATGATGAGGTGGTGTTTACCTATAGGATCCACCATCTCTTGGACTGGGCACCATTGATGGTATTTATTGGGCCCCACGTTCTTAAGTAAATCTCAATATTGCTTCAAAAAGGTAGCTATGCATATACAGTTTACAGACAGAATGTTAACATATTAAGCAAGAGTGTGACAACTTATCAGTGCTAAATGTGCCATAAAAAAACCCAGCATGTAAAATTCTTAGCTTTGACAAGTGACAACATATCTGGCAAAATGCATTGTAAACCAAATGTAATTTTTAGCTGCAGTAAATTTTAGACAATCAAAATGATGTTAAAATGTGTGTGTTTCTTACAGTCTAGAGGCTGCTTATTCTGATGGAGGAAAACACTGACAGCATCCTTCATGATCACTGAAAGAACTGTTCTCCTTTCTCCTGCCCCACACTGATCTATCTGATCGGTGCAGTGCAGGGGAGAAAGTCACCAGGACTTGCACGGATGTTGCGCATCCTGTGTAGCTGAAAAAACTTCTGCAAGACTAGCCCTTGGACCTCTTTATGAAAAGAAGAACGACACTCCTGATATGTGAGGTGGCATGGATAGGGTCCCAATCAAACAAAGTTGTTGATTAGCCATTGAACCTTTCAGGTCATGTGATCAGTCACATTCCTGGAAGGAATTTCAAGATGTGGTAATGTATACGATGGATGAGTGTACATATATATATATATATATATATAAGTGTTTGTGTGTGTGGAGCTGCATGAGTATATAAGAGAGCTGTTGGTGTATGTAAGAAAGCTGTGTACAAGTATGTAGCAAAACAGTGCGTGTATGTAACAGAGGTGTGAGTGCATACTTCAAAGCTGTAGAAAAGCTATATGTGTTAGAACTGTGTTTGTGTATGGAGGAGAGTTGTGTGTGTATTTCGGAAAATTACGTGTGTGATAGTAGTAGAGTTGTGTGTATGCAGGAGAGATGTGTGTATGTAGGAAAGAGGGTGGAAACTTATCAATGCTATAGGACCTATGCAAGAACCTAACATGATCAAATTTGACTCATGACAATACAGCTTTAAAAAATGCATTGGCAGCAATTGTACCGATCATCTACTTTCAATTAATTATCAGTAAATTGGTGAAAGTACACCTATTAAAAAAAAAATAACAGCCTCCTCCATATCCCCTCTAGCTGTCCTGTCCATCACCAAGATAGGTGCGTTTTCTGCCATTTTAGGTAGAAGTAATGTTCAACCAATTTGCTTCTAATTTAGACAAAGTAGTAGGAAAGTTTATCAAACAAACTCTACATATGAGCTCTATCTATTTTACAATACGTGTAATATGTATTCACAAAATGTCCATTTTCTATATGTGTGAACTTCACATCTTTTTTTTTTTTAGTAAGTTTTAGTGCATGATGAGGTGGTGTTTACCTATAGGATCCACCATCTCTTGGACTGGGCACCATTGATGGTATTTATTGGGCCCCACGTTCTTAAGTAAATCTCAATATTGCTTCAGAAAGGTAGCTATGCATATACAGTTTACAGACAGAATGTTAACATATTAAGCAAGAGTGTGACAACTTATCAGTGCTAAATGTGCCATAAAAAAACCCAGCATGTAAAATTCTTAGCTTTGACAAGTGACAACATATCTGGCAAAATGCATTGTAAACCAAATGTAATTTTTAGCTGCAGTAAATTTTAGACAATCAAAATGATGTTAAAATGTGTGTGTTTCTTACAGTCTAGAGGCTGCTTATTCTGATGGAGGAAAACACTGACAGCATCCTTCATGATCACTGAAAGAACTGTTCTCCTTTCTCCTGCCCCACACTGATCTATCTGATCGGTGCAGTGCAGGGGAGAAAGTCACCAGGACTTGCACGGATGTTGCGCATCCTGTGTAGCTGAAAAAACTTCTGCAAGACTAGCCCTTGGACCTCTTTATGAAAAGAAGAACGACACTCCTGATATGTGAGGTGGCATGGATAGGGTCCCAATCAAACAAAGTTGTTGATTAGCCATTGAACCTTTCAGGTCATGTGATCAGTCACATTCCTGGAAGGAATTTCAAGATGTGGTAATGTATACGATGGATGAGTGTACATATATATATATATATATATATATATAAGTGTTTGTGTGTGTGGAGCTGCATGAGTATATAAGAGAGCTGTTGGTGTATGTAAGAAAGCTGTGTACAAGTATGTAGCAAAACAGTGCGTGTATGTAACAGAGGTGTGAGTGCATACTTCAAAGCTGTAGAAAAGCTATATGTGTTAGAACTGTGTTTGTGTATGGAGGAGAGTTGTGTGTGTATTTCGGAAAATTGCGTGTGTGATAGTAGTAGAGTTGTGTGTATGCAGGAGAGATGTGTGTATGTAGGAAAGAGGGTGGAAACTTATCAATGCTATAGGACCTATGCAAGAACCTAACATGATCAAATTTGACTCATGACAATACAGCTTTAAAAAATGCATTGGCAGCAATTGTACCGATCATCTACTTTCAATGAATTATCAGCAAATTGGTGAAAGTACACCTATTAAAAAAAAAATAACAGCCTCCTCCATATCCCCTCTAGCTGTCCTGTCCATCACCAAGATAGGTGCGTTTTCTGCCATTTTAGGTAGAAGTAATGTTCAACCAATTTGCTTCTAATTTAGACAAAGTAGTAGGAAAGTTTATCAAACAAACTCTACATATGAGCTCTATCTATTTTACAATACGTGTAATATGTATTCACAAAATGTCCATTTTCTATATGTGTGAACTTCACATCTTTTTTTTTTTTTAGTAAGTTTTAGTGCATGATGAGGTGGTGTTTACCTATAGGATCCACCATCTCTTGGACTGGGCACCATTGATGGTATTTATTGGGCCCCACGTTCTTAAGTAAATCTCAATATTGCTTCAAAAAGGTAGCTATGCATATACAGTTTACAGACAGAATGTTAACATATTAAGCAAGAGTGTGACAACTTATCAGTGCTAAATGTGCCATAAAAAAAGCCAGCATGTAAAATTCTTAGCTTTGACAAGTGACAACATATCTGGCAAAATGCATTGTAAACCAAATGTAATTTTTAGCTGCAGTAAATTTTAGACAATCAAAATGATGTTAAAATGTGTGTGTTTCTTACAGTCTAGAGGCTGCTTATTCTGATGGAGGAAAACACTGACAGCATCCTTCATGATCACTGAAAGAACTGTTCTCCTTTCTCCTGCCCCACACTGATCTATCTGATCGGTGCAGTGCAGGGGAGAAAGTCACCAGGACTTGCACGGATGTTGCGCATCCTGTGTAGCTGAAAAAACTTCTGCAAGACTAGCCCTTGGACCTCTTTATGAAAAGAAGAACGACACTCCTGATATGTGAGGTGGCATGGATAGGGTCCCAATCAAACAAAGTTGTTGATTAGCCATTGAACCTTTCAGGTCATGTGATCAGTCACATTCCTGGAAGGAATTTCAAGATGTGGTAATGTATACGATGGATGAGTGTACATATATATATATATATATATATAAGTGTTTGTGTGTGTGGAGCTGCATGAGTATATAAGAGAGCTGTTGGTGTATGTAAGAAAGCTGTGTACAAGTATGTAGCAAAACAGTGCGTGTATGTAACAGAGGTGTGAGTGCATACTTCAAAGCTGTAGAAAAGCTATATGTGTTAGAACTGTGTTTGTGTATGGAGGAGAGTTGTGTGTGTATTTCGGAAAATTGCGTGTGTGATAGTAGTAGAGTTGTGTGTATGCAGGAGAGATGTGTGTATGTAGGAAAGAGGGTGGAAACTTATCAATGCTATAGGACCTATGCAAGAACCTAACATGATCAAATTTGACTCATGACAATACAGCTTTAAAAAATGCATTGGCAGCAATTGTACCGATCATCTACTTTCAATGAATTATCAGCAAATTGGTGAAAGTACACCTATTAAAAAAAAAATAACAGCCTCCTCCATATCCCCTCTAGCTGTCCTGTCCATCACCAAGATAGGTGCGTTTTCTGCCATTTTAGGTAGAAGTAATGTTCAACCAATTTGCTTCTAATTTAGACAAAGTAGTAGGAAAGTTTATCAAACAAACTCTACATATGAGCTCTATCTATTTTACAATACGTGTAATATGTATTCACAAAATGTCCATTTTCTATATGTGTGAACTTCACATCTTTTTTTTTTTTTAGTAAGTTTTAGTGCATGATGAGGTGGTGTTTACCTATAGGATCCACCATCTCTTGGACTGGGCACCATTGATGGTATTTATTGGGCCCCACGTTCTTAAGTAAATCTCAATATTGCTTCAAAAAGGTAGCTATGCATATACAGTTTACAGACAGAATGTTAACATATTAAGCAAGAGTGTGACAACTTATCAGTGCTAAATGTGCCATAAAAAAACCCAGCATGTAAAATTCTTAGCTTTGACAAGTGACAACATATCTGGCAAAATGCATTGTAAACCAAATGTAATTTTTAGCTGCAGTAAATTTTAGACAATCAAAATGATGTTAAAATGTGTGTGTTTCTTACAGTCTAGAGGCTGCTTATTCTGATGGAGGAAAACACTGACAGCATCCTTCATGATCACTGAAAGAACTGTTCTCCTTTCTCCTGCCCCACACTGATCTATCTGATCGGTGCAGTGCAGGGGAGAAAGTCACCAGGACTTGCACGGATGTTGCGCATCCTGTGTAGCTGAAAAAACTTCTGCAAGACTAGCCCTTGGACCTCTTTATGAAAAGAAGAACGACACTCCTGATATGTGAGGTGGCATGGATAGGGTCCCAATCAAACAAAGTTGTTGATTAGCCATTGAACCTTTCAGGTCATGTGATCAGTCACATTCCTGGAAGGAATTTCAAGATGTGGTAATGTATACGATGGATGAGTGTACATATATATATATATATATATAAGTGTTTGTGTGTGTGGAGCTGCATGAGTATATAAGAGAGCTGTTGGTGTATGTAAGAAAGCTGTGTACAAGTATGTAGCAAAACAGTGCGTGTATGTAACAGAGGTGTGAGTGCATACTTCAAAGCTGTAGAAAAGCTATATGTGTTAGAACTGTGTTTGTGTATGGAGGAGAGTTGTGTGTGTATTTCGGAAAATTGCGTGTGTGATAGTAGTAGAGTTGTGTGTATGCAGGAGAGATGTGTGTATGTAGGAAAGAGGGTGGAAACTTATCAATGCTATAGGACCTATGCAAGAACCTAACATGATCAAATTTGACTCATGACAATACAGCTTTAAAAAATGCATTGGCAGCAATTGTACCGATCATCTACTTTCAATGAATTATCAGCAAATTGGTGAAAGTACACCTATTAAAAAAAAAATAACAGCCTCCTCCATATCCCCTCTAGCTGTCCTGTCCATCACCAAGATAGGTGCGTTTTCTGCCATTTTAGGTAGAAGTAATGTTCAACCAATTTGCTTCTAATTTAGACAAAGTAGTAGGAAAGTTTATCAAACAAACTCTACATATGAGCTCTATCTATTTTACAATACGTGTAATATGTATTCACAAAATGTCCATTTTCTATATGTGTGAACTTCACATCTTTTTTTTTTTTTAGTAAGTTTTAGTGCATGATGAGGTGGTGTTTACCTATAGGATCCACCATCTCTTGGACTGGGCACCATTGATGGTATTTATTGGGCCCCACGTTCTTAAGTAAATCTCAATATTGCTTCAAAAAGGTAGCTATGCATATACAGTTTACAGACAGAATGTTAACATATTAAGCAAGAGTGTGACAACTTATCAGTGCTAAATGTGCCATAAAAAAACCCAGCATGTAAAATTCTTAGCTTTGACAAGTGACAACATATCTGGCAAAATGCATTGTAAACCAAATGTAATTTTTAGCTGCAGTAAATTTTAGACAATCAAAATGATGTTAAAATGTGTGTGTTTCTTACAGTCTAGAGGCTGCTTATTCTGATGGAGGAAAACACTGACAGCATCCTTCATGATCACTGAAAGAACTGTTCTCCTTTCTCCTGCCCCACACTGATCTATCTGATCGGTGCAGTGCAGGGGAGAAAGTCACCAGGACTTGCACGGATGTTGCGCATCCTGTGTAGCTGAAAAAACTTCTGCAAGACTAGCCCTTGGACCTCTTTATGAAAAGAAGAACGACACTCCTGATATGTGAGGTGGCATGGATAGGGTCCCAATCAAACAAAGTTGTTGATTAGCCATTGAACCTTTCAGGTCATGTGATCAGTCACATTCCTGGAAGGAATTTCAAGATGTGGTAATGTATACGATGGATGAGTGTACATATATATATATATATATATATATATATATATAAGTGTTTGTGTGTGTGGAGCTGCATGAGTATATAAGAGAGCTGTTGGTGTATGTAAGAAAGCTGTGTACAAGTATGTAGCAAAACAGTGCGTGTATGTAACAGAGGTGTGAGTGCATACTTCAAAGCTGTAGAAAAGCTATATGTGTTAGAACTGTGTTTGTGTATGGAGGAGAGTTGTGTGTGTATTTCGGAAAATTGCGTGTGTGATAGTAGTAGAGTTGTGTGTATGCAGGAGAGATGTGTGTATGTAGGAAAGAGGGTGGAAACTTATCAATGCTATAGGACCTATGCAAGAACCTAACATGATCAAATTTGACTCATGACAATACAGCTTTAAAAAATGCATTGGCAGCAATTGTACCGATCATCTACTTTCAATGAATTATCAGCAAATTGGTGAAAGTACACCTATTAAAAAAAAAATAACAGCCTCCTCCATATCCCCTCTAGCTGTCCTGTCCATCACCAAGATAGGTGCGTTTTCTGCCATTTTAGGTAGAAGTAATGTTCAACCAATTTGCTTCTAATTTAGACAAAGTAGTAGGAAAGTTTATCAAACAAACTCTACATATGAGCTCTATCTATTTTACAATACGTGTAATATGTATTCACAAAATGTCCATTTTCTATATGTGTGAACTTCACATCTTTTTTTTTTTTTAGTAAGTTTTAGTGCATGATGAGGTGGTGTTTACCTATAGGATCCACCATCTCTTGGACTGGGCTCCATTGATGGTATTTATTGGGCCCCACGTTCTTAAGTAAATCTCAATATTGCTTCAAAAAGGTAGCTATGCATATACAGTTTACAGACAGAATGTTAACATATTAAGCAAGAGTGTGACAACTTATCAGTGCTAAATGTGCCATAAAAAAACCCAGCATGTAAAATTCTTAGCTTTGACAAGTGACAACATATCTGGCAAAATGCATTGTAAACCAAATGTAATTTTTAGCTGCAGTAAATTTTAGACAATCAAAATGATGTTAAAATGTGTGTGTTTCTTACAGTCTAGAGGCTGCTTATTCTGATGGAGGAAAACACTGACAGCATCCTTCATGATCACTGAAAGAACTGTTCTCCTTTCTCCTGCCCCACACTGATCTATCTGATCGGTGCAGTGCAGGGGAGAAAGTCACCAGGACTTGCACGGATGTTGCGCATCCTGTGTAGCTGAAAAAACTTCTGCAAGACTAGCCCTTGGACCTCTTTATGAAAAGAAGAACGACACTCCTGATATGTGAGGTGGCATGGATAGGGTCCCAATCAAACAAAGTTGTTGATTAGCCATTGAACCTTTCAGGTCATGTGATCAGTCACATTCCTGGAAGGAATTTCAAGATGTGGTAATGTATACGATGGATGAGTGTACATATATATATATATATATATATATATATATATATAAGTGTTTGTGTGTGTGGAGCTGCATGAGTATATAAGAGAGCTGTTGGTGTATGTAAGAAAGCTGTGTACAAGTATGTAGCAAAACAGTGCGTGTATGTAACAGAGGTGTGAGTGCATACTTCAAAGCTGTAGAAAAGCTATATGTGTTAGAACTGTGTTTGTGTATGGAGGAGAGTTGTGTGTGTATTTCGGAAAATTGCGTGTGTGATAGTAGTAGAGTTGTGTGTATGCAGGAGAGATGTGTGTATGTAGGAAAGAGGGTGGAAACTTATCAATGCTATAGGACCTATGCAAGAACCTAACATGATCAAATTTGACTCATGACAATACAGCTTTAAAAAATGCATTGGCAGCAATTGTACCGATCATCTACTTTCAATGAATTATCAGCAAATTGGTGAAAGTACACCTATTAAAAAAAAAATAACAGCCTCCTCCATATCCCCTCTAGCTGTCCTGTCCATCACCAAGATAGGTGCGTTTTCTGCCATTTTAGGTAGAAGTAATGTTCAACCAATTTGCTTCTAATTTAGACAAAGTAGTAGGAAAGTTTATCAAACAAACTCTACATATGAGCTCTATCTATTTTACAATACGTGTAATATGTATTCACAAAATGTCCATTTTCTATATGTGTGAACTTCACATCTTTTTTTTTTTTTAGTAAGTTTTAGTGCATGATGAGGTGGTGTTTACCTATAGGATCCACCATCTCTTGGACTGGGCACCATTGATGGTATTTATTGGGCCCCACGTTCTTAAGTAAATCTCAATATTGCTTCAAAAAGGTAGCTATGCATATACAGTTTACAGACAGAATGTTAACATATTAAGCAAGAGTGTGACAACTTATCAGTGCTAAATGTGCCATAAAAAAACCCAGCATGTAAAATTCTTAGCTTTGACAAGTGACAACATATCTGGCAAAATGCATTGTAAACCAAATGTAATTTTTAGCTGCAGTAAATTTTAGACAATCAAAATGATGTTAAAATGTGTGTGTTTCTTACAGTCTAGAGGCTGCTTATTCTGATGGAGGAAAACACTGACAGCATCCTTCATGATCACTGAAAGAACTGTTCTCCTTTCTCCTGCCCCACACTGATCTATCTGATCGGTGCAGTGCAGGGGAGAAAGTCACCAGGACTTGCACGGATGTTGCGCATCCTGTGTAGCTGAAAAAACTTCTGCAAGACTAGCCCTTGGACCTCTTTATGAAAAGAAGAACGACACTCCTGATATGTGAGGTGGCATGGATAGGGTCCCAATCAAACAAAGTTGTTGATTAGCCATTGAACCTTTCAGGTCATGTGATCAGTCACATTCCTGGAAGGAATTTCAAGATGTGGTAATGTATACGATGGATGAGTGTACATATATATATATATATATATATATATATATATATAAGTGTTTGTGTGTGTGGAGCTGCATGAGTATATAAGAGAGCTGTTGGTGTATGTAAGAAAGCTGTGTACAAGTATGTAGCAAAACAGTGCGTGTATGTAACAGAGGTGTGAGTGCATACTTCAAAGCTGTAGAAAAGCTATATGTGTTAGAACTGTGTTTGTGTATGGAGGAGAGTTGTGTGTGTATTTCGGAAAATTGCGTGTGTGATAGTAGTAGAGTTGTGTGTATGCAGGAGAGATGTGTGTATGTAGGAAAGAGGGTGGAAACTTATCAATGCTATAGGACCTATGCAAGAACCTAACATGATCAAATTTGACTCATGACAATACAGCTTTAAAAAATGCATTGGCAGCAATTGTACCGATCATCTACTTTCAATGAATTATCAGCAAATTGGTGAAAGTACACCTATTAAAAAAAAAATAACAGCCTCCTCCATATCCCCTCTAGCTGTCCTGTCCATCACCAAGATAGGTGCGTTTTCTGCCATTTTAGGTAGAAGTAATGTTCAACCAATTTGCTTCTAATTTAGACAAAGTAGTAGGAAAGTTTATCAAACAAACTCTACATATGAGCTCTATCTATTTTACAATACGTGTAATATGTATTCACAAAATGTCCATTTTCTATATGTGTGAACTTCACATCTTTTTTTTTTTTTAGTAAGTTTTAGTGCATGATGAGGTGGTGTTTACCTATAGGATCCACCATCTCTTGGACTGGGCACCATTGATGGTATTTATTGGGCCCCACGTTCTTAAGTAAATCTCAATATTGCTTCAAAAAGGTAGCTATGCATATACAGTTTACAGACAGAATGTTAACATATTAAGCAAGAGTGTGACAACTTATCAGTGCTAAATGTGCCATAAAAAAACCCAGCATGTAAAATTCTTAGCTTTGACAAGTGACAACATATCTGGCAAAATGCATTGTAAACCAAATGTAATTTTTAGCTGCAGTAAATTTTAGACAATCAAAATGATGTTAAAATGTGTGTGTTTCTTACAGTCTAGAGGCTGCTTATTCTGATGGAGGAAAACACTGACAGCATCCTTCATGATCACTGAAAGAACTGTTCTCCTTTCTCCTGCCCCACACTGATCTATCTGATCGGTGCAGTGCAGGGGAGAAAGTCACCAGGACTTGCACGGATGTTGCGCATCCTGTGTAGCTGAAAAAACTTCTGCAAGACTAGCCCTTGGACCTCTTTATGAAAAGAAGAACGACACTCCTGATATGTGAGGTGGCATGGATAGGGTCCCAATCAAACAAAGTTGTTGATTAGCCATTGAACCTTTCAGGTCATGTGATCAGTCACATTCCTGGAAGGAATTTCAAGATGTGGTAATGTATACGATGGATGAGTGTACATATATATATATATATATATATATATATATATATATAAGTGTTTGTGTGTGTGGAGCTGCATGAGTATATAAGAGAGCTGTTGGTGTATGTAAGAAAGCTGTGTACAAGTATGTAGCAAAACAGTGCGTGTATGTAACAGAGGTGTGAGTGCATACTTCAAAGCTGTAGAAAAGCTATATGTGTTAGAACTGTGTTTGTGTATGGAGGAGAGTTGTGTGTGTATTTCGGAAAATTGCGTGTGTGATAGTAGTAGAGTTGTGTGTATGCAGGAGAGATGTGTGTATGTAGGAAAGAGGGTGGAAACTTATCAATGCTATAGGACCTATGCAAGAACCTAACATGATCAAATTTGACTCATGACAATACAGCTTTAAAAAATGCATTGGCAGCAATTGTACCTATCATCTACTTTCAATTAATTATCAGTAAATTGGTGAAAGTACACCTATTAAAAAAAAAATAACAGCCTCCTCCATATCCCCTCTAGCTGTCCTGTCCATCACCAAGATAGGTGCGTTTTCTGCCATTTTAGGTAGAAGTAATGTTCAACCAATTTGCTTCTAATTTAGACAAAGTAGTAGGAAAGTTTATCAAACAAACTCTACATATGAGCTCTATCTATTTTACAATACGTGTAATATGTATTCACAAAATGTCCATTTTCTATATGTGTGAACTTCACATCTTTTTTTTTTTTAGTAAGTTTTAGTGCATGATGAGGTGGTGTTTACCTATAGGATCCACCATCTCTTGGACTGGGCACCATTGATGGTATTTATTGGGCCCCACGTTCTTAAGTAAATCTCAATATTGCTTCAAAAAGGTAGCTATGCATATACAGTTTACAGACAGAATGTTAACATATTAAGCAAGAGTGTGACAACTTATCAGTGCTAAATGTGCCATAAAAAAACCCAGCATGTAAAATTCTTAGCTTTGACAAGTGACAACATATCTGGCAAAATGCATTGTAAACCAAATGTAATTTTTAGCTGCAGTAAATTTTAGACAATCAAAATGATGTTAAAATGTGTGTGTTTCTTACAGTCTAGAGGCTGCTTATTCTGATGGAGGAAAACACTGACAGCATCCTTCATGATCACTGAAAGAACTGTTCTCCTTTCTCCTGCCCCACACTGATCTATCTGATCGGTGCAGTGCAGGGGAGAAAGTCACCAGGACTTGCACGGATGTTGCGCATCCTGTGTAGCTGAAAAAACTTCTGCAAGACTAGCCCTTGGACCTCTTTATGAAAAGAAGAACGACACTCCTGATATGTGAGGTGGCATGGATAGGGTCCCAATCAAACAAAGTTGTTGATTAGCCATTGAACCTTTCAGGTCATGTGATCAGTCACATTCCTGGAAGGAATTTCAAGATGTGGTAATGTATACGATGGATGAGTGTACATATATATATATATATATATATATATATATATATAAGTGTTTGTGTGTGTGGAGCTGCATGAGTATATAAGAGAGCTGTTGGTGTATGTAAGAAAGCTGTGTACAAGTATGTAGCAAAACAGTGCGTGTATGTAACAGAGGTGTGAGTGCATACTTCAAAGCTGTAGAAAAGCTATATGTGTTAGAACTGTGTTTGTGTATGGAGGAGAGTTGTGTGTGTATTTCGGAAAATTGCGTGTGTGATAGTAGTAGAGTTGTGTGTATGCAGGAGAGATGTGTGTATGTAGGAAAGAGGGTGGAAACTTATCAATGCTATAGGACCTATGCAAGAACCTAACATGATCAAATTTGACTCATG
The DNA here is from genome assembly GCF_046119375.1 of Phyllobates terribilis. NCBI lineage: Eukaryota > Metazoa > Chordata > Amphibia > Anura > Dendrobatidae > Phyllobates > Phyllobates terribilis. Next base: position 19,406 of record NW_027363787.1, on the reverse strand, counting down.
ACAATACAGCTTTAAAAAATGCATTGGCAGCAATTGTACCTATCATCTACTTTCAATTAATTATCAGTAAATTGGTGAAAGTACACCTATTAAAAAAAAAATAACAGCCTCCTCCATATCCCCTCTAGCTGTCCTGTCCATCACCAAGATAGGTGCGTTTTCTGCCATTTTAGGTAGAAGTAATGTTCAACCAATTTGCTTCTAATTTAGACAAAGTAGTAGGAAAGTTTATCAAACAAACTCTACATATGAGCTCTATCTATTTTACAATACGTGTAATATGTATTCACAAAATGTCCATTTTCTATATGTGTGAACTTCACATCTTTTTTTTTTTTAGTAAGTTTTAGTGCATGATGAGGTGGTGTTTACCTATAGGATCCACCATCTCTTGGACTGGGCACCATTGATGGTATTTATTGGGCCCCACGTTCTTAAGTAAATCTCAATATTGCTTCAAAAAGGTAGCTATGCATATACAGTTTACAGACAGAATGTTAACATATTAAGCAAGAGTGTGACAACTTATCAGTGCTAAATGTGCCATAAAAAAACCCAGCTTGTAAAATTCTTAGCTTTGACAAGTGACAACATATCTGGCAAAATGCATTGTAAACCAAATGTAATTTTTAGCTGCAGTAAATTTTAGACAATCAAAATGATGTTAAAATGTGTGTGTTTCTTACAGTCTAGAGGCTGCTTATTCTGATGGAGGAAAACACTGACAGCATCCTTCATGATCACTGAAAGAACTGTTCTCCTTTCTCCTGCCCCACACTGATCTATCTGATCGGTGCAGTGCAGGGGAGAAAGTCACCAGGACTTGCACGGATGTTGCGCATCCTGTGTAGCTGAAAAAACTTCTGCAAGACTAGCCCTTGGACCTCTTTATGAAAAGAAGAACGACACTCCTGATATGTGAGGTGGCATGGATAGGGTCCCAATCAAACAAAGTTGTTGATTAGCCATTGAACCTTTCAGGTCATGTGATCAGTCACATTCCTGGAAGGAATTTCAAGATGTGGTAATGTATACGATGGATGAGTGTACATATATATATATATATATATATATATATATATATATATAAGTGTTTGTGTGTGTGGAGCTGCATGAGTATATAAGAGAGCTGTTGGTGTATGTAAGAAAGCTGTGTACAAGTATGTAGCAAAACAGTGCGTGTATGTAACAGAGGTGTGAGTGCATACTTCAAAGCTGTAGAAAAGCTATATGTGTTAGAACTGTGTTTGTGTATGGAGGAGAGTTGTGTGTGTATTTCGGAAAATTGCGTGTGTGATAGTAGTAGAGTTGTGTGTATGCAGGAGAGATGTGTGTATGTAGGAAAGAGGGTGGAAACTTATCAATGCTATAGGACCTATGCAAGAACCTAACATGATCAAATTTGACTCATGACAATACAGCTTTAAAAAATGCATTGGCAGCAATTGTACCGATCATCTACTTTCAATGAATTATCAGCAAATTGGTGAAAGTACACCTATTAAAAAAAAAATAACAGCCTCCTCCATATCCCCTCTAGCTGTCCTGTCCATCACCAAGATAGGTGCGTTTTCTGCCATTTTAGGTAGAAGTAATGTTCAACCAATTTGCTTCTAATTTAGACAAAGTAGTAGGAAAGTTTATCAAACAAACTCTACATATGAGCTCTATCTATTTTACAATACGTGTAATATGTATTCACAAAATGTCCATTTTCTATATGTGTGAACTTCACATCTTTTTTTTTTTTTAGTAAGTTTTAGTGCATGATGAGGTGGTGTTTACCTATAGGATCCACCATCTCTTGGACTGGGCACCATTGATGGTATTTATTGGGCCCCACGTTCTTAAGTAAATCTCAATATTGCTTCAAAAAGGTAGCTATGCATATACAGTTTACAGACAGAATGTTAACATATTAAGCAAGAGTGTGACAACTTATCAGTGCTAAATGTGCCATAAAAAAACCCAGCATGTAAAATTCTTAGCTTTGACAAGTGACAACATATCTGGCAAAATGCATTGTAAACCAAATGTAATTTTTAGCTGCAGTAAATTTTAGACAATCAAAATGATGTTAAAATGTGTGTGTTTCTTACAGTCTAGAGGCTGCTTATTCTGATGGAGGAAAACACTGACAGCATCCTTCATGATCACTGAAAGAACTGTTCTCCTTTCTCCTGCCCCACACTGATCTATCTGATCGGTGCAGTGCAGGGGAGAAAGTCACCAGGACTTGCACGGATGTTGCGCATCCTGTGTAGCTGAAAAAACTTCTGCAAGACTAGCCCTTGGACCTCTTTATGAAAAGAAGAACGACACTCCTGATATGTGAGGTGGCATGGATAGGGTCCCAATCAAACAAAGTTGTTGATTAGCCATTGAACCTTTCAGGTCATGTGATCAGTCACATTCCTGGAAGGAATTTCAAGATGTGGTAATGTATACGATGGATGAGTGTACATATATATATATATATATAAGTGTTTGTGTGTGTGGAGCTGCATGAGTATATAAGAGAGCTGTTGGTGTATGGTATGTAAGAAAGCTGTGTACAAGTATGTAGCAAAACAGTGCGTGTATGTAACAGAGGTGTGAGTGCATACTTCAAAGCTGTAGAAAAGCTATATGTGTTAGAACTGTGTTTGTGTATGGAGGAGAGTTGTGTGTGTATTTCGGAAAATTGCGTGTGTGATAGTAGTAGAGTTGTGTGTATGCAGGAGAGATGTGTGTATGTAGGAAAGAGGGTGGAAACTTATCAATGCTATAGGACCTATGCAAGAACCTAACATGATCAAATTTGACTCATGACAATACAGCTTTAAAAAATGCATTGGCAGCAATTGTACCGATCATCTACTTTCAATGAATTATCAGCAAATTGGTGAAAGTACACCTATTAAAAAAAAAATAACAGCCTCCTCCATATCCCCTCTAGCTGTCCTGTCCATCACCAAGATAGGTGCGTTTTCTGCCATTTTAGGTAGAAGTAATGTTCAACCAATTTGCTTCTAATTTAGACAAAGTAGTAGGAAAGTTTATCAAACAAACTCTACATATGAGCTCTATCTATTTTACAATACGTGTAATATGTATTCACAAAATGTCCATTTTCTATATGTGTGAACTTCACATCTTTTTTTTTTTTAGTAAGTTTTAGTGCATGATGAGGTGGTGTTTACCTATAGGATCCACCATCTCTTGGACTGGGCACCATTGATGGTATTTATTGGGCCCCACGTTCTTAAGTAAATCTCAATATTGCTTCAAAAAGGTAGCTATGCATATACAGTTTACAGACAGAATGTTAACATATTAAGCAAGAGTGTGACAACTTATCAGTGCTAAATGTGCCATAAAAAAAGCCAGCATGTAAAATTCTTAGCTTTGACAAGTGACAACATATCTGGCAAAATGCATTGTAAACCAAATGTAATTTTTAGCTGCAGTAAATTTTAGACAATCAAAATGATGTTAAAATGTGTGTGTTTCTTACAGTCTAGAGGCTGCTTATTCTGATGGAGGAAAACACTGACAGCATCCTTCATGATCACTGAAAGAACTGTTCTCCTTTCTCCTGCCCCACACTGATCTATCTGATCGGTGCAGTGCAGGGGAGAAAGTCACCAGGACTTGCACGGATGTTGCGCATCCTGTGTAGCTGAAAAAACTTCTGCAAGACTAGCCCTTGGACCTCTTTATGAAAAGAAGAACGACACTCCTGATATGTGAGGTGGCATGGATAGGGTCCCAATCAAACAAAGTTGTTGATTAGCCATTGAACCTTTCAGGTCATGTGATCAGTCACATTCCTGGAAGGAATTTCAAGATGTGGTAATGTATACGATGGATGAGTGTACATATATATATATATATATAAGTGTTTGTGTGTGTGGAGCTGCATGAGTATATAAGAGAGCTGTTGGTGTATGGTATGTAAGAAAGCTGTGTACAAGTATGTAGCAAAACAGTGCGTGTATGTAACAGAGGTGTGAGTGCATACTTCAAAGCTGTAGAAAAGCTATATGTGTTAGAACTGTGTTTGTGTATGGAGGAGAGTTGTGTGTGTATTTCGGAAAATTGCGTGTGTGATAGTAGTAGAGTTGTGTGTATGCAGGAGAGATGTGTGTATGTAGGAAAGAGGGTGGAAACTTATCAATGCTATAGGACCTATGCAAGAACCTAACATGATCAAATTTGACTCATGACAATACAGCTTTAAAAAATGCATTGGCAGCAATTGTACCGATCATCTACTTTCAATGAATTATCAGCAAATTGGTGAAAGTACACCTATTAAAAAAAAAATAACAGCCTCCTCCATATCCCCTCTAGCTGTCCTGTCCATCACCAAGATAGGTGCGTTTTCTGCCATTTTAGGTAGAAGTAATGTTCAACCAATTTGCTTCTAATTTAGACAAAGTAGTAGGAAAGTTTATCAAACAAACTCTACATATGAGCTCTATCTATTTTACAATACGTGTAATATGTATTCACAAAATGTCCATTTTCTATATGTGTGAACTTCACATCTTTTTTTTTTTTTAGTAAGTTTTAGTGCATGATGAGGTGGTGTTTACCTATAGGATCCACCATCTCTTGGACTGGGCACCATTGATGGTATTTATTGGGCCCCACGTTCTTAAGTAAATCTCAATATTGCTTCAAAAAGGTAGCTATGCATATACAGTTTACAGACAGAATGTTAACATATTAAGCAAGAGTGTGACAACTTATCAGTGCTAAATGTGCCATAAAAAAACCCAGCATGTAAAATTCTTAGCTTTGACAAGTGACAACATATCTGGCAAAATGCATTGTAAACCAAATGTAATTTTTAGCTGCAGTAAATTTTAGACAATCAAAATGATGTTAAAATGTGTGTGTTTCTTACAGTCTAGAGGCTGCTTATTCTGATGGAGGAAAACACTGACAGCATCCTTCATGATCACTGAAAGAACTGTTCTCCTTTCTCCTGCCCCACACTGATCTATCTGATCGGTGCAGTGCAGGGGAGAAAGTCACCAGGACTTGCACGGATGTTGCGCATCCTGTGTAGCTGAAAAAACTTCTGCAAGACTAGCCCTTGGACCTCTTTATGAAAAGAAGAACGACACTCCTGATATGTGAGGTGGCATGGATAGGGTCCCAATCAAACAAAGTTGTTGATTAGCCATTGAACCTTTCAGGTCATGTGATCAGTCACATTCCTGGAAGGAATTTCAAGATGTGGTAATGTATACGATGGATGAGTGTACATATATATATATATATATATAAGTGTTTGTGTGTGTGGAGCTGCATGAGTATATAAGAGAGCTGTTGGTGTATGTAAGAAAGCTGTGTACAAGTATGTAGCAAAACAGTGCGTGTATGTAACAGAGGTGTGAGTGCATACTTCAAAGCTGTAGAAAAGCTATATGTGTTAGAACTGTGTTTGTGTATGGAGGAGAGTTGTGTGTGTATTTCGGAAAATTGCGTGTGTGATAGTAGTAGAGTTGTGTGTATGCAGGAGAGATGTGTGTATGTAGGAAAGAGGGTGGAAACTTATCAATGCTATAGGACCTATGCAAGAACCTAACATGATCAAATTTGACTCATGACAATACAGCTTTAAAAAATGCATTGGCAGCAATTGTACCGATCATCTACTTTCAATTAATTATCAGTAAATTGGTGAAAGTACACCTATTAAAAAAAAAATAACAGCCTCCTCCATATCCCCTCTAGCTGTCCTGTCCATCACCAAGATAGGTGCGTTTTCTGCCATTTTAGGTAGAAGTAATGTTCAACCAATTTGCTTCTAATTTAGACAAAGTAGTAGGAAAGTTTATCAAACAAACTCTACATATGAGCTCTATCTATTTTACAATACGTGTAATATGTATTCACAAAATGTCCATTTTCTATATGTGTGAACTTCACATCTTTTTTTTTTTTAGTAAGTTTTAGTGCATGATGAGGTGGTGTTTACCTATAGGATCCACCATCTCTTGGACTGGGCACCATTGATGGTATTTATTGGGCCCCACGTTCTTAAGTAAATCTCAATATTGCTTCAAAAAGGTAGCTATGCATATACAGTTTACAGACAGAATGTTAACATATTAAGCAAGAGTGTGACAACTTATCAGTGCTAAATGTGCCATAAAAAAAGCCAGCATGTAAAATTCTTAGCTTTGACAAGTGACAACATATCTGGCAAAATGCATTGTAAACCAAATGTAATTTTTAGCTGCAGTAAATTTTAGACAATCAAAATGATGTTAAAATGTGTGTGTTTCTTACAGTCTAGAGGCTGCTTATTCTGATGGAGGAAAACACTGACAGCATCCTTCATGATCACTGAAAGAACTGTTCTCCTTTCTCCTGCCCCACACTGATCTATCTGATCGGTGCAGTGCAGGGGAGAAAGTCACCAGGACTTGCACGGATGTTGCGCATCCTGTGTAGCTGAAAAAACTTCTGCAAGACTAGCCCTTGGACCTCTTTATGAAAAGAAGAACGACACTCCTGATATGTGAGGTGGCATGGATAGGGTCCCAATCAAACAAAGTTGTTGATTAGCCATTGAACCTTTCAGGTCATGTGATCAGTCACATTCCTGGAAGGAATTTCAAGATGTGGTAATGTATACGATGGATGAGTGTACATATATATATATATATATAAGTGTTTGTGTGTGTGGAGCTGCATGAGTATATAAGAGAGCTGTTGGTGTATGGTATGTAAGAAAGCTGTGTACAAGTATGTAGCAAAACAGTGCGTGTATGTAACAGAGGTGTGAGTGCATACTTCAAAGCTGTAGAAAAGCTATATGTGTTAGAACTGTGTTTGTGTATGGAGGAGAGTTGTGTGTGTATTTCGGAAAATTGCGTGTGTGATAGTAGTAGAGTTGTGTGTATGCAGGAGAGATGTGTGTATGTAGGAAAGAGGGTGGAAACTTATCAATGCTATAGGACCTATGCAAGAACCTAACATGATCAAATTTGACTCATGACAATACAGCTTTAAAAAATGCATTGGCAGCAATTGTACCGATCATCTACTTTCAATGAATTATCAGCAAATTGGTGAAAGTACACCTATTAAAAAAAAAATAACAGCCTCCTCCATATCCCCTCTAGCTGTCCTGTCCATCACCAAGATAGGTGCGTTTTCTGCCATTTTAGGTAGAAGTAATGTTCAACCAATTTGCTTCTAATTTAGACAAAGTAGTAGGAAAGTTTATCAAACAAACTCTACATATGAGCTCTATCTATTTTACAATACGTGTAATATGTATTCACAAAATGTCCATTTTCTATATGTGTGAACTTCACATCTTTTTTTTTTTTAGTAAGTTTTAGTGCATGATGAGGTGGTGTTTACCTATAGGATCCACCATCTCTTGGACTGGGCACCATTGATGGTATTTATTGGGCCCCACGTTCTTAAGTAAATCTCAATATTGCTTCAAAAAGGTAGCTATGCATATACAGTTTACAGACAGAATGTTAACATATTAAGCAAGAGTGTGACAACTTATCAGTGCTAAATGTGCCATAAAAAAAGCCAGCATGTAAAATTCTTAGCTTTGACAAGTGACAACATATCTGGCAAAATGCATTGTAAACCAAATGTAATTTTTAGCTGCAGTAAATTTTAGACAATCAAAATGATGTTAAAATGTGTGTGTTTCTTACAGTCTAGAGGCTGCTTATTCTGATGGAGGAAAACACTGACAGCATCCTTCATGATCACTGAAAGAACTGTTCTCCTTTCTCCTGCCCCACACTGATCTATCTGATCGGTGCAGTGCAGGGGAGAAAGTCACCAGGACTTGCACGGATGTTGCGCATCCTGTGTAGCTGAAAAAACTTCTGCAAGACTAGCCCTTGGACCTCTTTATGAAAAGAAGAACGACACTCCTGATATGTGAGGTGGCATGGATAGGGTCCCAATCAAACAAAGTTGTTGATTAGCCATTGAACCTTTCAGGTCATGTGATCAGTCACATTCCTGGAAGGAATTTCAAGATGTGGTAATGTATACGATGGATGAGTGTACATATATATATATATATATATATATATATATATATATATATATAGTGTTTGTGTGTGTGGAGCTGCATGAGTATATAAGAGAGCTGTTGGTGTATGTAAGAAAGCTGTGTACAAGTATGTAGCAAAACAGTGCGTGTATGTAACAGAGGTGTGAGTGCATACTTCAAAGCTGTAGAAAAGCTATATGTGTTAGAACTGTGTTTGTGTATGGAGGAGAGTTGTGTGTGTATTTCGGAAAATTGCGTGTGTGATAGTAGTAGAGTTGTGTGTATGCAGGAGAGATGTGTGTATGTAGGAAAGAGGGTGGAAACTTATCAATGCTATAGGACCTATGCAAGAACCTAACATGATCAAATTTGACTCATGACAATACAGCTTTAAAAAATGCATTGGCAGCAATTGTACCGATCATCTACTTTCAATTAATTATCAGTAAATTGGTGAAAGTACACCTATTAAAAAAAAAATAACAGCCTCCTCCATATCCCCTCTAGCTGTCCTGTCCATCACCAAGATAGGTGCGTTTTCTGCCATTTTAGGTAGAAGTAATGTTCAACCAATTTGCTTCCAATTTAGACAAAGTAGTAGGAAAGTTTATCAAACAAACTCTACATATGAGCTCTATCTATTTTACAATACGTGTAATATGTATTCACAAAATGTCCATTTTCTATATGTGTGAACTTCACATCTTTTTTTTTTTTAGTAAGTTTTAGTGCATGATGAGGTGGTGTTTACCTATAGGATCCACCATCTCTTGGACTGGGCACCATTGATGGTATTTATTGGGCCCCACGTTCTTAAGTAAATCTCAATATTGCTTCAAAAAGGTAGCTATGCATATACAGTTTACAGACAGAATGTTAACATATTAAGCAAGAGTGTGACAACTTATCAGTGCTAAATGTGCCATAAAAAAAGCCAGCATGTAAAATTCTTAGCTTTGACAAGTGACAACATATCTGGCAAAATGCATTGTAAACCAAATGTAATTTTTAGCTGCAGTAAATTTTAGACAATCAAAATGATGTTAAAATGTGTGTGTTTCTTACAGTCTAGAGGCTGCTTATTCTGATGGAGGAAAACACTGACAGCATCCTTCATGATCACTGAAAGAACTGTTCTCCTTTCTCCTGCCCCACACTGATCTATCTGATTGGTGCAGTGCAGGGGAGAAAGTCACCAGGACTTGCACGGATGTTGCGCATCCTGTGTAGCTGAAAAAACTTCTGCAAGACTAGCCCTTGGACCTCTTTATGAAAAGAAGAACGACACTCCTGATATGTGAGGTGGCATGGATAGGGTCCCAATCAAACAAAGTTGTTGATTAGCCATTGAACCTTTCAGGTCATGTGATCAGTCACATTCCTGGAAGGAATTTCAAGATGTGGTAATGTATACGATGGATGAGTGTACATATATATATATATATATAAGTGTTTGTGTGTGTGGAGCTGCATGAGTATATAAGAGAGCTGTTGGTGTATGGTATGTAAGAAAGCTGTGTACAAGTATGTAGCAAAACAGTGCGTGTATGTAACAGAGGTGTGAGTGCATACTTCAAAGCTGTAGAAAAGCTATATGTGTTAGAACTGTGTTTGTGTATGGAGGAGAGTTGTGTGTGTATTTCGGAAAATTGCGTGTGTGATAGTAGTAGAGTTGTGTGTATGCAGGAGAGATGTGTGTATGTAGGAAAGAGGGTGGAAACTTATCAATGCTATAGGACCTATGCAAGAACCTAACATGATCAAATTTGACTCATGACAATACAGCTTTAAAAAATGCATTGGCAGCAATTGTACCGATCATCTACTTTCAATGAATTATCAGCAAATTGGTGAAAGTACACCTATTAAAAAAAAAATAACAGCCTCCTCCATATCCCCTCTAGCTGTCCTGTCCATCACCAAGATAGGTGCGTTTTCTGCCATTTTAGGTAGAAGTAATGTTCAACCAATTTGCTTCTAATTTAGACAAAGTAGTAGGAAAGTTTATCAAACAAACTCTACATATGAGCTCTATCTATTTTACAATACGTGTAATATGTATTCACAAAATGTCCATTTTCTATATGTGTGAACTTCACATCTTTTTTTTTTTTAGTAAGTTTTAGTGCATGATGAGGTGGTGTTTACCTATAGGATCCACCATCTCTTGGACTGGGCACCATTGATGGTATTTATTGGGCCCCACGTTCTTAAGTAAATCTCAATATTGCTTCAAAAAGGTAGCTATGCATATACAGTTTACAGACAGAATGTTAACATATTAAGCAAGAGTGTGACAACTTATCAGTGCTAAATGTGCCATAAAAAAAGCCAGCATGTAAAATTCTTAGCTTTGACAAGTGACAACATATCTGGCAAAATGCATTGTAAACCAAATGTAATTTTTAGCTGCAGTAAATTTTAGACAATCAAAATGATGTTAAAATGTGTGTGTTTCTTACAGTCTAGAGGCTGCTTATTCTGATGGAGGAAAACACTGACAGCATCCTTCATGATCACTGAAAGAACTGTTCTCCTTTCTCCTGCCCCACACTGATCTATCTGATCGGTGCAGTGCAGGGGAGAAAGTCACCAGGACTTGCACGGATGTTGCGCATCCTGTGTAGCTGAAAAAACTTCTGCAAGACTAGCCCTTGGACCTCTTTATGAAAAGAAGAACGACACTCCTGATATGTGAGGTGGCATGGATAGGGTCCCAATCAAACAAAGTTGTTGATTAGCCATTGAACCTTTCAGGTCATGTGATCAGTCACATTCCTGGAAGGAATTTCAAGATGTGGTAATGTATACGATGGATGAGTGTACATATATATATATATATATATATATATATAAGTGTTTGTGTGTGTGGAGCTGCATGAGTATATAAGAGAGCTGTTGGTGTATGTAAGAAAGCTGTGTACAAGTATGTAGCAAAACAGTGCGTGTATGTAACAGAGGTGTGAGTGCATACTTCAAAGCTGTAGAAAAGCTATATGTGTTAGAACTGTGTTTGTGTATGGAGGAGAGTTGTGTGTGTATTTCGGAAAATTGCGTGTGTGATAGTAGTAGAGTTGTGTGTATGCAGGAGAGATGTGTGTATGTAGGAAAGAGGGTGGAAACTTATCAATGCTATAGGACCTATGCAAGAACCTAACATGATCAAATTTGACTCATGACAATACAGCTTTAAAAAATGCATTGGCAGCAATTGTACCGATCATCTACTTTCAATTAATTATCAGTAAATTGGTGAAAGTACACCTATTAAAAAAAAAATAACAGCCTCCTCCATATCCCCTCTAGCTGTCCTGTCCATCACCAAGATAGGTGCGTTTTCTGCCATTTTAGGTAGAAGTAATGTTCAACCAATTTGCTTCTAATTTAGACAAAGTAGTAGGAAAGTTTATCAAACAAACTCTACATATGAGCTCTATCTATTTTACAATACGTGTAATATGTATTCACAAAATGTCCATTTTCTATATGTGTGAACTTCACATCTTTTTTTTTTTTAGTAAGTTTTAGTGCATGATGAGGTGGTGTTTACCTATAGGATCCACCATCTCTTGGACTGGGCACCATTGATGGTATTTATTGGGCCCCACGTTCTTAAGTAAATCTCAATATTGCTTCAAAAAGGTAGCTATGCATATACAGTTTACAGACAGAATGTTAACATATTAAGCAAGAGTGTGACAACTTATCAGTGCTAAATGTGCCATAAAAAAAGCCAGCATGTAAAATTCTTAGCTTTGACAAGTGACAACATATCTGGCAAAATGCATTGTAAACCAAATGTAATTTTTAGCTGCAGTAAATTTTAGACAATCAAAATGATGTTAAAATGTGTGTGTTTCTTACAGTCTAGAGGCTGCTTATTCTGATGGAGGAAAACACTGACAGCATCCTTCATGATCACTGAAAGAACTGTTCTCCTTTCTCCTGCCCCACACTGATCTATCTGATCGGTGCAGTGCAGGGGAGAAAGTCACCAGGACTTGCACGGATGTTGCGCATCCTGTGTAGCTGAAAAAACTTCTGCAAGACTAGCCCTTGGACCTCTTTATGAAAAGAAGAACGACACTCCTGATATGTGAGGTGGCATGGATAGGGTCCCAATCAAACAAAGTTGTTGATTAGCCATTGAACCTTTCAGGTCATGTGATCAGTCACATTCCTGGAAGGAATTTCAAGATGTGGTAATGTATACGATGGATGAGTGTACATATATATATATATATATAAGTGTTTGTGTGTGTGGAGCTGCATGAGTATATAAGAGAGCTGTTGGTGTATGGTATGTAAGAAAGCTGTGTACAAGTATGTAGCAAAACAGTGCGTGTATGTAACAGAGGTGTGAGTGCATACTTCAAAGCTGTAGAAAAGCTATATGTGTTAGAACTGTGTTTGTGTATGGAGGAGAGTTGTGTGTGTATTTCGGAAAATTGCGTGTGTGATAGTAGTAGAGTTGTGTGTATGCAGGAGAGATGTGTGTATGTAGGAAAGAGGGTGGAAACTTATCAATGCTATAGGACCTATGCAAGAACCTAACATGATCAAATTTGACTCATGACAATACAGCTTTAAAAAATGCATTGGCAGCAATTGTACCGATCATCTACTTTCAATGAATTATCAGCAAATTGGTGAAAGTACACCTATTAAAAAAAAAATAACAGCCTCCTCCATATCCCCTCTAGCTGTCCTGTCCATCACCAAGATAGGTGCGTTTTCTGCCATTTTAGGTAGAAGTAATGTTCAACCAATTTGCTTCTAATTTAGACAAAGTAGTAGGAAAGTTTATCAAACAAACTCTACATATGAGCTCTATCTATTTTACAATACGTGTAATATGTATTCACAAAATGTCCATTTTCTATATGTGTGAACTTCACATCTTTTTTTTTTTTAGTAAGTTTTAGTGCATGATGAGGTGGTGTTTACCTATAGGATCCACCATCTCTTGGACTGGGCACCATTGATGGTATTTATTGGGCCCCACGTTCTTAAGTAAATCTCAATATTGCTTCAAAAAGGTAGCTATGCATATACAGTTTACAGACAGAATGTTAACATATTAAGCAAGAGTGTGACAACTTATCAGTGCTAAATGTGCCATAAAAAAAGCCAGCATGTAAAATTCTTAGCTTTGACAAGTGACAACATATCTGGCAAAATGCATTGTAAACCAAATGTAATTTTTAGCTGCAGTAAATTTTAGACAATCAAAATGATGTTAAAATGTGTGTGTTTCTTACAGTCTAGAGGCTGCTTATTCTGATGGAGGAAAACACTGACAGCATCCTTCATGATCACTGAAAGAACTGTTCTCCTTTCTCCTGCCCCACACTGATCTATCTGATCGGTGCAGTGCAGGGGAGAAAGTCACCAGGACTTGCACGGATGTTGCGCATCCTGTGTAGCTGAAAAAACTTCTGCAAGACTAGCCCTTGGACCTCTTTATGAAAAGAAGAACGACACTCCTGATATGTGAGGTGGCATGGATAGGGTCCCAATCAAACAAAGTTGTTGATTAGCCATTGAACCTTTCAGGTCATGTGATCAGTCACATTCCTGGAAGGAATTTCAAGATGTGGTAATGTATACGATGGATGAGTGTACATATATATATATATATATATATATATATATATATATATATAAGTGTTTGTGTGTGTGGAGCTGCATGAGTATATAAGAGAGCTGTTGGTGTATGTAAGAAAGCTGTGTACAAGTATGTAGCAAAACAGTGCGTGTATGTAACAGAGGTGTGAGTGCATACTTCAAAGCTGTAGAAAAGCTATATGTGTTAGAACTGTGTTTGTGTATGGAGGAGAGTTGTGTGTGTATTTCGGAAAATTGCGTGTGTGATAGTAGTAGAGTTGTGTGTATGCAGGAGAGATGTGTGTATGTAGGAAAGAGGGTGGAAACTTATCAATGCTATAGGACCTATGCAAGAACCTAACATGATCAAATTTGACTCATGACAATACAGCTTTAAAAAATGCATTGGCAGCAATTGTACCGATCATCTACTTTCAATTAATTATCAGTAAATTGGTGAAAGTACACCTATTAAAAAAAAAATAACAGCCTCCTCCATATCCCCTCTAGCTGTCCTGTCCATCACCAAGATAGGTGCGTTTTCTGCCATTTTAGGTAGAAGTAATGTTCAACCAATTTGCTTCCAATTTAGACAAAGTAGTAGGAAAGTTTATCAAACAAACTCTACATATGAGCTCTATCTATTTTACAATACGTGTAATATGTATTCACAAAATGTCCATTTTCTATATGCGTGAACTTCACATCTTTTTTTTTTTTAGTAAGTTTTAGTGCATGATGAGGTGGTGTTTACCTATAGGATCCACCATCTCTTGGACTGGGCACCATTGATGGTATTTATTGGGCCCCACGTTCTTAAGTAAATCTCAATATTGCTTCAAAAAGGTAGCTATGCATATACAGTTTACAGACAGAATGTTAACATATTAAGCAAGAGTGTGACAACTTATCAGTGCTAAATGTGCCATAAAAAAAGCCAGCATGTAAAATTCTTAGCTTTGACAAGTGACAACATATCTGGCAAAATGCATTGTAAACCAAATGTAATTTTTAGCTGCAGTAAATTTTAGACAATCAAAATGATGTTAAAATGTGTGTGTTTCTTACAGTCTAGAGGCTGCTTATTCTGATGGAGGAAAACACTGACAGCATCCTTCATGATCACTGAAAGAACTGTTCTCCTTTCTCCTGCCCCACACTGATCTATCTGATCGGTGCAGTGCAGGGGAGAAAGTCACCAGGACTTGCACGGATGTTGCGCATCCTGTGTAGCTGAAAAAACTTCTGCAAGACTAGCCCTTGGACCTCTTTATGAAAAGAAGAACGACACTCCTGATATGTGAGGTGGCATGGATAGGGTCCCAATCAAACAAAGTTGTTGATTAGCCATTGAACCTTTCAGGTCATGTGATCAGTCACATTCCTGGAAGGAATTTCAAGATGTGGTAATGTATACGATGGATGAGTGTACATATATATATATATATATAAGTGTTTGTGTGTGTGGAGCTGCATGAGTATATAAGAGAGCTGTTGGTGTATGGTATGTAAGAAAGCTGTGTACAAGTATGTAGCAAAACAGTGCGTGTATGTAACAGAGGTGTGAATGCATACTTCAAAGCTGTAGAAAAGCTATATGTGTTAGAACTGTGTTTGTGTATGGAGGAGAGTTGTGTGTGTATTTCGGAAAATTGCGTGTGTGATAGTAGTAGAGTTGTGTGTATGCAGGAGAGATGTGTGTATGTAGGAAAGAGGGTGGAAACTTATCAATGCTATAGGACCTATGCAAGAACCTAACATGATCAAATTTGACTCATGACAATACAGCTTTAAAAAATGCATTGGCAGCAATTGTACCGATCATCTACTTTCAATGAATTATCAGCAAATTGGTGAAAGTACACCTATTAAAAAAAAAATAACAGCCTCCTCCATATCCCCTCTAGCTGTCCTGTCCATCACCAAGATAGGTGCGTTTTCTGCCATTTTAGGTAGAAGTAATGTTCAACCAATTTGCTTCTAATTTAGACAAAGTAGTAGGAAAGTTTATCAAACAAACTCTACATATGAGCTCTATCTATTTTACAATACGTGTAATATGTATTCACAAAATGTCCATTTTCTATATGTGTGAACTTCACATCTTTTTTTTTTTTAGTAAGTTTTAGTGCATGATGAGGTGGTGTTTACCTATAGGATCCACCATCTCTTGGACTGGGCACCATTGATGGTATTTATTGGGCCCCACGTTCTTAAGTAAATCTCAATATTGCTTCAAAAAGGTAGCTATGCATATACAGTTTACAGACAGAATGTTAACATATTAAGCAAGAGTGTGACAACTTATCAGTGCTAAATGTGCCATAAAAAAAGCCAGCATGTAAAATTCTTAGCTTTGACAAGTGACAACATATCTGGCAAAATGCATTGTAAACCAAATGTAATTTTTAGCTGCAGTAAATTTTAGACAATCAAAATGATGTTAAAATGTGTGTGTTTCTTACAGTCTAGAGGCTGCTTATTCTGATGGAGGAAAACACTGACAGCATCCTTCATGATCACTGAAAGAACTGTTCTCCTTTCTCCTGCCCCACACTGATCTATCTGATCGGTGCAGTGCAGGGGAGAAAGTCACCAGGACTTGCACGGATGTTGCGCATCCTGTGTAGCTGAAAAAACTTCTGCAAGACTAGCCCTTGGACCTCTTTATGAAAAGAAGAACGACACTCCTGATATGTGAGGTGGCATGGATAGGGTCCCAATCAAACAAAGTTGTTGATTAGCCATTGAACCTTTCAGGTCATGTGATCAGTCACATTCCTGGAAGGAATTTCAAGATGTGGTAATGTATACGATGGATGAGTGTACATATATATATATATATATATATATATATATATAAGTGTTTGTGTGTGTGGAGCTGCATGAGTATATAAGAGAGCTGTTGGTGTATGTAAGAAAGCTGTGTACAAGTATGTAGCAAAACAGTGCGTGTATGTAACAGAGGTGTGAGTGCATACTTCAAAGCTGTAGAAAAGCTATATGTGTTAGAACTGTGTTTGTGTATGGAGGAGAGTTGTGTGTGTATTTCGGAAAATTGCGTGTGTGATAGTAGTAGAGTTGTGTGTATGCAGGAGAGATGTGTGTATGTAGGAAAGAGGGTGGAAACTTATCAATGCTATAGGACCTATGCAAGAACCTAACATGATCAAATTTGACTCATGACAATACAGCTTTAAAAAATGCATTGGCAGCAATTGTACCGATCATCTACTTTCAATGAATTATCAGCAAATTGGTGAAAGTACACCTATTAAAAAAAAAATAACAGCCTCCTCCATATCCCCTCTAGCTGTCCTGTCCATCACCAAGATAGGTGCGTTTTCTGCCATTTTAGGTAGAAGTAATGTTCAACCAATTTGCTTCTAATTTAGACAAAGTAGTAGGAAAGTTTATCAAACAAACTCTACATATGAGCTCTATCTATTTTACAATACGTGTAATATGTATTCACAAAATGTCCATTTTCTATATGTGTGAACTTCACATCTTTTTTTTTTTTTAGTAAGTTTTAGTGCATGATGAGGTGGTGTTTACCTATAGGATCCACCATCTCTTGGACTGGGCACCATTGATGGTATTTATTGGGCCCCACGTTCTTAAGTAAATCTCAATATTGCTTCAAAAAGGTAGCTATGCATATACAGTTTACAGACAGAATGTTAACATATTAAGCAAGAGTGTGACAACTTATCAGTGCTAAATGTGCCATAAAAAAACCCAGCATGTAAAATTCTTAGCTTTGACAAGTGACAACATATCTGGCAAAATGCATTGTAAACCAAATGTAATTTTTAGCTGCAGTAAATTTTAGACAATCAAAATGATGTTAAAATGTGTGTGTTTCTTACAGTCTAGAGGCTGCTTATTCTGATGGAGGAAAACACTGACAGCATCCTTCATGATCACTGAAAGAACTGTTCTCCTTTCTCCTGCCCCACACTGATCTATCTGATCGGTGCAGTGCAGGGGAGAAAGTCACCAGGACTTGCACGGATGTTGCGCATCCTGTGTAGCTGAAAAAACTTCTGCAAGACTAGCCCTTGGACCTCTTTATGAAAAGAAGAACGACACTCCTGATATGTGAGGTGGCATGGATAGGGTCCCAATCAAACAAAGTTGTTGATTAGCCATTGAACCTTTCAGGTCATGTGATCAGTCACATTCCTGGAAGGAATTTCAAGATGTGGTAATGTATACGATGGATGAGTGTACATATATATATATATATATATATATATATATAAGTGTTTGTGTGTGTGGAGCTGCATGAGTATATAAGAGAGCTGTTGGTGTATGTAAGAAAGCTGTGTACAAGTATGTAGCAAAACAGTGCGTGTATGTAACAGAGGTGTGAGTGCATACTTCAAAGCTGTAGAAAAGCTATATGTGTTAGAACTGTGTTTGTGTATGGAGGAGAGTTGTGTGTGTATTTCGGAAAATTGCGTGTGTGATAGTAGTAGAGTTGTGTGTATGCAGGAGAGATGTGTGTATGTAGGAAAGAGGGTGGAAACTTATCAATGCTATAGGACCTATGCAAGAACCTAACATGATCAAATTTGACTCATGACAATACAGCTTTAAAAAATGCATTGGCAGCAATTGTACCGATCATCTACTTTCAATGAATTATCAGCAAATTGGTGAAAGTACACCTATTAAAAAAAAAATAACAGCCTCCTCCATATCCCCTCTAGCTGTCCTGTCCATCACCAAGATAGGTGCGTTTTCTGCCATTTTAGGTAGAAGTAATGTTCAACCAATTTGCTTCTAATTTAGACAAAGTAGTAGGAAAGTTTATCAAACAAACTCTACATATGAGCTCTATCTATTTTACAATACGTGTAATATGTATTCACAAAATGTCCATTTTCTATATGTGTGAACTTCACATCTTTTTTTTTTTTTAGTAAGTTTTAGTGCATGATGAGGTGGTGTTTACCTATAGGATCCACCATCTCTTGGACTGGGCACCATTGATGGTATTTATTGGGCCCCACGTTCTTAAGTAAATCTCAATATTGCTTCAAAAAGGTAGCTATGCATATACAGTTTACAGACAGAATGTTAACATATTAAGCAAGAGTGTGACAACTTATCAGTGCTAAATGTGCCATAAAAAAACCCAGCATGTAAAATTCTTAGCTTTGACAAGTGACAACATATCTGGCAAAATGCATTGTAAACCAAATGTAATTTTTAGCTGCAGTAAATTTTAGACAATCAAAATGATGTTAAAATGTGTGTGTTTCTTACAGTCTAGAGGCTGCTTATTCTGATGGAGGAAAACACTGACAGCATCCTTCATGATCACTGAAAGAACTGTTCTCCTTTCTCCTGCCCCACACTGATCTATCTGATCGGTGCAGTGCAGGGGAGAAAGTCACCAGGACTTGCACGGATGTTGCGCATCCTGTGTAGCTGAAAAAACTTCTGCAAGACTAGCCCTTGGACCTCTTTATGAAAAGAAGAACGACACTCCTGATATGTGAGGTGGCATGGATAGGGTCCCAATCAAACAAAGTTGTTGATTAGCCATTGAACCTTTCAGGTCATGTGATCAGTCACATTCCTGGAAGGAATTTCAAGATGTGGTAATGTATACGATGGATGAGTGTACATATATATATATATATATATATATATATATAAGTGTTTGTGTGTGTGGAGCTGCATGAGTATATAAGAGAGCTGTTGGTGTATGTAAGAAAGCTGTGTACAAGTATGTAGCAAAACAGTGCGT